>NC_091204.1:15601534-15721534 GCF_040958095.1 Procambarus clarkii
TCAGTTGTCGGATTTCTTGCCACAAATCATTAACCCTTCAATGAGGAGCTGGTACAGTTGTGGCGACTTGCGGTGCGGTCGCCAGCGCCTTGTAAACAACGCGGCCAGATGAGGAACCTCTCGCATGTCGGGCGCGCTCATCCTCCGGTCGCTGGCCGCAAAAATAATGACCTAATGAGAAAAGGATAATGCAGTACATGATCCTATTGATCCCATGGACAAAATATTCGATATATAAAGGCAGACTGCCATTGGAGGTGTGTAAAATGAGACATGGCATCGAGGCGAGGGTGGTGTGTGGCTGAGGAAGCTGGGTAGACCCATGTGAGGAGGACTGACAAGTATGGGTGTTGGCCCATTTGTTGAGGTCAAGTGCCACAGTTAGGCCTGCGTACGGATGGCTTCACAGTGCCACGGTATGCTTAAATAAAGGTAGCCTAACCCCCATTGTCGCGTTAGGCTCGGTTGAGAGCCGCGACATTCAAGTGTCGTGTTATGCTTGGTTGAGGGCCGTTTCACTCGGACGATAGCAGCCAAAACCATTCCAGCCGCCATGGCGAGAGGGAGGTGCCAGGGGCCCAGAGGCTCACAGGGACCCTATTGTGTACCCCGGGTCCCATGAGACTTCCTTCCCTCCCCCACACGAATGAGTTACGGACCCACTTCACCGCCCCTCGACCCACGGGCCCTGTCCCCTCCGCCAACACCCACCTCTCAACGGTAACCCTTCTATGGGTACATGCCTCCGTCCCATAAAAATATCATTCCGTAACCTGACGACACAATAATAACATATTTACAAGTACAATGGGTTTGTGAGATTTGCATATTGGTATTTTTACAATCTTGCAAAGTCCCTGACACGCCTAGGGTTTCTGGGTACAATTTCTTATAAACCACTAATGCAATTTAAACACCCGTGATTAAATGTACAATGTTGTTTAAGATTCAGCTACAGGGGACGTGTTTATTTTTCGTGATTTACACACATATATATACTGAATAAGGCATTACACACACATAACTCCATGCACTTGCTTTGAAATCCTCAAGAAATGGAAGTGACTACAAAATTCGTAGCTTTAGTGGCACTGCTGGTATGGCAATGATGGATGAACTAAATAGGTTGCCTCTGGCAGCAGTGGCAGAACATATTTTCACATAATCAGGTATGTGGAAATGTGATGAAGAAATGGATGTAACGTGTTCAAAACAGCATGTAGCAGGTCAGCCTGGGATGGTCTCATATTGTACAACTGCAGCCTGTTTATTAAACTGAAATTCGTAATATATTATTTATATTCAAATCGTTTCCGTCAAGTGAAAGTTTAAAAGTCGAGGAGTGTTGTACATGCTGCTATGGCGGTGTGTCCACTCACAAGATGAGTGGCGCTGCCCAATACTGTCACTATGGCGGTGTGTCCACTCACAAGATGAGTGGCGCTGCCCAATACTGTCACTATGGCGGTGTGTCCACTCACAAGATGAGTGACGCTGCCCAATACTGTCACTATGGCGGTGTGTCCACTCACAAGATGAGTGGCGCTGCCCAATACTGTCACTATGGCGGTGTGTCCACTCACAAGATGAGTGGCGCTGCCCAATACTGTCACTATGGTGGTGTGTTCACTCACAAGATGAGTGGCGCTGCCCAATACTGTCACTATGGCGGTGTGTCCACTCACAGGATGAGTGACGCTGCCCAATACTGTCACTATGGCGGTGTGTCCACTCACAGGATGAGTGGCGCTGCCCAATACTGTCACTATGGCGGTGTGTCCACTCACAGGATGAGTGACGCTGCCCAATACTGTCACTATGGCGGTGTGTCCACTCACAAGATGAGTGGCGCTGCCCAATACTGTCACTATGGCGGTGTGTCCACTCACAGGACGAGTGGCGCTGCCCAATACTGTCACTATGGCGGTGTGTCCACTCACAGGATGAGTGGCGCTGCCCAATACTGTCACTATGGCAGTGTGTCCACTCACAGGATGAGTGGCGCTGCCCAATACTGTCACTATGGCGGTGTGTCCACTCACAGGATGAGTGGCGCTGCCCAATACTGTCACTATGGCGGTGTGTCCACTCACAAGATGAGTGGCGCTGCCCAATACTGTCACTATGGCGGTGTGTCCACTCACAGGATGAGTGGCGCTGCCCAATACTGTCACTATGGCGGTGTGTCCACTCACAAGATGAGTGGCGCTGCCCAATACTGTCACTATGGCGGTGTGTCCACTCACAAGATGAGTGGCGCTGCCCAATACTGTCACTATGGCGGTGTGTCCACTCACAAGATGAGTGGCGCTGCCCAATACTGTCACTATGGCGGTGTGTCCACTCACAGGATGAGTGGCGCTGCCCAATACTGTCACTATGGCGGTGTGTCCACTCACAAGATGAGTGGCGCTGCCCAATACTGTCACTATGGCGGTGTGTCCACTCACAGGATGAGTGGCGCTGCCCAATACTGTCACTATGGCGGTGTGTCCACTCACAAGATGAGTGGCGCTGCCCAATACTGTCACTATGGCGGTGTGTCCACTCACAAGATGAGTGGCGCTGCCCAATACTGTCACTATGGCGGTGTGTCCACTCACAAGATGAGTGGCGCTGCCCAATACTGTCACTATGGCGGTGTGTCCACTCACAGGATGAGTGGCGCTGCCCAATACTGTCACTATGGCGGTGTGTCCACTCACAGGATGAGTGGCGCTGCCCAATACTGTCACTATGGCGGTGTGTCCACTCACAAGATGAGTGGCGCTGCCCAATACTGTCACTATGGCGGTGTGTCCACTCACAGGATGAGTGGCGCTGCCCAATACTGTCACTATGGCGGTGTGTCCACTCACAGGATGAGTGGCGCTGCCCAATACTGTCACTATGGCGGTGTGTCCACTCACAGGATGAGTGGCGCTGCCCAATACTGTCACTATGGCGGTGTGTCCACTCACAGGATGAGTGGTGCTGCCCAATACTGTCACTATGGCGGTGTGTCCACTCACAAGATGAGTGGCGCTGCCCAATACTGTCACTATGGCGGTGTGTCCACTCACAAGATGAGTGGCGCTGCCCAATACTGTCACTATGGCGGTGTGTCCACTCACAAGATGAGTGGCGCTGCCCAATACTGTCACTATGGCGGTGTGTCCACTCACAAGATGAGTGGCGCTGCCCAATACTGTCACTATGGCGGTGTGTCCACTCACAGGATGAGTGGCGCTGCCCAATACTGTCACTATGGCGGTGTGTCCACTCACAAGATGAGTGGCGCTGCCCAATACTGTCACTATGGCGGTGTGTCCACTCACAAGATGAGTGGCGCTGCCCAATACTGTCACTATGGCGGTGTGTCCACTCACAAGATGAGTGGCGCTGCCCAATACTGTCACTATGGCGGTGTGTCCACTCACAGGATGAGTGGCGCTGCCGAATACTGTCACTATGGCGGTGTGTCCACTCACAGGACGAGTGGCGCTGCCCAATACTGTCACTATGGCGGTGTGTCCACTCACAGGATGAGTGGTGCTGCCCAATACTGTCACTATGGCGGTGTGTCCACTCACAGGATGAGTGGCGCTGCCCAATACTGTCACTATGGCGGTGTGTCCACTTACAGGATGAGTGGCGCTGCCCAATACTGTCACTATGGCGGTGTGTCCACTCACAAGATGAGTGGCGCTGCCCAATACTGTCACTATGGCGGTGTGTCCACTCACAGGATGAGTGGTGCTGCAAATACTGTCACTATGGCGGTGTGTCCACTCACAAGATGAGTGGCGCTGCCCAATACTGTCACTATGGCGGTGTGTCCACTCACAGGATGAGTGGTGCTGCCCAATACTGTCACTATGGCGGTGTGTCCACTCACAGGATGAGTGGCGCTGCCCAATACTGTCACTATGGCGGTGTGTCCACTTACAGGATGAGTGGCGCTGCCCAATACTGTCACTATGGCGGTGTGTCCACTCACAAGATGAGTGGCGCTGCCCAATACTGTCACTATGGCGGTGTGTCCACTCACAGGATGAGTGGCGCTGCCCAATACTGTCACTATGGCGGTGTGTCCACTCACAGGATGAGTGGCGCTGCCCAATACTGTCACTATGGCGGTGTGTCCACTCACAGGATGAGTGGTGCTGCCCAATACTGTCACTATGGCGGTGTGTCCACTCACAGGATGAGTGGCGCTGCCGAATACTGTCACTATGGCGGTGTGTCCACTCACAGGACGAGTGGCGCTGCCCAATACTGTCACTATGGCGGTGTGTCCACTCACAGGATGAGTGGCGCTGCCCAATACTGTCACTATGGCGGTGTGTCCACTCACAGGATGAGTGGCGCTGCCCAATACTGTCACTATGGCGGTGTGTCCACTCACAGGATGAGTGGCGCTGCCGAATACTGTCACTATGGCGGTGTGTCCACTCACAGGACGAGTGGCGCTGCCCAATACTGTCACTATGGCGGTGTGTCCACTCACAGGATGAGTGGCGCTGCCCAATACTGTCACTATGGCGGTGTGTCCACTCACAGGATGAGTGGCGCTGCCGAATACTGTCACTATGGCGGTATGTCCACTCACAGGATGAGTGGCGCTGCCGAATACTGTCACTATGGCGGTGTGTCCACTCACAGGACGAGTGGCGCTGCCCAATACTGTCACTATGGCGGTGTGTCCACTCACAGGACGAGTGGCGCTGCCCAATACTGTCACTATGGCGGTGTGTCCACTCACAGGATGAGTGGCGCTGCCCAATACTGTCACTATGGCGGTGTGTCCACTCACAGGATGAGTGCCGCTGCCCAATACTGTCACTATGGCGGTGTGTCCACTCACAGGATGAGTGCCGCTGCCCAATACTGTCACTATGGCGGTGTGTCCACTCACAGGATGAGTGGCGCTGCCCAATAAACTCGCCCCTCGGGGCAAAATTTAAATATGTGTTCTGTTGGAACAGGACGCAACTATCTTTATGTGATTCCTCAATGTATGTAAAAAGGATCAAAGGGAAAAGACTTATGATCCGTTGGTTTTCGCCAACTGTATTACCCTGACACAGGCTAAACTGGACAGTCATATGTTCCTGCCTGGAACAATCATATCTTATCAGTGTTGTCATCCAGCGTCGTGAGCGAGTTACCTCAAACGACTGCACGAACGCCAATCAGTGTTTAGAATGTCTGACCAGAAGATAAGAATGTTTTATTAACTCAAAAGAAATTTCAAGATTACAAAATTATATTTTGCGGACCTCAACAAAACAGTGAAATACTGCGTCAACGAGACCTTCTAAGTGTCATTACGAGAGATTTCTCCCCCCACACACTACCTCCCTCCCTTCCGTCTCTCCCTTCCGTCTCTCCCTCCTCTCTCTCTCCCTCCTCCTCTTCTCTCCCTCTCATTCTCCCTCGCTACATAGTTCCCCGCTTCCTTCTCACAAATAATTGTCCCAGCCTTAAATCCTCCTCTTCTAGATCTTCAGTCATATACAGTCATGAATACAACCATCAAAATTCCACTTTACCGATAATAAACTCATTAGGATTCAGATTAATGATTAAATTATCTATCCGTCTTTGGTGACCGCGTGCATATCTATCAGCCAGGCCAGACTCATCGTGCAGGGGGGTATCTGGGCCGCACATGAGGGGGTCCCAGAGCCTCTAGACTGCTGGAGACAGCGGAGTACAACAGCAAAGTCAACTTATGTCCCCTTTTCGAGCTGGTTACCGCCACATGAGCGCCGGGGTCATCCCTCATCACTGATACTTCGTATCTTACCACCCTGGTCATGCTCTGGCTCGTGGGGTCGCGGCTCTGGCTCGCGGGGTCACGCTCTGGCTCGCGGGGTCACGCTCGGGCTCGCGGGGTCAAGGCTCTGGCTCGTAGGGTCACGCTCGTCCCAACTTTGCCTCATAATAACTCGTCCTCATCTTGACTAAAGCGACGTATACTTAAATCAAGGGGCAGAAATTGTCGTACAAGAAAATGGTAGCGGCTCACGAAGTTTTTGATACAATGACTAGTTGCCTGTTCGTAGGTCCTCTGATAGGTTAGGATAAGGGCACGTAAATATGGCATTTTCTTGATGCTAGTTTATTGTGCACCCCATACTCATCCTGTGAGCGGTAGCGCAAAAAGATTACAGAGTAGATCTCATTAATTGTAGGACGTTTGGAGTTGCTTTGGCCGGGAGTCTGTGACTAAGATGATGTCTGAAGGAAGTGTCCATGTTGTGACTATTCACAACCGGACCAGGGGCCAGATGGATTCAAATCCATCGCGGGGGGGGGGGATGTTTGGGGGGGAGGGGATGTTTGGGGGGGGGGATGTTTGGGGGGGGTGGCAGAGGAGGGGAGACTAACATCTGATATCCTGATATCCTACAGATTGTGTCACATCTGCATAGTCACTATTTGTTCCGTATGTGCTAACATCACAAGAGTTCTGCTTGCCTTGTTAGGGAAAAATATAGCGTACGATTTTAATGAAAATATATATATATATATATATTTTTAATTATATTAATAATAATGTTGTGCATCAATTCATTTTTGTCTAAAGTCATATGGGGGTATTCTAGGCCCAGGACTTCTTGGGACACTTCCTCAGTTTGGTGCCGATATTAATTACCTGTTGAATTATCTCCCTCCAAGCCATTAAAGCCATTAAGGGGTAATTATCAAAAGTGCCGAATTATGAAGAGAGGCGAGAATTATTTGAATATCAGTGAATAGTGGGGGTCTCACTGTTCCCCTGCCCCTGGTGCCGCTGTAATTATAAAAGGTGTTATAATTTTAAGAGTAGTGAGAAATAATGGGGCGTTATAATAGTGGGCAGCAATGGTGGCGGTAATATTATTATTATTTTTTGAAGGGATATTCCTGCGTGGGCCCTAAGCCTCTGGCTGGCCCACTGGGCGGGCCCTAAGCCTCTGGCTGGACCACTGGGCGGGCCCTAAGCCTCTGGCTGGACCACTGGGCGGGCCCTAAGCCTCTGGCTGGACCACTGGGCGGGCCCTAAGCCTCTGGCTGGACCACTGGGCGGGCCCTAAGCCTCTGGCTGGACCACTGGGCGGGCCCTAAGCCTCTGGCTGGACCACTGGGCGGGCCCTAAGCCTCTGGCTGGACCACTGGGCGGGCCCTAAGCCTCTGGCTGGACCACTGGGCGGGCCCTAACCCTCTGGCTGGACCACTGGGCGGGCCCTAAGCCTCTGGCTGGCCCACTGGGCGGGCCCTAAGCCTCTGACTGGCCCACTAAGTGTTGCTTGTTTCTGTTTTACTTGGGCGGAGTATGAGTATTTATGACTCGTATGGTCGCTTCAGTAAGATTTTGTCCCATGTGTTTATTAACTTCTTCTGCTCTGTTCAATCTAAAGTTGAAATCTTAATGGGTTTGTAACTGTGCACTGTGTTAGATAATGTTCCAGTGGTCTGTTGTAGCTGTAACTGTGCACTGTGTTAGATAATGTTCCAGTGGTCTGTCAGTCATTTCTCCGCGGGGTTATCTTGAGATGATTTCGGGGCTTTAGTGTCCCCGCGGCCCGGTCCTCGACCAGGCCTCCACCCCCAGGAAGCAGCCCGTGACAGCTGACTAACACCCAGGTACCTATTTTACTGCTAGGTAACAGGGGCATAGGGTGAAAGAAACTCTGCCCATTGTTTCTCGCCGGCGCCTGGGATCGAACCCAGGACCACAGGATCACAAGTCCAGCGTGCTGTCCGCTCGGCCGACCGGCTCCCCTCCACCACCGTGGTGGTGGCGGGTGGGTGGTGGTAGTAGTGGTAGTGGTGGTGGTGGTGGAAGGCTACTAGTCTCACCCAAGGGTTGGTGACAAACGCGGGCTCGTTGTGGCCAAAACTGTCATTATCCACGCAATGTTACTCCTGATGGCTCTCACACATATCCGGCTCCATCGCTGCCTGCTCCCTCTCAAGTTTTCACCATATATCCCCTTTCTCTTTTTAAGAGAATTCTCACTCCGCTACTTCAGTATTATTCCCTTATTACACTTTATTCCTTTTTGTTTTAACCCAGCAAGAGACTATGTATGTTGCTGTCATTCTTTCCCCTAACTGCCTCTCCTCCCTCCCCACTTGGGTGACTGTACATAAAGAAACAGTGGTGTGACTGGAGTCAATATATACCACTCTGATTTGTAACTAAACACTATAAATTTCGTTTGATATGGACTAAATACTGAGAAGCTCACGTTTCCCAGGCAATATTTCTGTATCATGGTAGTAGGAAGGTGAATATGAAATGTTGTAATTATGCGTGTCACACAATGGAGCTCCGTCGTCAACTTGCCCGTTGATTCCTACTAAATCCTTGACAGGTTCTAATAACAGCAACGTGATATTGTTGAGCAACTCACTCTCACTCTCTCTCTCTCACTGTCGCACTCTCTCTCTCTCTCTCTCACTGTCGCGCACTCTCTCTCACACTCACTGTCTCTCTCACTGTCTCTCTCTCTCACTGTCTCACTCTCTCTTACTGACTCTCTGACTCACCATCTCACTCTTCCACCCACCCACTCTCTCTCTCTCTCTCTCTCTCTCTCTCTCTCTCTCTCTCTCTCTCTCTCTCTCTCTCTCTCTCTCTCTCTCTCTCTCTCTCTCTCTCTCTCTCTCTCTCTCTCTCTCTCTCTCACTCTAACTAGAGATGTATCGCGCAGTTCCCGTGTAGCCACTCTGTTATTACCTGTTTCTGTGTCCTGTGTCTGGTAAAGATCAATGCGTAATTATGACGCATTGCGCGCCATTTTCGTACGCACGTATTGGTCCGGATATTAATTTTGGCGACAAACTGCTCCGACTGTGGTAGAGGTGACGACGGAGGCACGTATAACAACCTTCCCAACCTTATTACAACCTACTATAACACCCCTTACCCCCAACAACCCCCCTCCCCTCCCCTCCCTCCTCACAACACGGGTTATTCATGCCCGTGCCACATCTTTAAGTGATATAATCTTCCATCAATCAATCCCCTCCCATCGGGAAAGATTAATTTTCGGCCACAGAAACATTGGTTGAGATTGCGAGGTGGGACCAAAGAGCCGAAGCTCAACCCACCGCAAAAGCACAACTAGGTGAGCGCTTGCTGACATCTCTGCGCTGACAACTGACATCGCTGACAACTGACATCGCTGACAACTGACATCGCTGACAACTGACATCGCTGACAACTGACAGGGTGCTGGGCTGTCACCAGCCGCGACCCCTCCCCTGAATATATTACAGTTCCAGAGACATGTGATGAAATATTGGTATATGTATTTTATCAATATGCTTCCCGTCTCTGATGTAATGGTTTATATTGACCTGTCTTTTGTAATATTAATTATTATTTGACTATTGTTGTGATTTGACTATTATATATATATATATATATATATATATATATATATATATATATATATATATATATATATATATATATATATATATATATATATATATACGATTAAGAATCAGAGTTGAGCTGGAACTCTCCCCCGGAAACACAATTATACAAGTACACCTTTAAAACGTCCGCCGATTCATAGAAAACGATCAGTAACAACAATCCTCCCCCCCCCCCATATATTCCTCAAACTACAAACTACCGTTATAAACAGGTCGCCTCTCCTCCCCTCCTTCCAGACGGGTCCGGAAGCCACCTCAACCTCTTCAGTAACAAGCAGCCGCCCAAGAAGAAGCGGAAGAGCCGTACGGCCTTCACCAACCACCAGATCTTCGAGCTGGAGAAGCGGTTCCTCTATCAGAAGTACCTCTCGCCCGCTGACAGAGACGAAGTCGCTCAGACGCTGGGACTCAGCAACGCCCAGGTGAGGGGATTGAAAGTAGAAAGTAGAGGCAGTGGGGGAAATGGGGAAGATTGAGGCAGTGGGGGAAGCAGAGGTTCTCGGCAATATGAGGAAGGGACGAAGCTAACATCAAGTTCTCACTCAGATCTCCCGTGTCATCTATTGATACTGGTAATGGCTCCAAGGGGCCTCCACATACGGGTTATTCATGCCCGTGCCACCTCTTGGGTGGCTTAATCTTTATCAATCAATCATCAAGTTCTGGACACGATATAAGACGTTCCCGTCATTCTGCTCTTTTTTTTTTCACGAGAGAGACCTCCCGTCACGCAGGGTGCAGTCGCACCTCCACAGATCTCCAGTATCAGCTCTTGATACTGGTAATGGCTCAAAAGGGCCACCACTTACGGGCTATTCATGCCCGTGCCACCTCTTGGGTGGCTTAATCTTTATCAATCAATCAACCATTTGGTCCACGGGAGACATCTCCCGTCACGCAGGGTGCAGTCGCACCTCCACAGATCTCCAGTATCAGCTCTTGATACTGGTAATGGCTCAAAAGGGCCACCACTTACGGGCTATTCATGCCCGTGCCACCTCTTGGGTGGCTTAATCTTCATCAATCAATCAATCTTCTGCTCTTTGCTTCCACTTCCCTTTACCCACCAGACGGTTGCAGGTGACTGATTGAACACTGACATGAGGCGCTTCAAGTCCTAAGGTTCTATTCGCGAGAAGAAAAATGGTTGGGCACCTTTCTTTTCACCTAATGTGTATGTTCACCCAGCAGTGACTAGGTACCTGGGAGTTAAGTAACTATTGTGGTTGGTTACATCCTAGGGGAGGGTCGTATGTACACAAAAGTTCCTGGTCAGAGGAGGCCTCGTCAGAAACCGGCCAGCAGGGACATTGATCCCCGGAATCTTCAACAGGTAGGTAGGTTCCTGTCCTACAACAGTAGGCTAGGCCGGTGGTCCTAGCGGAGATGATTTCGGGGCTTACGGTCCCGGCGGCCCGGTCCTCGACCAGGCCTCCTTTTTGTTACACGCCCCCAGGAAGCAGCCCGTAGCAGTTGTCTAACTCCCAGGTACCTATTTACTGCTAGGTGAACAGAAGCATCAGGGTGAAAGAAGCTCTACCCATTTGTTTCCGCCTCCACCGAGGATCGAACCCGAAACCTCAGGACTACGAATGCCGAGCGCTGTCCACTCAGCTGTTAGGCCCCATGTTAAAATAAATGACACCCAGGTTCATGGAGTGCGCAAAATTATATTATATACGTATGTGTGTGTGTGTATTTATATATATATATATATATATATATATATATATATATATATATATATATATATATATATATATATATATATATATATATATATATATATACAATCTTTGGACAACACCCACCAGTGGGACTCGAACCCAGAAAGCACAACTACCTTCCAGTAGCTGGCATAACTAGTATGCTTTAACCCACTACCTTCCAGTAGCTGGCATACTAGTTATGCCAGCTACTGGAAGGTAGTTGTGCTTTCTGGGTTCGAGTCCCACTGGTGGGTGTTGTCCAAAGATTGTTTATCTTCACTTGTGGTTTATGCAAGTATAGGCTTATATATATATATATATATAGTGCACAAAGAGGTCACTATGCATGGGAGTGTCCAGAGCATAGATTCGAATCCTTCACATAACTCCTGCTTTTTTCCTCACTATATATTGTCTAACTTGTTATCTATGTCATTCTTAAGTTAAATACAATCAATGTTCCCTCCAGACGACGATACTCATATGGCTACAGCTTATTTTAAATGCAACAAATTTATAGATACTCCCAAAAATATGCACAAATAGGAAAAAATATAGAGGCGATGCAATGGGATTGAACTCGCGTCTCTGGACTGCCTTCGCACTATCTACTACTCTATTATGATGAGCTCATCCCATGGGCAAATACTAATAGTCATATAGACAAAAAATTTAAACAATTAAGTCGCTTGTTTAAGGTCCATTGAATTACCAAAGCTACCCCTTATATCTATATCTACCTTATATCTACCCTTATATCTATCTAAAGCGTAGAATAGTTGACTTCATTCTTGGCTCGGTCAGATGGTCCCAGGTTCGATTCCCGGCCGGGACAGTAACAGTTGGGCACTTTCTCCATCATCTAATGCCTTTGTTCACCTATCAGTAAATAGGCAACTGTTGTGGGGTTGCATCCTGGGGAGGGTCAGTGGGGGGGGGAACCTCGAGACCAACCTGAAGTATATACACACGCTTCCTGTCCCCGGCAAAACTATGTAAATTAACTAAATAAAATACTACTGTGATGCAAATAAATGTAGAGCTTAAAACACACACACACATACATTGGGGGCCTGATAGCTGAATGGACAGCGCTCTAGACTATGTTGGGGTCCGGGTTCGATCCCCGGTGATGGCAGATGGCGGGCCGAAAGAGCAGAGCTCAACCCCCAAAAGCCCAACTAGGTGAATACACCCACACACCAATCCTGTATGTATATTATATATATATATATATATATATATGCGAACAAGCCTGAATGGTCTATATATATATATATATATATATATATATATATATATATATATATATATATATATATATATATATATATATATAAAACTTTCTTTAATGTTAGTAACGACCTATTATCCCTTGATTTCGTAATAAAATGAGTAGCGGGTCGTTACAACCATTAATAAGCTTAGCTTGACAAGAACGGTCTAATAAGAAGGTGTATATTTGCATTCGACTACTGAGGTCGGCGCCGCGAATGTCAGGTGTGGAAAGGCCTTGACACACGAGGCCCTTTACACCAGCCACCTCAGCCCACACCAATGACAACCCCGCATGACAGCCCGACGATGCTTAAACCCGCGTGTCAGCGCCCCTGACAGCCCGACGGTGCCTAAACCCGCGTGACAGCTCGGCGGTGCTTAAACCCGCGTGTCAGCGCCGCGTGACAGCCCGGTGGTGCTTAAACCCGCGTGTCAGCGCCCCTGACAGCCCGACGGTGCCTAAACCCGCGTGACAGCTCGGCGGTGCTTAAACCCGCGTGTCAGCGCCCCTGACAGCCCGACGGTGCCTAAACCCGCGTGACAGCTCGGCGGTGCTTAAACCCGCGTGTCAGCGCCGCGTGACAGCTCGGCGGTGCTTAAACCCGCGTGTCAGCGCCGCGTGACAGCTCGGTGGTGCTTAAACCCGCGTGTCAGCGCCGCGTGACAGCCCGGTGGTGCTTAAACCCGCGTGTCAGCGCCGCGTGACAGCCCGGTGGTGCTTAAACCCGCGTGTCAGCGCCGCGTGACAGCTCGGCGGTGCTTAAACCCGCGTGTCAGCGCCGCGTGACAGCCCGGTGGTGCTTAAACCCGCGTGTCAGCGCCGCGTGACAGCTCGGCGGTGCTTAAACCCGCGTGTCAGCGCCGCGTGACAGCTCGGCGGTGCTTAAACCCGCGTGTCAGCGCCGCGTGACAGCTCGGTGGTGCTTAAACCCGCGTGTCAGCGCCGCGTGACAGCTCGGTGGTGCTTAAACCCGCGTGTCAGCGCCGCGTGACAGCCCGGTGGTGCTTAAACCCGCGTGTCAGCGCCGCGTGACAGCCCGGTGGTGCTTAAACCCGCGTGTCAGCGCCGCGTGACAGCCCGGTGGTGCTTAAACCCGCGTGTCAGCGCCGCGTGACAGCCCGGTGGTGCTTAAACCCGCGTGTCAGCGCCGCGTGACAGCCCGGTGGTGCTTAAACCCGCGTGTCAGCGCCGCGTGACAGCCCGGTGGTGCTTAAACCCGCGTGTCAGCGCCGCGTGACAGCCCGGTGGTGCTTAAACCCGCGTGTCAGCGCCGCGTGACAGCCCGGTGGTGCTTAAACCCGCGTGTCAGCGCCGCGTGACAGCCCGGTGGTGCTTAAACCCGCGTGTCAGCGCCGCATGACAGCCCGGTGGTGCTTAAACCCGCGTGTCAGCGCCGCGTGACAGCCCGGTGGTGCTTAA
This sequence comes from Procambarus clarkii, assembly GCF_040958095.1. Taxonomy (NCBI): domain Eukaryota; kingdom Metazoa; phylum Arthropoda; class Malacostraca; order Decapoda; family Cambaridae; genus Procambarus; species Procambarus clarkii. The sequence goes on from NC_091204.1 coordinate 15,615,362, forward strand.
ACCCGCGTGTCAGCGCCGCGTGACAGCCCGGTGGTGCTTAAACCCGCGTGTCAGCGCCGCGTGACAGCCCGGTGGTGCTTAAACCCGCGTGTCAGCGCCGCGTGACTGCCCGGTGGTGCTTAAACCCGCGTGTCAGCGCCGCGTGACAGCCCGGTGGTGCTTAAACCCGCGTGTCAGCGCCGCGTGACAGCCCGGTGGTGCTTAAACCCGCGTGTCAGCGCCGCGTGACAGCCCGGTGGTGCTTAAACCCGCGTGTCAGCGCCGCGTGACAGCCCGGTGGTGCTTAAACCCGCGTGTCAGCGCCGCGTGACAGCTCGGCGGTGCTTAAACCCGCGTGTCAGCGCCGCGTGACAGCCCGGTGGTGCTTAAACCCGCGTGTCAGCGCCGCGTGACAGCCCGGTGGTGCTTAAACCCGCGTGTCAGCGCCGCGTGACAGCCCGGTGGTGCTTAAACCCGCGTGTCAGCGCCGCGTGACAGCCCGGTGGTGCTTAAACCCGCGTGTCAGCGCCGCGTGACAGCCCGGTGGTGCTTAAACCCGCGTGTCAGCGCCGCGTGACAGCTCGGTGGTGCTTAAACCCGCGTGTCAGCGCCGCGTGACAGCCCGGTGGTGCTTAAACCCGCGTGTCAGCGCCGCGTGACAGCCCGGTGGTGCTTAAACCCGCGTGTCAGCGCCGCGTGACAGCCCGGTGGTGCTTAAACCCGCGTGTCAGCGCCGCGTGACAGCCCGGTGGTGCTTAAACCCGCGTGTCAGCGCCGCGTGACAGCTCGGTGGTGCTTAAACCCGCGTGTCAGCGGTCATTGTTGACGCGACAAGCACGCCACACCAGCCATTTGTTGAATTATTTTTCTTCTTTATTTGCACATTTCTTTATTCCTTTTCCGTCTCCATATCTATTTCTCCCTTTTTGTGAGATGTTGAACGTAGGCATCGCATGGGTGTAGACCAGAGGAGAGGGGAGGGAGAGCATTGGAGGGGTTTCTGTGGGTAATGGAGGAAGGGGGGGGTAAGGCAGGCAGGCAGGCAGGCAGGCATGCAGGCAGGCAGGCAGGCAGGCAGGCAGGCAGGCAGGACAGACAGACAGGACAGACAGGCAGGCAGGACAGACAGACAGGCAGGACAGACAGACAGGCAGGACAGACAGACAGGCAGACTGGCAGGCAGACTGGCAGGCAAACAGACAGATAGGCAAGCACTCGTACACACATTCCCCCCCAGTATCCCCTCCCTCACGCCACAATACTAACATCCCTCCTCCCTCCACAGGTGATCACGTGGTTCCAGAACCGGCGGGCGAAGCTGAAGCGGGACATGGAGGAGCTGAAGAAGGACGTGACCTCTCACAAGATCCTCAGTGACCACTCCACCTTCATCAAGACCATGACGCAGATGGGCCTCCTCAAGCACAAGCCAGGGGAGCCCTTTGATCTCAAGAAACTTACAGGCTGACGGTAGAGACGTTGGCTGTGGTCAAGCCGTCACCAGAATGTCGTGACGGATCACCGATCACAGTGAAAATGATGCTACTGAATGTGATGTGTTATAAAGGAATACCTGTGATGATGATAGTGGTTGTGATGATAATGAAGTTGGCAACAATGACAAACGTTTCAGTGCCACCATTAAGGCTCTTCCTTTGTCTGGGACTCTTCGAGGAGGAGGAGGAGGAGGATTAAGAGGGAGTTATATCTCAAAATCTCAAAATAATCTTAAAACTTCTTATTTGTTTTCGAGAAAACCTGGAGCATTTAGGCTCCATTACGACACAGCCGGTACCCAACTATAAAGGTGTTCCGAGTTCGAAGTTCACACATACAACGACCAAAAAGTTAAGAAATACACCGAGAGCATAAAGATTAGCTTATATCGCTCGCTGACCATATAATACCCATCAAACTGTCGCTCCACAACACTGCCTCGTCACTAAGAATGCGAGATCATGTGATGCTAGGTGAGCCTGGCGATGCTAGGTGAGCCTGGCGATGCTAGGTGAGCCTAGCACTGCTAGGTGAGCCTGGCACTGATAGGTGAGCCTGGCACTGCTAGGTGAGCCTGGCACTGCTAGGTGAGCCTGGCACTGCTAGGTGAGCCTGGCACTGCTAGGTGAGCCTAGCACTGCTAGGTGAGCCTGGCACTGCTAGGTGAGCCTGGCACTGCTAGGTGAGCCTGGCACTGCTAGGTGAGCCTAGCACTGCTAGGTGAGCCTGGCACTGATAGGTGAGCCTAGCACTGCTAGGTGCTAGTTAAACTCAAGGTTATAAGTTTTACATTTACCCTTGGGTTCACCTGCGCGACCTTGTTTTCTTTTTCTGCTGTATTTTTGTGTTGTCCCTAAGTATGTGATTCTGTGTATATCATCTCTTTAGTGATTCTCTCTCTCCATTAGTCTGTGAATCTTTGCCCGTTATTCCGTTAATGTTGTCCAGACCACACACTAGAAAGTGAAGGGACGACGACGTTTCGGTCCGTCCTGGACCATTCCCAAGTCACAATCGACTTGAGAATGGTCCAGGACGGACCGAAACGTCGTCGTCCCTTCACTTTCTAGTGTGTGGTTTGGTCAACATACTTCAGCCACGTTATTGTGACTCCTCCTGCATTTATTCAGATCATGAAGCAGCCTACCAACTATAACCTTTGACCTTAATCTTGCTGACCTCCAACAGTGTTATTTTATAATTAGTAAAAACATTTTCTTTTTTTAACTGGTGGGTACAGGAACTGACGCCCGCTGACTCCTATTAGCATGCCGAGAGCTTGCCCACCCCATAGCTCATGGTAAGCCTTGCTCTACTAGTTTTCCCTAGGCCCGCCAATCGTTTAACCCGGGTCAGGATTCAATAAGCATTAACACATTTACTTTCGAAACTTTACATCTTTGATGACCAGACCACACACTAGAAGGTGAAGGGACGACGACGTTTCGGTCCGTCCTGGACCATTCTCAAGTCGATTGTGAGAACGGTCCAGGACGGACCGAAACGTCGTCGTCCCATCACCTTCTAGTGTGTGGTCTGGTCAACATACTTTAGCCACGTTATTGTGACTCATCGCCTTTACATCTTTTTTTCAGTCTTCAGCGACTTTCTCAACATTTATTAAATAGTTTACGAATATCGAAATTTCCCAATCAAATATCATTCTTATAATGACGAAGCTCCGAAGCCTCCTGGTGCTTCTGAGCTCATAAACTGCTTAACATATGTAAACAAACCCGCCTAAGATTTAGAAAAGATGTACAGTACTTGTGAGTGCTTGTGTAACTTCTTGGTGAATCCCAGGTCCGCGACCCAATCACTGCTGGGTGAATAAAGGCGTACAGTTAAGGATTGACGCCTTGTCAATCCTCCCTGGCCAGAATACGAACCAGAGCCAAATTCACCACTATGTACTGGTACTTTTCAGTGTTGCTAGTCAAATATGAACTAATATTTGTTTCTGTAAAGAGGCCTAAGAATCACCTGGCTAGCCTAACATATGGTCCAGGCATTAGTCACATAACTTAGCTGATGACTGCCGACTTCATGTTGGGAAATAATGATAAATATGAAATTATTTTCTCATGGAAAATACAGATTTTGTACGACGCTTTCACCTGATCTTTCCGTTTAATTGTGTGTGTACAATGAATAATTTGTTCCTAAGAACTTACTGAATTGCTGTAAGAGGAAAGTAACACGTTCTGAAAAATTAAGAAAAAAATTATATATACAAGGGAATTTACCCTAGAAAGCAATTTGTTACGTTTTCTTTGGTATGTTTTAAAATTAGAGAACGATAAAAGGATAAACTTTTAGTTTTTAGTCACCATAACGTTGCGTTAGAGGGTTGAAAAGGAGTCCCCCCCCCCCATCTTTCCTCAGAGCCAACCGATAAAGAATAACAATTTTCAAACAACAAAATAATACACTGAGAATACTGGGATATAAAGTACAAATTCCAATTTGCTAAACTTCCCGATCAACCAAAAGTATTTAGTATGTTTAATTTTGTATATATGCTCATGAAGGTATAATGAAGTGTGTAAATTACGATATAATGAAAAAAATTTAGCTGCTATACAAATACAAATATAAGTGACACCACACTTGTCGCTGCTTATGATTATATCATCCATATAATCATCCTTATGATATCATCCATAGGCTTCGAGCAGGAAGCCTGATCAAGGACCGGGCCGCGGGGACGCTAAGCCCAGAAGTCATCTCAAGATAACCTCCACTACTAAAATAAAAAAGGGGGGAACATGGTAGAAAAACAGCAAATACACAATTTGGTCGACAAAGAGCATTGTTTAAAAATAGCAAGACATGGGTTGACATTATAGGGGTAAGGTGGGTTACAGGGAGTTAATTAGGTAGTGTTTAGTTTTATCTTAAACTGGTTGGGAGAGGTACAGCCTTTAACATGGTTGGGAAGGTCATTCCACATTCTGGGCCCCTTGATTTGTAGAGCATTTCTAGTTTGATTAAGTCGTACTCTAGGAATATCAAAAAGGTATTTGTTTCTGGTGTGGTGCTCATGGGTTCTGTTACAACCTTCATAAAGCTTTTACGATCAGGATTGACATTACAGTTCAGCATTTTATATATATATATATATATATATATATATATATATATATATATATATATATATATATATATATATATATATATATATATATATATATATATATATATATATATATATATATATATAACACACATGAGAGGATGTGCAGTGACTTAATATCTAACATATTCAGAGATTTGAGTAGGGGTACTGAGTGATGTGTGGGGCCAGAGTTGGATATTGTCCTAACAGCAGCTTTGTGTTCAGTAATTAGAGGACGTAAATGATGTTGGGTAGTAGAACCCCAAGCACAAATACCATAGTTGAGATAAGGAAAGATGAGGGAGTAATAGAGCGTCACCAGGGCAGGGCGAGGTACATAATATCTGATCTTATAAAGAATGCCAACAGTTTTTGAAACTTTTTTTGATATATTTAATATGTGTCCCTGGAAATTCAGCTTGTGCTCAATGAGAACGTAAAGGAATTTGCCATCTACTTTGTTACAAATTTGGGTATTGTTTATCCGAGATTTATTTGATTTGAGGATTTATTGCCAAACAAAATATAGAAAGTTTTGTCAATGTTGAGGGTGAGTTTGTTGGCAGTTAGCCAAAGATGGACTTTATTTAGCTCAGTATTTACTGTGGCATTTAGAGCAAGGGGTCAGGACTGGAGTAAATGAAGGTTGTGTCGTCAACAAACAGAATTGGTTTGAGGTGTTGAGAGGCATTTGGAAGGTCATTAATGTAGATGAGAAAGAGGAGAGGGTCAAGTATGCTGGCCTGAGGAACACCAATGTTAATGGGTAGGGTGGGAGAAATTGAATTATTCACAGAAACATACTGGAGCCTGTCAGTAAGGTAAGATTTGAGGTATTGCAGGGAGTGTCCTCTGACTCCATAATGATGTAATTTAAGAAGACGGTTTTGGTGGTTGACAGTGTCAAAAGCCTTATGCAGGTCCACAAATAACCCAACAGGGAACTCATTTTTATCAAGAGCTGCATGAATCAAGTTAATCATATTAATAAGTGCATCGTTAGTGCTTTTTTGGGTCTGAAGCCATATTGACAAGAGCTAAGTATATTATGTTTGGCTAGTTAAAAGTAAAGCTGCTTGTAGATTAGTTTTTCAAATATTTTTGACAAGTCTGGCACGATTGATATAGGTCTGCAGTTGTTAACATCTGTGAGATCACCACATTTGTGGACAGGGGTTACTCTCGCTTTTTTTTAGAATATCTGGAAAGGTTTGGAGTTCAAGTTACTTGTTGAAGAGCAATGCAATAGCAGGAGCTAAAGATCTGGAGGCTTTTTTAATAAATTACAGTTGGTATCTCCTCAAGGGCACTAGACTTGGTTTTAAGGGAAAGGATTATGTCAGTAACATCAGTGGAATTTGCAGGCGTTAGGTACAGAGACTGGATAGTTACCTGTTAGTCCTGAACATCAGTACTGGAAGATGGAATATCTTTTGCAAGGGCGGACCCAATGGAAGAGAAGAACCTATTGAACTCAATAGCAGTATCAGAGGCTGTAAGCTGACCATCGTAATTAGACAGGAGTATTGGTTTGTTACTTAAAATCTTCTTTGATCCCAATATTTGTGAATTTCTTATTTGTTCTTATTTTTTTATTTGTGAATATTTATGAATCTTCTTTGATCCCAATATTACTTGTAACATTAATTAAACATTAATACCCTGTGAACAAATCCGGTCGATTAAGGCAGCGTCTGGGATGCTCTAGGACGTAGGTTCGAATCCTCGTCACGGCCCTTGTGGATTTGTTCCTTTGATGCATCACGCAATTGTGATTTGTGTGTGTAATTAATACCCTGTCTTAGAGGCCCCAGAGCCGTAGGGGAACGAGTAAGGTAACACGTCATCAGCCGAGAAGAGAACCATTGAGCACTTCTCAACTTTGACAGCCAAACAAAACCGCACTGTTGCCAGAGACAACTGACAGAGGCAGATGTAACTGTATAAACATCTGCTCAGTTCATGTTTTCAGTTGGTCACGTGTTTAGGAGCTCACAGGCGCAGTCTGCATACATTCTTATAACCCTGAGTTGCGGCATCTACAGGAGGAGACTTTTAGTTTTTTCAAGACATTCCTGTTCTACTTTTGCTATACTTAAAATGAAGAAAACTTTAATGTTATTTTCACTCATTTTTGAACATTGGAGAAAAGTCTTTAATTAATAAGACTTATTTATATTGCATTCCTAGCTTTTCATAATTTAATTCTGAATTTATTATTACTTAATATTCTAATAAAAGTTATTGTATATTTTTTTTTAAAAAAGGTAGAACTAGTTTCATTTATATTTTAAAATTTTCACTTGAAAGAATGAATGTGTAGGTGTCAGAGGAACAACACGAGTGTCGAAGCACGAAATATTTCTGCCACTTGTCAGATAACGCTGATAAGGAGAACTATGGTCAGAAAGGTGTAAAAACTGTACAAGATACGAGTATTCTTTCCACCACAGTCTTCCTCCCCCTCCCTCCATTCTCTATCCCCCTTTCCTGCTTCCTTCCCTCCCTCCATTCACCATCCCTCTTCCCCCTTTCCTTAAGCGTGAGTTCACTCTACGACTCGAAAACAAGTGTCAAGAAGGAGTGCATTCTGGACACGGACGACAGTGTCAGTGACACGGACGACAGTGTCAGTGACACGGACGACAGTGTCAGTGACACGGACGACAGTGTCAGTGACACGGACGACAGTGTCAGTGACACGGACGACAGTGTCAGTGACACGGACGAAAGTGTCAAGTGTGTCGGCAAAGCACATATGTCTTCATATGTTTCTTCCCACGAAATCTAAATCAACAGGCATGTGTGTAACAAGTGTGTGTGTGTCCGAGCAACAAATTAAAACCTGCATCTTTCAGATCTTTCGGGTCTGAAAACTGGTGGTCCAAGTATACAGGTGTTTCTATAACCCACTTGGAACTTGAATACATAGTCGCTGTGTACATTTGTCCCTTCAAAACAGTAAAACATGTGAATCTGGAAATATGATGGGTATATCCGCAAGGTATAACGTTATCTGGTTTTGTCCACGTGTAGATATTCCTGTTGATGGCAATTATGTATAACTTTCAGTCCAAAGAGCAGGTGGTGGTGCTCTGGTATGAAACTGATACCAAGAGGAATTGGACCAAATGTAATGTGGAACTACTGGCCAGTGTATTTAGGCTGATACATTATACACCTTGGCAGGGACACCACAGTCAATACAACAATGTATTAATTTATTTGCCTGCATTTCAGCTGTAAAGCAAATTTGGAGATAATTTGTTTTCTTATTGTTACACGTAACATATAATGTACATAAGTGTACAGGTTTATGTAAATATTTTTGTAATAAAATAGAATTACCAATATGAAAAGACCTGTGTTTAATATATCCTCCTTTAAAGTTACAAAAAATCTCTCTCTCTCTATTATATATATATTATATTATATATATATATATATATATATATATATATATATATATATATATATATATATATATATATATGTCGTACCTAGTAGCCAGAACTCACTTCTCAGCCTACTATTCAAGGCCCGATTTGCCTAATAAGCCAAGTTTTCCTGAATTAATATATTTACTATAATTTTTTTCTTATGAAATGATAAAGCTACCCTTTTCTCTATGTATGAGGTCAATTTTTGTTATTGGAGTTAAAATTAACGTAGATATATGACCGAACCTAACCAACCCTACCTAACCTATATTTATAGGTAAGGTTAGGTTAGGTAGCCAAAAAAAGCTAGGTTAGGTTAGGTTAGGTAGACGAAAAAACATTAATTCATGAAAACTTGGCTTATTAGGCAAATCGGGCCTTGAATAGTAGGCTGAGAAGTGCGTTCTGGCTATTAGGTACGACATATATATATATATATATATATATATGACAGTGTCAGACCACGGACATATCATATTGTTAAGTATACTCTCATGAAATAAATGAGTTTCTAGGTGTAGGCTTCAGATGAGCTGAGGTAGGATAACAGCTCTTGCTTGCAGCTTCACTAGGTATGTCATTAAACATCCCTTATGAATCCTAGTCTTAGTTAAAAAAAATGGCTTGGAGAAAAGACCGGTTATTTATTAATTAATTAATTTATTTATTTATTTATTTATTTATTTATATACAAGAAGGTACATTGGGTTTGTGAGAATACATAGCATAGTATTTACAGTCTTGTAAAGCCGATGACAAATTAAAAAAATGCAAAGACAGAGAGCGTCAGAAAAAAAGACCTTATTGACCAATAGGGGAAAAATGACCTGAGAATACTGAATATTATGAAAGAAAATGTACTAGCGGGCATTTTGAAGTATTGTTGATATTAAAGCCTTTCTACAATGTACCTTTTCATCCTACCTGATATGTCAGATTAAAAGACCTGCCCGAAACGCTATGCGCGTTAGTGACTTTGCAAAAAATGTAAAAATACCAATCTTATGTCATCTCAACAACCCATTGTACCTTCTTGTGACTAAATTTATTATCATTTTTTTATAATTAAGTTTATGCTTAAAACAACAGATCTTCGTTTTCTTATTTTCTAGTGCTTGAAAGAAAACGGATTCATTGCACTGACTTGCCTAATTTAAAAACTTTTTTTCAATAATGTATTCATTTATCTGCTTGCACAACTAGTTTTACTGTAATATATTATTAAACATTAAAATAATGATATGAGAATTACTCCGCCCTCTTAATAATAATAATTTAGACAAAAATACTGTATATACATAAGGCACAAGAACAGTTGAGTATTCAGAGACAATTACAATGAATTAGGTTCAGTTCAAGTTCAATTTACAATGTACAATGTATTAAGTACAATGCCTGAGGCCACTACTGGGCTTTCTAACAAAATGTGGAACAAATTGGGAATATAAAAGCTTATTGAGCTTTCTTCAAACCTAAATATGAGAAATAATAAAGAATGAGTCATTTTACATAACTCCAAGAAACTGTTTAAACTATAAATTACCAAAAAATAATTTTAGTAATAAATAATTTTATCTATTACTAAAATTACTTTTTAGTAATTTATAGTTTAAACAGTTTCTTGGAGTTATATAAAATGACTCATTCTTTAATTATTTCTCATATTTACTTTTGAAGAAAGCTCAATATAGGCTGTAATATTCCCAATTTCTGTAATATTCCCAATTTCAGTAATATTCCCAATTTATTCCAGAGAAATGGAAAATAATCGAAAATTGTTTTGTGTGTTTTTACGCAATCGAACCTGGCGTAAAAATTGCGGTGGTTTAGGGAAGTTAAAACCCAATTAATACTGATTGCTTTTTCTACTACTACTTCTGATCATAATAAATTTTATGTTAATTATTACAATTACAGTCCCCCGTGGCGCTGTGGTAAGGTACTCGCCTGGCGCTTCGCCAGCGCTTTGGCCTCAGTTCGTATCCTGGCCGGGGAGGATTGACTGGGCGCCAATCCTTAACTGTAGCTTCTGTTCACCCAGCAGTGAATGGGTACCTGGGACCAGATTCACGAAGCAGATACGTAAGTACTTACGAACCTGTACATCTTTTCTCAATCTTTGGCGGCTTTGTTTACAATTATTAAACAGTTAATGAGCTCCGAATCACCAGGAGGCTGTTTATAACAATAACAACAGTTAATCGAGAGGTTCTAATGCTTGTAAACTGTTTAGTAAATGTAACCAAAGCCGTCCAAGATTGAGGAAAGATGTACACGTTCGTAAGTACTTGCGTAACTGCTTCGTGAATCTGGCCCGGTTGTTAAACGATTTGGCGGGTCGTATTCCGAGGAAAAATTAAGATATAAGGACCTGCCAGAAAAGGTTGACAAGCTGCCCGCGGTTAATAGATCATCAGATCAATTACAATTAACCTAATGACCTTAGATCACAGACCGTAAGACCCAAAAGCGATTGTCTGATGTACGGCCGACGTATGGTTCAGCTGATGACGTACGCCTGACGCAAAGCTGTGACGTACGCCTGACAGTTTATAGTGTACGGTGGACACAGAGCTCAGCTGACGCCGACAACTGTGACTTACAGCACAGTACTAGGTATGTGCACCTGTGGTTTTTATATTACATTTGTACACGTGGCTCCCCAACTTGAAACAAATGTTTAGTGATATTTCTTTGTCCTGTCCTATACCGAAGACGTTTCTCTAAGTAAACATTGTTGTGAGGTGTCAGTAATTGACTTAATACAAGTTAAAGGCTCTTGTGCCCCCCTCCTCAACCAGGCACTTGGGGAGGTGGCCCCCCTCAACCACACACTTGGGGAGGTGGCCACATCAACTTCATATATTGTTGATTCCCTACACCACCCCGCTAGCGCTGCCAGACGTGTAGTCACCATGACAACCTGCAACACCTCTCGAGTACAGCTCCACAAATTGACTTCCTCTCACTAGATGGCTTACGGGCTCGCCATAGCCCGTGCTACATGGACACTTCGTTCTGAGTAGCTAAATCTAAAAACAACAACTAGATGGCGTTAGTTGCCATTTAATTTTTAATTTCGACATGGAGGGCTAGTTTATTGGCAGCGTCACTCATCCTGTGAGTGGACGCACCGCCATAGCAGCGTCACTCATCCTGTGAGTGAACACACACCGCCATAGCAGCGTCACTCATCCTGTGAGTGAACACACCGCCACAGAAGCGTGGACAATACATACCCCTTAATAGGAACAAAACCCGCTGAATTCATCCTGTCACTTGTACCCAGACGCAGCCCTCCCTGGTCTTTGGGCTCAACCTTGTACACATTGACACATTAAATGACTCAATATATCATCCCTAGTTGCACTAGACTCATTAAGACACGATAAAATATGGGTTCATTAAGTCAATTGCATTGCAACACGGCTGCTCACTTATACCTCATTATTCAGTCACTTAAAATGCACGCAATTGATCCGCTCACTAATGAGAGCTGATTGCTAATTATCCGCATCTTTATCAATCGTTTTCTTCGCGACTTTTGTTAGATTAGTTTGTGTAAAGTACACTAATGGATAAAATACGCCCTTATCACTGAATGATCCAGGCTAACCATAGCCCGTGCTTCTTGCCCTGCTCCTGTGCCAGGTAAGTTACGGGCTCACCATAGCCCGTGCTTCTTGCCCTGCTCCTGTGCCAGGTAAGTTACGGGCTCACCATAGCCCGTGCTTCTTGCCCTGCTCCTGTGCCAGGTAAGTTACGGGCTCACCATAGCCCGTGCTTCTTGCCCTGCTCCTGTGCCAGGTAAGTTACGGGCTCACCATAGCCCGTGCTTCTTGCCCTGCTCCTGTGCCAGGTAAGTTACGGGCTCACCATAGCCCGTGCTACTTGGAACTTGTTCCGAGTAGCTGAATCTATAACAACAACAACTGAATGATCTCGCCCACATTTGTCCATTAATGACAATGTACGAGTGAAGACAATGGGGGGTAACTGCGTATTGAAACCTTTAAGGAAGTATCCAATACTTTTCCTATCAGTTACTACCCTGGAAACACAAACCGAAACTGTCTCTATTTTCCGCTTGATACAACTTGTAATAAAGTTGTTACATCTTGGCTTAACGTGTTTATGACGTATTAGAACGTTGTTACAACTTGCTATATTGGTTGTTATAACTGGTTAGGAAGATTTAAAACTTGTTCGAACGTTGTACCAACGTCGTAGTTTCGGTGTTTGTTTGGCGGGTACCAGTTAGTGAGGTCTTTATGCACCGCCAACTAGCCTTGTTGCGTTATCAATTAACTATTGTTGCTCTTCTGATGTTCGAACTCTTTGTCGAATCTGGCCCTAAAGTTGTGGCTGGAAGTGGCTTCCATAACTACCAATTTCAATGTGTTCCACTTGTTTGTAATTTTGTAAAGAATGTTCTTTTGTTGACCAGACCACACACTAGAAGGTGAAGGGACGACGACGTTTCGGTCCGTCCTGGACCATTCTCAAGTCGACTGTGTACGGTGTTCTTTTGTTCAATGACCTGAAATCTTTAGTAGTTATCTGTAAAAATTCCGCCGTCTCTCTTCAACCCGATAACATGGTCTCTTGCTGTTGTTTTCCTCCTTATACGTTTATAAAAAAGAACCCTTTTTACCCTGTTGTAGCTCAGTCGATTAAAGCAGTGTCTGGGATGCTCCCGGACGCAGGTTCGAATCCTCGTCACGGCCCTTGTGGATTTGTTTATATAAAAGCTTCGGTTGATCCTTAGCTTTGGCTGCAGTGTCGTTTTCAAAATGCCTTTCAACGTCTCCAGAATTGGATGAATTCAATTGTGGCCCCCTATTGTCCTTTCCAGTTTTCTGTTTTTTTTCCATGGTTTTCCAGCTCTCTCCTTCCCTGCATTGCCCGTTGAACCAGGGACTTGCTTCTTTCATCCACCTACAGTTGAGTCGGATAAATAGGTCGTTGCATCAGCCAATTTCTCAGCAATAAATTCCATCTCATTTGTTGTTTTTTTCATGCAGTTCTCTCTTCCACTGGACTCGAGTCATAGTCCATTACCTTGCTGTAGTGTCCACGTCTGTAGCTTATTTTCTTCCTCGACGTGTTTCCTGGTCTGATCAATTAGCTCCATATTATACCATAGTGTGGTAATGCATTATCGTTATCTCCGAGGGCATCTCATACTTTATCTTCTCGATATATGACTCATTTTGGGTAAACACCAGATCTAGTGTTGCTGGTGGAGGCGTGAGTGGTGGTAGTGATGGTGATGGAGGTTGGTAGTGATGGTGATAGAGACATGTGTGAGAGGTGGGGTAATGGAGGGGTGTGTGAGAAGTAGTGATGGTGTTTGGAAGATGACTTCGGGAGGTGATGGTGGCAGAGACATGTAGGGAAGGTGTATAGTTTAGTTCAATTATTATACACCCCATACCCATCTTGTGGGCGGTAGTGGAAAGTGTTACACACATAATGGACTCGGGGACTCAACCCCCACAATTCATTTAGCTACGCAAGTTACAATCTTGATGAGTTAGTTACAAAATTCAGTATAAGTCGTCACATCATCATCAGGGGAGGTGGAGGCGTGTGGCAGCGGTGAAGGGCCTCGGGGTGGGTTCAACACGCCACCATTCAGTACCCGGCCATCACTGCCGGAGTGAGTGTATCGAAGGCAGCTCCTGATTTTATAATTAACTGGACGTAAACCCCGTGAGTATCTGCCGTAAATTGTGCGTGTGTAGTGAGGCACGAATGAGTGTTTACATACGATAAAATCAGTGAATGACTTTGCGATACACGGTTTTGTAAACTCGTTTTTGTGTTAAACTTAAATTTGATGCTAGTGGGAGAGCCAGTAATGTGTACTCACCTAGTGTGGTTGCGTTTGCTGAGGTTGAGCTTCAGCTCTATGTCCCCGCTAGAGGAACTTTTAACTCCAGTATACAGTTTAGGTCCCAAGCCCATAATTAAGCTCTCTTGTAGTCTCTACTACTACTGTGACTTCTATTTATTCAGTTCTCTGATGCTTAAAAATAATTATGTATAATATTGTTGTGGCGTAGTCCGAAATTTTTTTCCACATGTATCTTTGACAGTCCGTCATTGAAATAAGTTTATTGAGGTAAAATACACACAAAGGGATGAGGTAGCTCAAGCTATTCTCACCCCGTTCAGTACATCGTGTTAATACATACATAGACACAATCACAAGCAATAAACATATTACCGAACATTCTGAGAGATAAACATCTACATTTCCTCCTTAACACAAGTGCTAACACAAGTGCTAAGTAACACTAACCTGGTTAATTATTCACATATATCAGAAACAAGATTAGCACTAATACTGACCCTTAGCACAGGGGTCAGTACCTTCGACCTTCGTTCTACTCACAATCAGGGATCCTCCTGACCGGGGCAGAAATGGTTGGGCACGTTTTCATCTAATGCCTAAGTCCACCCAACAGTAAATAGCTACCCGGGAATTAGGCAACTGTTGTGTGGTTGAATTCTGGGGAGGGTCTGTAGTTGGAGGTGCGACTGTTAATGAGCACCCAGGTATGTCCATCAGGATTTAATACACGTTTGCAACACCCTTATAAATAACAGCTATATACCAGTACAACCTCTTGCCCAATTACTTGCCAGTCTTCCTAAGCAGCAATTTTAGCTAACCTGATCCCCTATAAGCGGGGATTTTAGCTAACCTGATCCCTTATAAGCAGTGATTTTAGCTAACTAGATCTCCTATAAGCAGTGATTTTAGCTAAACTGATCCCCTATAAGCAGCAATTTTAGCTAACCTGATCCCTTATAAGCAGTGATTTTAGCTAACCAAATCCCCTATAAGTAGTGATTTTAGCTAACCTGATCCTAAGTTGTCTTTAAATTCTAAATTTGGTAGCGATATCGATGCTGATGTGTTGTGGGACCCCGGTAAATTGACTCCATCTCTTCCCAAATAATTATATGTACGGGGCAGCATGAAACATCCACTAGACTGTGTGACATTGTAATTGCCAGAATTAGGCTGGGATTTCGATATCTATGGCAGGTGGCTGCAGGTAATGACTCCACCAATGGTGAACATTCCAATTGTGAACTATGTGAACAAGAGCTGGGACATACTCTCCAACACTATATCTGTGATTGCCCTGTCATCAGTAATTTCAGACCAAATGATATGAGGTACTTTGAGCTTTGTAATTATCTCATACACTCAGAAATATTGGAAGATATTCTTGTGCTGTACCCAGATTTTGCTAGTGGAAGCTAATAGATCTGATCACGAAGTTCGAACCCTCGTCACGGTCCTTGTGGATTTGTTCATTTGATGCATCACGCAATTGTGATTTCTTTGTGTAATAGATCAGCATTACATTTCACGTTCTCTGCTGATTCCATGTATGACTAACCATGGTGTGAGATGGGGGATATTAGATGAACTTATAGCTAGTTTTTGATCTACACTGTGTAATCTTTCATATATACGACCAACGATTTGTGTGGGCCAAGCGTCACCTTATTAAAGGTGAAGCTAGGAGTCAGGTGGTGGCTCTAGTGAGAGGTGACGTACCCGAAAAAGTGTTCATCACCGGGGCTGGCTACAGGCATGTAGCAAAGTATGTGGAAGAGCCCATAATATGCCTGAAATGCTGCAGATGGGGGCATAAATCCTGGAGATGTCAAAATGATCCACGATGTCGTTTCTGCGGAAAGTCTCACCTCTCTACTGTGTGTAGAAACAGACTGAATCTGGGTGAGAAAATAGTTCCCAGATGCTGCAACTGTGGAGGTGTTCACAATGCGAGCTCGGCTGTGTGTAGCAAGAGGCCGAGTATGGCTGTTCTCCGGCCGGTGAATGTTACAGAGCAAGCAAGAGCTCTTACCCAGACACCGGGAGCACAGCAAAACAGTCTGCCCCAAACAGTGCCAGTGAACCGGACGAATGCGTGGGTAAAGGAGTCACCTTTACTTAGGCAGGCTCCAGCAACAAGCAGCCACGCCACCACTCAGGACTCCGGCAGTGACAGTGTAACGGTGAGTGAAGTGGCTACTGTGGCTCAGAGAGAGGGTCATAATAATATGGTCAAGGAAGTGTGGGCTGAACTTAAAAAAGTTGGTGAGTTCCTCCAAAATCTGGGGCAGAGAATCGAGTCCATCGAGGCTAAATTAAACGTTCAGGAGGTCAAGGAAAATCACAAAACGGTGAAGGATAGTCAGGATATAGTGGTTGAGGACAAAAATGAAATATTGAGTGATGAAATGAAGGAAAGTGAAGTGTGTGTGAATGATGGTAGTCGTAGTGAAAGGAAGAACCCTATAATTACACATAAAATGAAGGAATCATTTGGGCCAATAATGGACATCTCAGGGCTGAAAAAATCTCTTGAGAATCGCAATGTCGCTTTTACTGGTGAACTTGGGAGGAGGTGGGAGATGTTATACAAGGTATGGCTATCATTTAGTGAACTTATTGGGGATGACTTAGGCAATGAATTGATTAATAATGGATCACCCTAGACTGAAAGTGTTGTCATGGAATGTTAATGGTTTGAGAAACAGGGTTACAGATGTTCATTGTTATGTGATGGGAAATGATATTGATGTTGTAGCTCTCCAGGAGACAGGGGATAGGAATGAAGGATTATTGAAATTAAATGGCTATAAAGGGTTTCACCTCTTCGCTGCAAATAACATCAGAGGCACGTCGATTTATGTTAAGAACTCCATACCAGCAGAGTTAGTAGAACCGCCATCAAAAACGCAAGGTATAGAGAGTGTTTGTGTTAAATTATCATTAAGGGAAGGGGAATTTATTGTCGTTAATTTGTATGTATCCAGGAACTGCTTCGACGCTAACTATTTACCTGACTGCATTTATACTAATCCTTCACTGGTCATTGGGGACCTTAATGCTCGGCACACAAGCCTTGGGACAGTGGGTAGTATTAATACTAATGGGGTCAAGTGGTTACAGTTTCTACAAGATCATCCAGATACCTGTCTCTTGGGAAACAATGAACCAACTCACATCAGGGGAGGACGGCTTGACTATGCCTGCGTTTTAAACTCTCAGGGGATTATGGGGGAGGCTCGGGTTGTTCGGGAACTACTTAGTGACCACTTTGCCTTGAACGTTGAATTACCACTGGGGAAAAAACAAGTCCACTTTCAAAGGAAAAGGCTAAATATTAAGAAAGATATGAAAAATTATTTTATTCAAAATATGGGAGATTGGTATCAACATTACACGCCGCTCTGCGTTGATAGTTTTTACGAGGACATGGTCGAGAACATAGAGAAATTAGTACAGAGGGAAAATAACGGGGGCAGGGGAAGCAAGACGCACGGACCTAAGAAATTTAAATATTCCAATGATCAGCAAGTCAAGGGATGGGAGAGAATGCTACGGGGTGCGCATAAAGCATGGTTAAAAAATGGAATGAGGGATGAAGAGAAAAATACAATGTTGGAAGTGGCTAGGGAATGCAGTCAGGTGAGGAAGGAGGCGCGGGACAGATACTGGCAAGACTTTGCTCAGGCCATTGGTAATACTAAGAACCTTAAAGACATATGGAGAGCAGTAAATAAAGTCAGGGGTTGTAAGACTAAATTCATTGCTCACTCAGATCCAGGGAAAGTTGCTAATGAGTTAGTAGATAAATGGGCAAGTGCTGCTGGTATGGAGTCCTTACCTGCAGACACGAGAGTCACCATTGAGTCATGGGAAAATATTAGAAATGGAGTAACTTTATGTGCCTTAAATACAAGATCTATAGCATGCACTGAGATAACCCACGATGAGCTACTGGATGCTATAAAAAGTGGCAGCTCCACTGCTCCGGGAAAAGATGGAGTAACGTATGACATACTTAATTATTTAGCCGGTATGAAACCTAATCCCTTACTTGATTTGTTTAATATGAGTTATAGAGAGGGAAAGTTACCAAGAAAATGGAAAGAGGCTGTCATCATTCCTATCCCTAAGTCAAACGGAGGCTACAGACCTGTCTCCTTAATATCCTGCTTTTGTAAAATGATGGAAAGGATTTTGTTAAATAGGCTACTCTACCTTGTAGGTGATAACATGTCCAATAATCTCTTTGGTTTTATCAAAGGCAAAAGTACTGCGGATTGTCTCTTAAAGTGTTTGTCTAATGTGGATGACAATTGTAGAGTTTTTGTTGATCTACAAGGAGCGTTTGATAAAGCCAATGGGGAAGTAATCTTATACGAATTAGCCAATCTGGGAATAACAGGGAGATTGCTACACTGGATAAGGGATTACCTGCAAGGCAGAAAAGGTCAGGTGTATTACCAGGGATACATGTCTGAGGAACGGAGGTTTCAGTTAGGTACCCCACAAGGGGGAGTATTAAGTCCCACCTTATTCAATGTATTAATGAACAGATTAGCATCAGAGATGTATCCTCCAGGGGTCACGACGATCATATATGCTGATGACATTCTTATACAAGGCACTTCTGGGAACAAAATTCAAGATGCTCTTAACATACTTGGTACAACCTGTCACAAGTTAGGCTTAGTTATAAATGCAGATAAAACCAAATACGAGTATAGGAAACGAAGAAATATAACACTTACTCTAAATGGTGTGGAACTGAGCCGTGTACAGAAGTACAAGTATCTGGGCATGTATGTTGGATACACATGTGAGAGTAAAAATGCTGAAATAAATCATATCAGCACCTTATGTAAAGCCCGTCTGCATCCTCTAAAAGCACTGGCTTTTTCTGGTAAAGGTGTTGGGGTACCTATCTTGCGGATGTTATACATAAGCACTGTTCGATCCCTGATAGACTACGCAGCACCCGTATTGTCTTACACAGGCCAAGGCAGAATTCAAAAAATAGAGCTGATACAGAACGAGGCTATGAGGATTATTCTTGGATGTCAAAGAAATGCAATGATTGAAATAATGAGAATGGAATTAAATTTACAGAGTGTGTGTGATAGAGTCCGTGACATTAACACTAGAGTATCTATTCGTTTCATGCGGAGAAAAGGAGGGGATAAGCTGTTTGAGAGCGTTCAGACCTGCTTGAGTGACGTACACACTTCCAGGAAACTGAGGGAGACACGCTATACGAGAGGATTAGCTCATGACCTCAGGGAATACGACGTACTTGACTGCTGTAAACCCTCTCGAAAGTGTAATATGTCTGCTCCCTGGAAAGTACAGAAAATAGACGTCGAAATTGTACCCCTCAAGGTGAAAAAGATTCATCATGAACCGGGACAATTACGGTGTTTGTATGGAAGCATGATATCTCGGTTACCAAGAGGCAACAGTTTACATGTATATTGCGACGGGTCGGTGGCGGAGGATGGCAGGGCAGGGTGTGGTGTCCTAATAAGGGATTATACGGAGTTTGGGACTGTGGACAGGATAATTGAACTCCGGCTTAGTAATTATATATCATCCACACAAGCTGAACTGCAGGCCATTCTGGCGTGTTTGGAGGAAGTACGTCATGACGACAAAAATGTTTTTGTATTTGTCGATAGCCGAGGAGCACTGGAGTCCTTAAACAGTCGAAACCCAGTCTTCATGTCTATAGTGGAGGACTGTAAGAGAAGAATAACTGAGATACAGCTGAAAGGTTATAGTGTGAAATTCATGTGGATTCCATCTCATGTTGGGATAGTGCTCAACGAGGTGGCGGATGACTTGGCCAAACGTGCCACATCAAAACCACAAGTTGACATTGAATGTGAATTCACAATGAGACAAATAAGAAGCAAAATCAGAAATATTCAGGCACAGGCGGGAGTGGAGAGGAGAGAGATAATGTATGAGAGAAGTCAAACCATGCAACACTACATGTATGTGAGTCAAAACACCCATTTCACTTATGGTAAAAGGAGAAATGCTTGGAGTGACTCTGTGTACATGCGGCTCAGGCTTGGGTACAAATATTACTGGGAATATGGGATAGATGTTCATGGTAATGACACGAAGTGTAAACTATGTGGTATGTTAAGGTCTCACACCCTTGCCCATTATATTCTTGATTGTCCGTTGATTAGTGTATATAGAAACACTGAGATAAGGACTGTTCCTGAACAAATAGCCTGGATGTGTCACAACGGAAAGGTTGATGATATTCTTGAGAGATATAAGAATTTTGCACCAAGATTGTAATATTTTGTTGAATTATCTGCAGGTGTCTTGCAAATTGTGTATACAGTATACCTAGGTCATAAAAGTATTTGTGTGTACGTCTGATGCCATACTACTTGTGAGGGAGGAAATGTATATTTTTACCTCTCAGAATGTTTGGTAATGTGTTTATTTGTGATGTGTGTCTATGTATATATTAACACGTTGTACTGAACGGGGTGAGAATAGCTTGAGCTACCTCATCCCTTTGTGTGTATTTTACCTCAATAAACTTATTTCAATTTCAATTCAATTTCATATATAATAGGGTAGCAGCACATTGCATATACCTGAGCTTGTTAATAACAAAACAATGTGACGAACAAATGGGAAAATACCTTGACATTCATGCACACTGCATAGCCTAGTGACATTTGTTTAATGCTATTGATTCTCTTTATAGTGACCCATTGCAAAGGCCCGAAAGCAAGAAAAAATGAGACAGCCATAGAGCGCCTAGTTTAGGTGATGAAGACTTGTATTAGCCATAGTGCGTTTGGTTTAAGACGATTGTTATATGAGCCATAGTGAGTTAATAGTTGGTTGGTTTATTGATGAAGATTAAGCCACCCAAGAGGTGGCATGGGCATGAATAACCCGTAATGCGCTTAGAGTTAGATAAAGACTTTTATATTCAATGAAGCAGCATTGCGCATGAGCTGAGTGTTAAGAAATACCTGGGGACATGTGACTTCTTATATCTAACTGCTACTGCTTGTATGTGAGTGCTGGCATGTGTCTCTTCTGTCTAATTATTAGTTTGGCTGTCTAATTAGTTTGTCTAATTTTCACAAAAAGGCGCCAAGTGACGGAGACTATTTAGCAATCTTGTGTGTCAAGTCTCCTTGTACGTCGTTATGTCATCATATATATCCTGTGTTCTCCGCTTGGGTTAGGTCCAGTTCTCTCGATCTTTGCTTGTTCATTAATGCTAGGTGAACATAGACACTGGGTGAATGGAAACGTTCACCCAATGTCTATGTTCACTGGGTGTATGTTCATTCATGTCTGGGTGTCTATGTATGTCTATGTTCATTGGATGAACGGAAACGTTCACCCAATGTCTATGTTCACTGGGTGTATGTTCATTCATGTCTGGGTGTCTATGTATGTCTATGTTCATTGGATGAACGGAAACGTTCACCCAATGTCTATGTTCACTGGGTGTATGTTCATTCATGTCTGGGTGTCTATGTATGTCTATGTTCATTGGATGAATGGAAACGTTCACCCAATGTCTATGTTCACTGGGTGTCTATGTTCATTCATGTCTGGGTGTCTATGTATGTCTATGTTCATTGGATGAACGGAAACGTTCACCCAATGTCAACAAATTCTCAAATTTTGTCAGGTGTCAAAATTCTCAGAAGTTCTATACCACTTTTTTGTTTTGTAATGTATGCGTTTCGGGCAGGTCCTTAATCGTAATTTTCTCCGGAATACAACCCGCCAAATCGTTTGACAACTAAGTACCCATTCACTGCTGGGTGAACAGAGGCTTGAGGATTGGCGCCCAGTCAATCCTCCCCGGCCAGGATACGAACTCGGGCCAAAGCACTAGCGAAGTGCCAGGCGAGTGCTTTACCACTGCGCCACGGGGACTACGTAGGGAATTAAATGTTACAATAAATTCCAAACAACTTATCCCTAAGCATCCCATACCCAAAGAGGGTCTCCAATAATCCTATGTGTACTAATTACAATAGATACAGTTGTCCAAGTTTGCAAGAATCCTTCAGGACAGACGAAGTTGTCTTGAAGGTCCTGTTTTGACGAAGTTTGACTGAACAACAGACGAAGTTGTCCTGTTTTGAATTTTGAATTTGAATTTGAAAAGTAACGAGCAAGATAACGGTCAACTTGCAAAGTCAGGTAAAGCATGGCATATAAGCCGTCAAGAACGGAGAGTAAACAATTGGGACTCCACAATTGGAGTCTAAACTCCAATTGTAGCTGAGCAACCCATGTAACACTTGACGAGTCTAACTCCAATTCTTGCTCAAGACGGCCTCGCGTCAGACCAGATAGCCTGAACGTGTACATCTTTCATCAATCTTTGACGGCTTTAGTTACATTTATTAAACAGTTTACAAGCATGAAATCCTCCCAATCAACTGTTGTTATTGTTATAAACAGCCTCCTGGTGCTTCCGAGCTCATTAACTGTTTAATAATTATAAATAAAGCCGCCAAAGATTGAGAAAAGATGTACAGGTTCGTAAGTGCTTGCGTAACTGTTTCGTGAATCTGTCCCCTGATTCCGACCATGTACTAAACGGGGTGAGAATAGCTTGAGCTACCTCATCCCTTTGTGTGTATTTTACCTCAATAAACTTATTTCAATTCCGACCATACTCAAGGTACCCGCTATCGCCCGACAGTCCAGCTTCCTGCGATTTTGTAACTAGCTCATCAAAATTGTAACTTGCTTAATGAATTATGGAGTTAAGTCCCATTATGTGCCTCTAACATTTTTAATAAGAAACTGCTCCTCGGCTCCGGGCCTCGCTCAAGCATCCTTGTCTCTGCTATCAGCATGTCATTACATATCCAACATCCGACTGATGTAACCAACACTATATTAAATGAACATCGAAATCTCTATATATACTGGAACACCGCTCCCGTGCCAGGTAAGTCCACTACGGGCTCACCATAACCCGTGCTACTTGTCCCTCTCCTGTGCCAGGTAAGTCCACTACGGGCTCACCATTGCCCGTACTACTTGGAACTTGTTCCGAGTAGCTGAATCTATAACAACAGCAATAATCTCTATACTCTTTTAATGTCACCCAAAATCGTATTTTACAAGCATTCTTTCATTTCCGATACAGTTGTTATATTTCGCGGTCTGAAATATTTAGAATCTTTAGTAAAAGTTGTTAATTATTAACAAAAATAGTTAAACTAAAAAATCATGTCCGTACATTGCTCATATATAAGTTGGTTCGTAGTTGAAAAATAGTACTTGTTAAATATACAAGAATTGGATAGAATTGGATAGTGGATACATAGAAGAACAGTGGATAGAATTCCCCATAGCTAGCGGCTATGGATAAGTCAAGCTTATCTTCGTTATTGGGTTTAATTCCTTAATATAAACTACTGGACTTTAAACTTGACCACATCTTTGTAGTTAATGATATAAATTTATAAATAGCACTATAAATGTATTATGTTGGGCTCAAAGAACATAGCGTTTCCTTTCCTGAACCCATTATGTAACTACCCCTTTCTGCCTCGGCCTACAGGATGGCATGGGGTCACCTGACCCCATGCCCATACGGAAGCTGACCCCCAATTATGGCGGGGTCAGCTTCCGGAACGCATTATATGACTACAATACAATACAATACAATACAATACAATTTTATTTAGGTAAGGTACATACATACAATAAATATTTACAAGGATTGTTTGACTTATAGGTAGAGCTAGTACATACAATGCCTAAAGCCACTATTACGCAAAGCGTTTCGGGCATGATAAACTTAAATGACAAGCTTAATACTAATTGAGCATAATGAGTAGAATGAAAACAAGAAATGAAAACATAGATGAAAAAGCAGCACAAATACAATTATGTCGACAAACAGCGCTCTTTAAAGAAAAAAACAGACATTGGTTGACAATAGAAGGGTAAGGTAGGTTACAGGGAATTTATTAGGTATAGCTTCGCTTTTAACTTAAACTGGTTGAGAGAGGTACAGTCTTTAACATGGTTGGGAAGGTCATTCCACATTCTGGGCCCCTTGATTTGTAGAGCATTTCTAGTTTGATTAAGTCGTACTCTAGGAATATCAAAACTGTATTTATTTCTGGTGTGATGCTCATGGGTTCTGATACAACCTTCTATGAAGCTTTTGAGATCAGGATTGGCATTATAGTTTAGCGTTTTATATATGTATAATACACATGAGAGAATGTGCAGTGACTTAATGTCTAACATATTCAGAGATTTAAGTAGGGGTACCGAGTGGTGTCTGGGGCCAGAATTGGATATTGTCCTAATAGCAGCTTTGTGTTGAGTAACTTATACTCAATATACGTAATATACGTAACTTGAGTAACTACTTATCTCGCTACCGTATATGCTCCGTATTATACGCTACCGTATAATATATAAATAAAATTAAGATTCCTTGCCTCACGCCCCCACATCAGCCAGTGACGTCCTCGTCTGCACATCAGCCAGTGACGTCCTCGCCCCCACACCAGCCAGTGACGTCCTCGCCCCCACATCAGCCAGTGACGTCCTCGCCTGCACACCAGCCAGTGACGTCCTCGCCTGCACACCAGCCAGTGACGTCCTCGCCTGCACACCAGCCAGTGACGTCCTCGCATGCACACCAGCCAGTGACGTCCTCGCATGCACACCAGCCAGTGACGTCCTCGCATGCACACTAGCCAGTGACGTCCTCGCCCCCCACACCAGCCAGTGACGTCCTCGCCCCCACACCAGCCAGTGACGTCCTCGCCCCCACACCAGCCAGTGACGTCCTCGCTCCCCACACCAGCCAGTGACGTCCTCGCCTGCACACCAGCCAGTGACGTCCTCACTCCCACACCAGCCAGTGACGTCCTCGCTCCCCACACCAGCCAGTGACGTCCTCGCCCCCACATCAGCCAGTGACGTCCTCGCCTGCACACCAGCCAGTGACGTCCTCGCCTGCACACCAGCCAGTGACGTCCTCGCCTGCACACCAGCCAGTGACGTCCTCGCCTGCACACCAGCCAGTGACGTCCTCGCCTGCACACCAGCCAGTGACGTCCTCGCCCCCACGCCAGCCAGTGATGTCCTCGCCCCCACACCAGTCAGTGACGTCCTCGCCCCCACACCAGCCAGTGACGTCCTCGACCCATCCCCCCCCCCCCCGTGACCATCTAATTCACCATACACGGTCCTTCTCTGGATTGGTAATGCTACGTTGAGATGTACTCACCTAGTTGTGTTTGCGGGGGTTCAGCTCTGGCTCTTTGGTCCCGCCTCTCAACTGTTAATCAACTGATGTACAGATTCCTGAGCCTATTGGGCTGTATCATATCTACACTTGAAACTGTGTATGGAGTCAGCCTCCACATCACTGCCTAATGCATTCCACCTGTTAACTACTCCGACACTGAAAAAATTCTTTCTAACGTCTCAGTGGCTCATCTGGGTACTAAGTTTCCACCTGTGTCCCCTTGTTCGTGTTCCACCCGTGCTGAAGAGTTTGTCTTTGTCCACCCTGTGAATTCCCCTGAGAATTTTGTAGGTGGTTATCATGTCTCCCCTTACTCTTACTATGTGGGATGGGAAGCTGGTTTTCTTTGGCTTTAAATTTCAGAGAAAAAAATAAAATTAAATATATAAAATCAGCAGTCTAAGCAAAACTCATTTTATCCCTACAGTTCAAGCAGGAAGATAATGCTGTCAGTAAGGCCTTCCACACTGAGCGTTACAGGGCGAATGGTACACGCGAAGACCATGCCGGTTACCAACAGAGAATCACCCGCTACCCGACTGCTAGAAGTCCCAGGACCCAAGTGCTACCCTGTTCTTGGGTCTCTTATGGACATGCTCACAGATAAAGGTATATAACCACTGCACTGTATTGTAATATTCATTACATAGTTTATGTACTTATTAATAAACTAATAAAAGGTGTGCCAGTGTAAATCATAAATAAAAACTATTACAAAATAATGTCCCTGTTATTTTTTATGAAACGCTGAGTTTCATGGTATATGTAACACCATACATATACGTATCTAGTACTATAAATATAATGGTATATGAAGATAAGAAAAAGATTCTATTTTTAAAAGTTATACAGTTAGGTTTCAGTTAATATGAATTTCTGACCAGGGGGAGAAAGATACTGGCAGTATGGGCGTTAAAGTTTATTGAAGATTAAATTCTGCAGAACATGTAAATATATAAAGTTCACATAAAGTAAGTAATTATATAAAGTTTATATTAAACACGGTTTATATTATAGGCTTAACAAAGTTGATATTATATAAAACTTAATATTGAACATGTAAATATACAAAGTTTCAAATATAATTTAAGGAATATATAACGTTTATATTAAAATATATAAAGTAAACATATAAAGTAAATATATAAAGTAAGAATTAACAGTAACAATTCCAAGGACTAGATTTAACTTAAAAGGTACACCCGTAGTAAGTATGAGACCTTAGCCTATAGTGACATGGAAACTAATTCTGCAGAAACCTAAAGGTTAACTGGTACTAGAATTAAGGCCGAGTGCAAATGTGTAGTAATTATATAACACTAGGATATAACAGGCAGGACACAAAGAATAACTAATAAGTGAGAGACCACATAACACGTAATGTACCCGGCCAAGAGGCCGTAAAAGACCTAATGGATAAGGAGAAGGGGGTGTGACTACAAGTAGGGCTTACTAGCACCTAGACTGGGCAAAGTATTAGCTGCGGACAGCGGGACACTTGGGGACCGGCGCTGCACCCCCCTTCCCACATGCAGTGGGGAGACAATCGGGACAACTGTGCAAAGCATGACGGGGGTACAAAAGCAGCCGCTTGCAAAAAAGGGGGGGAGGGTGGGGTTTTGCGAGGGCAGCGGCGAGGGCAGGCGGAGTGAGGCGGAGCCCCGTTGTGCGCCCGTATTTATATGGCCCCAAACTGCCCGCGCAACGCCGCGGGACGCGCTGCGCAATTGTTTCTTTCTCCCCCGCCAGAAACATCCCCGCTTGTGATGCAAGCAGTGACCATTTATTAATTGTACAGTATTATAATTTTGTGTGCAAGACCTGTAAGCAAGCTTACAAATCATAAGTTCAAGTATGTTTATTGAGATAAGAAAAAATACATCTTTAAGGGATAGAGTAGCTTAGGCTATTTCTACCCCCCTCTACTTCAAATCCCTCAAGGGGCGCACAAATTCAGTGAGTACAAATAGACAAATAACATTACAAGAATCCCATTTAACATTGCAGGTTAATATAGTAAGCATATAAGATAAATGTCTTGTCTGGGAATTGAACTCGGGATCCCTGATGGATGAGTCAAGAATGATGCCAATTGTTTGAAGATGTAAAAATTAGTACAATAGTATTGATGTTGCAACGTGTCATCCAAAATAATAATAATAATAATAATTAGTAATGGTAATGACTTCTCACACATAGCTAATTCCTTTTTACTCAAAAAATAATCCTTAATTAATCAACAAAACTGAAGAAAATAAGAAAGACTAAAAACATTCCATTATCCATCACAGATATATATGCTATATATATTTTACAATACAAATTTTTTTTAATCCTTTTTGAATAAAATTACATTATAATTAATTTTATTAAATGCTAAAGAATTGTTTTAAGACTAATACAGTACAGTATTCTCTTAATTCTGATTATTGAAAATTCTAGATTATCAATACCGATTCTGATTTTACACTAATTATTATTACTGCATTATTATTAATAATATTACTGTATTATTATTATTAATATTACTATTATTATTAATACTGTATTATTATTATTATTATTATTGTATTAATATTATTAATATTACTGTATTACTATTATTTATATTACAGTACTGTATTATTATTATTATTATTATTATTATTATTATTATTATTATTATTATTATTAATACAGGTAATACTTAATTATTATTATTATTATTATTATTACTGTACAGTATTATTATTTAGGACAAAAACCCACACTTGTATATTTGCGAAATTTATGTAAGGAATTTTTGTGCATAGCCAATCGGGAATAGAGGTGACATGGTCAGGCGGTCAAGAAGGATAAAAGGACTGGACCCAGGATAGCAGCCTCATTAGACAGTTGAGATGTAAGTCTCGTCCTAATTACACACTCAGACCTTGATAAAGCACTCAGGAAAGTGTGAAAGGCTTGGTGTAAATTCCTAATGTAAATTTCACAAACTGTACACAAGTGTAGGTTTTTGTCCTAAATAATAATACAGTAATAATAATAATACAGTACTGTAATAATAATAATAATAATAATAATTAGTGATGGGACAATTAATCAGAAGAATAAGTATGTACTGGTATCCAACTTTATTTTTTTAAGTAATCAGAATCGATAATCAGTATCGGTGTACATTTTAGTATCGTCTCATCACTAATAATAATAATAATAATAATAATAATAAATGATAATACTATACTGTATTGTTTTAGCAGCTATGGGCGGAACGTATGAAAAATAGACTTGCTCCCTAAAAAACCTTAACATGTTTTGTACAATAATTTTATAGAGGGCATCAGAATGAAGGTAACAACCACCTAAACTTTCCTAGGCCTAGTAAAGCACATATATGTACTGTACTATACTATGACAATTTTCACTTTCTCAGATACTAACTTACTTATCCTGATACAGTAAATTCTGAACTCAAAAACGTACACGTGTGGCTGACTACTAACACACACAAACACTTCGCATTGAAGACATACCTTCTATTTTTTATATTTTTCTACCTGTACTATTTTTTTTTTTTTTTTAGTAAATCTAACAATCATATAGGTCTACGAACTTCTTGGGAAAACACTGCACATTTTATCACCACTCCCGATGTGACTACAGTATTTCTATATCTCTACCAAGTTTCTCTCAAATACTTCCAAAAGCTCCTCTGGCAATGCTGCTCCTACTTCAGCTCTACCCATGACAACCCAATAACCTGGCCACTATGCCTGCACCTGAACAGGAACCACACCTTGCTCCTCCTTATGTTTTTCTTCTTCTTCCCAGGAACCTTTTGCGGCCTCTATGTTTCAACCACCTGTGATTACAATCCTGCCTCTTATCTTTACCTCAGTTCTGCTTCTCATGCTGCTACATCTGACTCCAGTCCAGTCTGTAGCACTACTGGTCTCTGGCCATGGATTGAAGACAATAATAATACAGTATCGTCAAGCATCGAATTCCAAATTTGCTCTTGCACTATTCACTGATCGGCTTGCACACTGCCTTAACACAATCGTTTCCATTGCATTGGAGAGGAGAATAATGTAGAAGCTCCTGCAGCACCTTACACTGCCCCACATCTACCAGGGACCAATAAATACAAAAATAGCTGTAACCACAAATCAATTAGCCTCAGACCACTGCTAGATGAATCTCCTCTCCTCTTCAATCACTGCTTCTACTCTTGGGAGGAAGGGGCATTAAGCTGCCCAAGCAAGCATCCTCTTCTGCTGACTCCGCCAATGCTATGACTCCTGTTGCTGCGTCACTTGATCAATAGTATCCGAGGTCTACCCAAAATTATATTCTTGCTTCCTTCTGCCCTCTCTGCAACTTACTTGAAAGAATAAACACACACATTTGGTAATGATAATAATTAACATATACTAGGTCTTCATATAGACAACAAATTGAACTTCAGTTACCATATACAGTATCATGCAAAGTCATGGAGAAGACCATAATAAAGAGGCCACTATAGCACTTGCAGAGAAGATACTTTTTAATTCCATCACCATCATGGAACAGTGGTCAGCAGTCTGCTCACGACTATAAGATCCTCAGGCAGGAGACATTTCGGCATGTTTCCTTATACCTGATGCCTCTCTTCACCTATCAGTAAATAGGTATTGTACCTTGGATTAGGTAACTGTTATAGGTTGCATCCTTTGGAAGATAGTTGATGGCCTAAGAGAACCTCCATCATTCTAAGAGACTTACTGTTTCTAACAATGGGAAAAAAAATCTTGGCTCATAAACCTTTAAGTAAAGGTTTATGAGTTAATAAAGGCTCATAATAGGTAATTAAACCTTTAATTCATTGGAAGATAGAAGAGTCAAGCTAGACATGATTGCCACAATCAAACTTGTCAGTGAAACTGACAGTGCAAAGATGCATGAACAAGGGTACATAGGCTGAAACTCAATATCCAAATGAGCAGCCACATTAAAAAGAATGTGTACATTGTAAGACTTGCAAGTTACAAGTTACGAGAACATATGGAATGCACTGAAAAGGGAAGCTGTCGAGGCAAATTCTACACACACACACAGCCTCAAATGTAAGAGTGACACAGCCTATTAGGCTTGTGAACCTGTATGCCAGTTGATTGAAGGTTGAAAAGTGGGACTTAAGAGCTGAAGCTAAACCTCAACACAATTAGAGGGATGTAATTTGGCAATTAGGTGAGCATATGATCCTGGTCATATGACACAGTGGATCTTTGCCATAAGGAACTTTTAGATAAAGCAATTAACACCTGTTATAAATTATTTAACGGTGTTTAATTGACACCTGTCATCTATTATTAGAGGGCATTTAATTTACAATTTTCATTTACTTTGCAGACTTTGACAAGGAAAATTCATTTCGTTATATCATGAAACTCTTCAAAATACATGGACCAATCGTAAAGGTAAAATATCCTGGCCAGCCAACAGCGGTGTTAATTAAAAAACCTGAAGATGCTGAGGAAATTCTACAACTGACAAAGAGTAATCCTGTGAGAATTTCAATGGAGTCCCTGAAGGCTGCTAGATATGTTAATCCATATTTTGAAAACAAATCTGGTATAGTAACAGAGTGAGTAATCAATCTGTATATTGAAGTTCTACTTTCTTGCCTTTTTCCTTGCTGGAGTAACTACTTCTTTTAAGTTTGGTTATTGAGGGAACCACTTATTACCAGTAGTAACCAAATGAAGAATGAAGGAAACTGCAGAAGGCCTATTGGCCCATATGAGGCCACTTTTATTTATATCTCCCAAATTCATTCATGTGTATGTCTAACGTATGCCTGAAACAACCAAGCGATCCCACATCTATCATACGATAGATGATATCTATCACATATGATATGATATATGATAGAGGATGATATGATATATGTATATCATAGATATGATATCTATGATATATGATAGATGATGATATGATATATATCATAGATATGATATATATCATAGATATGATATCTGTGATATACGATAGATGATACAATTGATAGATATCCCACAATATTACATACGAACAAAAATTTTACTTGCTTATTTGTATGCTATAACATTTTGGTTCTGATTAAAATAATTGTGTGAATTAGCATAGATGAGCTGATAAAGAATTTATAAACTGAAGCTACCATCCCCTACCCCACACTAAATTCCCACCAGTCTCAATTTTTCTATCAGCAACCTCACTTACTAGCTGCTCCCAACACTCATATCCAGCCCTCAAATTACACTCAACGGAGTGTATCTCACTTAAACCCAAAACTCATGCTACCGCAAACCCCATCACAACACCCGTATCTACACACCCTAGCCAACGCACCCAACTCTCACAACAAACCAGACCTACTACACTCCCAACACCTCACTCCCAGTGGACTCATTGATTTGACATTGATTCAATGTTATGAACGTTAATTCAGAGTTAAACCAATGTTGATGACACTGATTCGATGTTGATTTGGCACTGCTCTTAGATATTGTGCCTACAGGGATTATCCCACCACACATCACTGCTATCCATACAAATCCCACCATCCATTTATCAACCCTACAGATCAAACATAACAAGGTTGATCTTATGGAGAACTTTAACATACAGTACTGAGTAATTTTGAAGGTGTTAATTTAGGCTACTTTTTTATAAAGTCCAATATAATTCATACAAAAGGCAATGGTTTCAAGCTCAAGAAGACGAATGTAGGACAAGCAATAAGAAATATTTTCACCCGATAGGGTAATAAGCCCATTGAATTGACAGCTTGTCGCTGCAGTAAATGCCCATCGATGCTGTTAATGCCTGCTATTACTGCAGCTGCTAAAAGATTATTCCAGTTCAAAATCCTACAGGAAATTTGTTTAAGAGTCTGTCAAGGTCACTAGATCTATTGGCCTTATGTAAATTTATGTAAATTGTTATTTGAATATTGTTGAATGTCAAAGGATAAAATCTGAATTGATTAGTGGGTGCCATGCAAAACAGTGGTCAGCACAATCAACTCACAACCGAATGATCCTGGATTCGATTTCAGGACAGAATGTGACATTTGGGCATAGTTTCCTTGATGCCTTGGTTTACATAGCAGTAACTGTTCTCCCTTGAAAATCTAGATAATTTTTCAAATCTAAATTCATACCATATTTGAAACATTGCCATTTTTAAATAACCTGGCATATAATGATTTTGCAAAAAGAAAAAAAAAAATGTTTTTTGTTGCACAACCTAATTTTGATTACCCAGAGTTGTGGCAGTAAAATGCAGTTAGAATACTAGGACATGCTGACTATTAAACTTCTACAGTCACCATGAACTTGCTTTTAAATTTCATTTTTTTTTTGTCACTGGTCTTGTCAACACTGCTTACCATTTTATTCACAAACTATGTAATCTAATTCTTTTGCTTATATGTCAGAAACAGCACTAATAACAATGCCACACTTCTCTGCCAACTGCTTGTCTCTCCAGTTACAATCATATTTCTCTAATAACTTGGCATTCTTATGGTTTAGTTTTCCCATAGATTGGGAGAGGGACACCTGTTAGGTTTATTGGGGTCCACATAGGCCCAACTACTGACCTTTTCCAGGCTGTAACCCAAAACATTTGCCTAACTCCTGAGCACCTATTTACTGTTAGGTGAACATAGCCATCAGATCCTTACCCCTTACTCAAATCTCTGAATATGTGAGATATAAAGTCCCTGCACATCCTCTCATGTGTATTTTATATATATAAAACGCTGAACTGTAATGTCAGTCCTGACCTTAAAAGCTTCCTAGAAGGTTGTAACAAATCCCATGAGCACCACACCAGAAACAAATACCTATTTGATCTTCCAACAGTACGACTCACTCAAACTAGAAATGCTTTACAAATCAAGGGACCTCGAATGTGGAATGACCTTCCCAATAATGTTAAAGACTGTACCTCTCCCAACCAGTTTAAGATAAAAACTAAACACTACCTAATTAACTCAATGTAACCTACCTCACCCCGAAAATGTCAACCCACGTCTTCTATTTTAAACAATGCTGTTTTGTTGACCAAATTTTATTTTTGCTTTTTTTTCTGCCATGTCCCCCCCCCCCCTTTGTTTCCATTCTTTTCTTATTTTTTCTCAACACAATTTATACTTTAATCTCAATTAGTATTAAGTTTTAGTTTTAGTGTTTTTCCTGCCTGAAATGATTTGCGTAATAGTGGCTTTAGGCATTGTATGTACTAGCTCTATCTATAAATCCATTAACTTTTGTATCTTACCTTGTATGTATGTACCTTACCTGAATAAAAATTTATTTATTTATTTATTTATTTATTTTATTTATTTATTTATTTATAGATGAAAGAAACCATTGCCCAAATGCTTCTGGTCTGGTGTAGAAATTGAACCCAAGGCTTTTTTGGTTGAGACCTTGATGAACACATGATGCATTGATTTACTCTTGCCAAGTGTTCAACTCACAAATTATAATACTATATATCAGAAGGAAAACCAGTGAAAATGCACGAATAATGAAAGGTCAGACTGCACTCGCACACAAGATACACATGCCCTCATATGGTAGACCTAGATGCCTTAGGAAAGAAATCACATTCAAACTTGTTGGATTCATAGTACAGTACCAGCTATGAACTGTAGAACAGTTTAGCTACAATGACCAAACCACACTCCAGAAGATGAAGAAATGACGACGTTTTGGTCTGTCCTGGACCATTGTCAAGTTGTATATAATGGTCCAGGACGGACCAAAACGTTGTCATTTCTTCATCTTCTGGTGTGTGGTTTGGTCATCATATCTTCAGCCACATTATTGTAACTCATCGTTTGCAATTTAGCTACAAATTTAAATTACAATATTTGAAATAATATTTACAAATAAAGCAAGAGTAGCAAAAACTGGAAAAAAACTCCATGTTAAATGTAACAAAATGTCACCTTCTGGCGAGTTGTTGGTGCTCCTTGGTGCTTGCTACCTGGCAAACTCAAACCAATTGAATTCTCATCAGGTCATTTTGATTTATAAAAGCCTACTGGAGACCAGAGGCCAAAACCTGCCTCTTCCCCATCTAAGGTGGTGCAAGAATCAGGGTATTGGAACCAAGAAAAAGAAGAAAAGGCCAACCTTAACCAAGAAAAGGCCACCAGAAAAGTATACAAACCAAAACAAATAAACAGCAAGGTAAACAAACCAGCCATCTCATTCTTAGCCGGAAAGGACGGAGAGGGGAGTAAGCGAAGAAGCTGACTTGTGGGGCCAAAGGGCAAACCCCACTTTCAGAGCAGAGCAGAGCATGAAACTCCCTAATCTGGCAAATGGAAACAAGCGCTAACAAAAATAAAGTCTTGAAGAAACAATCCCTGACCTAAGGGTCAATAGAAAACTGAGGAGAAAAGAAAAACAAAACATTGACCAGAGACCAAGTCGGCTCGGGAGAAGCATGAGCAGGCCAGAGGTGAAAAAATACCCAAAACAACTTATGAAATGTAGCTGACAATACCTTAACACCAATAGCAGTTGCTCCACCAAGGTCGAATGATATAAGGTGACATCATTCAGCATGAAAAAGAAGCCTATCCACAAGCAACCAAGATAAAAACAAAGGATCACAGATACAGAAACTGAGGACAAGTGACAGAAAAAGAGAGGAGTAGTGCTAAGAACCATCATACTGTCACTAGGAGAAAATCTGAAAGCAAGGCACCAAAAAACTGACCATCCTGTGGCCCATACAACGGGTGGTACAGGCGAGTAAAAAAAACTCCAAACCTGTAGACTGGCAAAAAGCTTAGAACCATTGGGCTTGGGGCTTGGGGAATGTAGAAGAACTCCCAGAACCCCATCAAGCAGGTATTGAAAAATAATCTCCATCTGCTGAAAAGGCAGATATTTAAAATACTGAAAATGCTTGGTACACCCTGGCCTACCTTGTCAAATTTGATACAAGGGGCAACAAATTCATGTTTTCAAAAAACAGTGTAGAACAGATAACTGGAATGTAGTTTCTTCCCAGAAATAAATAACCCCACCCTATCCATTGAAGCTAGGACAAAACTCATCTGAGAACTCACAAGACATTCAAATTCAAAATTCAAATGTTTATTCAGATAAAGTACATACAAGAGATGATACAAACATTGATAGATTTATAGATAGAGCTAGTACATACAATGCCTAACGCCACTATTACGCAAAGCGTTTCGGGCAGGAAAAACATTAAAGACTAAAAATTAATACTACATGTCATTGCAATACAATACTACATGTACACACTCAATACTAAATGTCAACAGCAATGACCCGTGAGGTAAATACCATATTATATTGTACAGGAGAAGCATAAACACAGTACATCTGTGTACCCATAATACACTCAGCTTTTTGCACACAAGATTATTATTTATATTGAATACATTTTTCAGAAATGGTGAGGAATGGTGGCGAGTACGAAGCAGAGTCCAAGCACCTGTTATGAAGCCAAAGAATGTGCTTAATTACCTTAAAGATATGGATCAGGTGACACTGGACTTTTTAGACAGGTTAGTATAATAGTAAGGCTATTGAAGTTTCAAATATGAAAAGCATACACCAGAACTAGCAAGGAATTTTGTAGATTTTAGTCTTCAAGTTGCAGATAAACATGAATTTACTGGTACTGTAGTTCCTTTTTCCTACATTGATTTGTGTTATTTCCTTGTTGATCTATATAATTTTTTATCTTTTTCCATTTATATGAAGGAAACAGAATGCTTACTTATTTACTACTGATCATTATAGGACAGATAAATGGTGAGCTGAGTCTTGAACAAGATGAAAATATTTATATACTGTACTTGTAAAAAAAAAAAAAAAATTATCTAGTTCCAAGCTTGTAAATTGTGGAATTTTGCTTTGCTCCGAGTGCTTTTGCATACAACACCACTTTACAGTGGCTGATGGCTTCAACAATGCCAGTTCAAGTGTAGTGAATACGAGGGCAATGCGTACAGGCCCAAGGTGCACTTAGGTCGAGTAAGGGTTATCTTGAGATGATTTCGGGGCTTTAGTGTCCCCGCGGCCCAGTCCTCTGACCAGGCCTCCATCCCCAGGAAGCAGCCCGTGACAGCTGACTTAACACCCAGGTATCTATTTTACTGCTAGGTACAGGAGCATAGGGTGAAAGAAACTCTGCCCATTGTTTCTCGCCAGCGCCCGGGATCGAACCCGGGACCACAGGATCACAAGTCCAGTGTGCTGTCCGC
The DNA here is from genome assembly GCF_040958095.1 of Procambarus clarkii. Lineage (NCBI taxonomy): Eukaryota > Metazoa > Arthropoda > Malacostraca > Decapoda > Cambaridae > Procambarus > Procambarus clarkii. Next base: position 15,651,824 of record NC_091204.1, read on the forward strand.
TCGGCCGACCAGCTCCACCGACCGGCACACCAGACCCCCACAGGGTCCTTCCTGTGGGGGCACAACTTGCAGATGCTCTGCAATGTGCTACTAAAGTCTGCTGAGGGAAACTGAAAGACCATTCTCTCACATAAATAGACTAATATATTTATCACTTTCTAGGGCATATTTTTGGCTGTCAACCATTGTTGTTTATCAAGGGGTTAATTTTTAACAAAAGCCGACTTGCAGTAAAATTTAGGTGAAGCTCAATTTTCATTAACCCACTGCAAAGAAGTGAAGATTTAATAAGATGTATTACAACTCTACATTTTGGTTTGCTATGAATTCCATGAGGTATTTTACTCAGCTAGATAGAAGCAATGTGTTATAATTTTTATTGTTACATTCGTTTTGTTGACATAAAACACTATAGCAATTATCTATATGTATATTTGCATGAATGTAGTTTGCAGTGGTTTGAAGATTTAGCATGATGCTGAATGATGTGACAGTGTGACGACCAATCAAGTGTTACAATCATTGCTCGTGAATGTCAATGGCATTGGAAATCGTACACGGTATATCCATAGTATTTGCCGCTGAACCACTAGTGGAATTGATTCAAGATGCTGGGTGTCCAGCTGTCTTATGTCTTGTCCAACATCCATTTGACCCCGTGTTGAACCCAGTTTAGTTCCTCAATTTAGTTGACGAGAAGCCTGCTTAACGGTTTCTGGAATTCTTGCAGGTAGTTTGAATAACTGCTATTAGTTACTGATTAACTATTATTACAGGAGTATGTTAGATTCCTGTAAGTGTGGAATTTTTAGGGGGTTTGTTACTGGTATAATTAATGGTTGGTGAATAGGTTTGTGAATGTCATATGGGATTAATGGGGGCTTTTAACTGCTTGCGATAGAACTTCTGAGAATTTGGAGCAGCTATATTACTCTTAGTGCAAAAATCAACTGGAGCTCTGAGGTACTTCAAACCTGCGACCGAGACTCCCACCCACTGACGCTAACCACTGGACCACTACGACTTAGTTAATCCAGTTGATTTTCTCATTGATATGTATCACGTTAGTGTGATTTCACTGACTCTTAATGTAGTTGCTGTCATGTCAATTTTATTTTATTTTATTTATTTATTTATTTATTTATTTATTTATTTATGCATATACAAGAATGTACATAAGGAATGTGAGGATACAAATATGGTAATTACAGTCTTGTAAAGCCACTAGCACGCGCAGCGTTTCGGGCAGGTCCTTAATCTAAGAAAATTTTAAGGAGGTAAATACTTGCAAAATTTATAGGATATCTAAACTGAGAAACAGTGAAGGGCAAGTTACTGTAGATTTTCAAGAAGAATTAAGCAAATGGTCTTTAGAGAGTAAGTATAGTATTCTGTTTATGGACACACTATTGGAGTACAGTATTTGCTTTTGAATTACAGTGTTACACAGATAAAAATACAAATATTACGAGGAGAAGCTATTTATAGTTAGCAAAGTCACTTTGCAACCTATTAGTCATGGATTTGATTACTGTAAAGGACGATGTTTTTGGCCATGATCTCTGACGACTGATGCCCCAGTTCAGTCTGAAGCATGGTAGTATCACAACTATGATAACAATACTGTATATCATGTTATGTCCCACATACAAAGTCTTTCATTTTCCAATACAGAATTTCATTTGCCAATCTTTTGATTAGGATTAAAGTCCATTAACAGTCCTTTTGCTAGGATGCCAAATCTATTTTGCTTCTTATGCAGATGATGTCACAATAACTAGGCTGAAGATATGACATCCAAATTACATATAAAAAAATGAAGAAATTATGAGGTTTCATTCCATCCTAGACCATTATCACATCTTGATAATGGTCCAGAACGGACTAAAATGTTATCATTTCTTCATTATTTTTGCTTCTTACCTTAGTATAATCTATAAATTTGATTATGTGGTTTGAGAAGTTATAATGAAAGTCAGTTACATACAATTACAGTATGAATTTTCCCCTAAACTTATCTTGTGACACTCCATTCCACAGCATTCTTCAAGTCTGATTCTCTTTGGCTTTGGACATTTGTTTGCTTACTGTGGTTTATCCATTGTTGTATTCATTCTTGTAACATGGTGGTGAGATTCAATGTCACAAGAAAAAGGCATAATCATTTAAAAAGTTAAAATCATAAGAACTACTGTACATGCAAAATGAAGGGATTAAGAGCTATTATCCTCAAGCATTCATTATAGGTTCTATATGATTGATGCTTTCTGTTTTTGGTCAAGATTAATGAAAGGAATAAGTTAATTGTTATTTGAAATACTTGATCAATCGATCTATTTCTCATGAGCACCAGAGAAAATATTTTTGTCAGTAAAGTTATGAGACAAATGGTTTATCCTTGTCACTGAATAACATAGTCCTGAAAATTAATAGGATGACAAAGATCCAAGTATCCAACATGGTTTCCCTTTAAAGATTTATATACTTGCACTCTTATTTCAGGTATATGTCTTGTTGCTTTGAATCAGCGAGTTGGATGCTTTAACCCCAATCTCTCTCCTGGTTCACAGCCGGAAGTGATCATTAAGGCTGCTCTGGATTTCATGAATGCTATCAAGGAAAGTGAAACTGGTTCTAAATTATGGAAGATTTATCCTACAAAAATATTTAAGCAACTTCAAGATTCCATGCAGATATTAACAGAGTGAGCAATTTTAATTCATGTATTTGATATCATAACTAATCTTTTTGAATACAAGTAGCAATTATATTTAACTCAGAACTTATTTCCCAAATAATACAGTAGTAGACTTAAATGGGAATCGTCCTAGTCTCTTGTTGTATTGTTTCTGTTATTGTTCATTTTTCGATTGTTCATATGTTGAACTTGATTAATTATGTTTATTGCCTTGGTAAAAAAAAAAAAATCTCACCGAAGCATGGAATTCTACTGATTCAGGACTACCTCAGGACATATTATTACTTGCCACAAATCAATAAATCAGAAGCATGATAAACTAAAACCCAGACATGATGAAGCACCCACTTTGACCTCATCACTTGGATTGCTCTGTAAGGCAAGGCCCAACTGGGTCTGAAAGACATGCCATGCAACATCCAGGGTGACATACTGCATTGGCGATGCAGGGTCAATAGCAAGCGATGGATAGCAATAGCGATGGAGTGATAGCAAGCACTGGAGATCATTCCATCCAGAATCAAGAAATATGTACTGAACTCTCATGTGGACTTCGTTCTCCCCCCATTCTCATCCCAACCACTTGGGCTGGACGGTAGAGCGACTGGCCTCGCTTCATACAGGTCGGCGTTCAATTCCCGACCGTCCAAGTGGTTGGGCACCATTCCTTCCTCCCGTCCCATCCCAAATCCTTATCCTGACCCCTTCCAAGTGCTATATAGTTGTAATGGCTTGGCACTTTCCTCTGATAATTCCCTCCCTCCAATCAAACTTGCCAGCAGCAATCTGTGTCCAACACATGGTCAGGAGGAAGCATGGATATAAGCCAAACACAAATGTAGAATTGACAGTCTAACTCCAATAGTGATTCAGTGACAAACACTCTGGATATACTGCAGGTCTTCTCCAATGCCCTCAACATTCATCAGCATACAGTATATAATAATATTCAACCCGTGACACACTGTCATACCACTGCTTGTTATACTTCACATTCTAACCCCTGTATACTACATCCGTCCAAATAGTATATACTGTATTCTGTTACTGTGTTTATTGGGTAAAGTTATCTTGTTTAGTTTTTAAATGTAGAGCTTGTAGAAGAAAGTATGCGAGATGTACAGTATACATTTGAATATGTTAACGATTTACAAAATACTGTATACTGTGGCATAGAGTTTGTTGAGTAACTGACAGCTGACTTTTGATGGATAATGATAAATTTGAGGGTGTCAGAAATACTTTAACCACAAGCGTAGATCCCATAAGTGAAACCAGTATAGTTAGGCGAAGTAGCATTCTGATCACTACCAAATAGCTTCCCTGTGCCACTACTACTAAATGCCACCAGATGGCATCCTAATTTAATCTAGATACAGTTCTCACTTCCTGGCTGGGTTTGCATGCAGTCTTATAAAAGACTGAATTCATGCTATAAACTGAATTCAGTTACTCTATCCTTGTTACATCCATGCACCAGTTTCATTGTGGGTTTATGCTTAGATAATATTTTCTTGGTATAACCATGGTATAAATATGGTGTGTGTTCCTTGGATTTTACTATCATCCAACTCCCTTCAGATCTGACAGTAGGGCATTAGCTGTGCACTGACACCTTTTTAATTTTCTCAGTACTCTACTTTTGTGGTGTTTCATTTGAGAAGGGACATAGACATTAATATGTAGTCTTTGACTTTATAAACAATTGGATACGTTTTGTGACCTAGTTACTTTTGTGTGTGAATTCACACTGTTTAACTCTGAGGTTATGTTATTAACTTCATTACCTGAAGATCATGCTTTATTCAAGTTTAACTACAGTTTATATAAAAAACAACACTGCTGGAATGTTCTTTTACTGAACATTGAAGATTGCTATTGGATTTTTTTTTTTTTCAGAACTTGTGATGATGTTGCTCAAAAGATGGAAAGGGAAATACAAGAAAAAAGTTCTGACAGTCAAGACTGTCACCTAAACATGGTCGAGCAGCTTATACGTGAGCCTGGTCTTTCCCACAAAGATGTTGTCACATTTATGATGGATCTCATTCCTGGTGGCACACAGACAGTAAGTTTAAAGCTGGCATGTACAATGGGACAGATGAGGTTGTAATCTTTTCTTCTTAAAAGCAGGCCCCGTGGTGTAGTGGTAAGACACTCGCCTAGCGTTTCGCAAGCACTTTGTCTTGGGTTCGTTTCCTAGCCAGGGAGGATTTACTGAGCGTCATTCCTCATTTTACTGAGCGTTAACTGTAGCCTCTGTTTACCCAACAGTAAAATGTGTACCTGGCTGTTAAAAGATTTGGCAGGTCGTATTCCAGAGAACATAGGATTAAGGACTTGCATGAAACTGTGTATGCTAGTGGTTGTACAAGAATGTAAGAACTTCTGTAAATACAGTATATATAAATAAATATAAAATAAAAATAATTTTTTTTTTTAAACTATTCAAACTACTGTAGAACAATGGTCATCTAGTCAAAGACACCAATGGTACTGTATCCCCATCATAGTACAGTACTAAGAATTTAAGAGTCGAATAAATCCCAACTCTGAACGCTTTATATTTCATACTACTTCATGTCCTGAAACCTCTTCCTACTCTTTGTCAAACTATTAATTTTTATATAATTTTAAAATCTGTAAAATTCAGATGACTACGCAAGGTAATTTCCAGTAAATAATATATATACAGGAAGGGAGTACCACCTCTGGCTGGAAGAAGGGGACCCTTAGCCTCAGAGGAAACCACACATAACGCATTAGAGGGAATGTTTAGGTCCCCTCCAATACAGTTTCTGTGTGCTTTTCTCCTACCACCCCCCTTCATTTTAATTTTTTTTTGCTTTATTACGTATATGTTTAAAGGTTATAAGATATACATTGGTTGATACAAAGAGAGCTTAAAGGTTATGGATCTCTTGAAGCTCCTCCGCCTCAGGATGGGAACCGAGGATGCACGAGGCGTTTCCTCTCTGGATCGCCACACTGAGGCGCTGAAACAAAAATACTGGCAGCTCTTGGGTCCCTGGTGACGTCAATGAGCTTGGAGCCCAATTCCTTGAGAAATCCGTAGGCACTTCTCTATACCATCTCAGTTCTTTATGAAGAGAGATTAAGAAAGTTTAATTTACATTCTCTAGAAGGGCTAAGAGTAAGGGGGGTGACTTGAATGAAGCACTGTATGCAAATGTATGAAATTGTACAACAAAGGGATATTATAGTATGGTGATTAATTGAGCTCTTGCCAGTGCTCGATATAGAGCTAAAGAATGATATTTGTGCTTATGTCATTGATGCTTCATATTATAAATCCCAGCACCCTGTTTGCTTTATTTCTTGCACTGATACATAATGTCTCAGCCTCATGTCACTGCTAACCACGACTCCCAAGAGTCTCACAATTTGAGCTACTCATGACTTTATTACCGAGATGGTATAGAGCACTGCTGCCTTTCCTTAGGTTAAGGAATTTACATTTTTTAACATTAAATGGCATTTACCATGTCTATACCCAGCACTGGAGTGTAAATATTTTTGCATATCATCAGTCTACTTTTGTATTCATTATAAGAGCAACGAGGAGAGGTTAGAGGCATTAAATATGCAAAAACTAGGAGATAGAAGAAACAGAGGCGATATGATCACTACATAATTGTAGTGTTCATATCTACTACCTGTACAGGGTCGTATTCCAGGGAAAAAAGGATTAAGGACTTGCCCGAAACGCTACTCATACTAGTGGCTGTACAAGAATGTAAGAACTCTTGTATATATAAATAATAAAAAAATACAAATCAGTAACACGAATCAACAAAATTGATAGGGAAGAATTCCCAAGACTTGTACTTCAAAAACTAGGAGTCATAGATTTAAGCAACTAAACGAAGCTGCCGAAGAAATAAGAAAACTTTACTTTTGCAAACAGAGTGGTAGACTGTTGGAACAAGTTAAGCGAGAAGGTGCTGGAGGTAAAACAGTCAGTAGTTTCAAAGCTTTATATGATAGTACACTGTAAAGATGGGACACCATGAGCATAGCTCATCCTGTCACTATACTGAGGTAATTACATGTCCAATGTTTGTCCTATCTGCAAACTTGCAAATATTGCTGGTCACTGCAGAATCATGGGTGTTGATGTAAATTATGAAAAGCAGTTGGTCTAGTACAGTCGTGTGACACACTCCTAACAATATGTATCCACTCAGGCTTCACACCATTTATTTACCAGATTTACCCGAGGGCCACAAACCCTAGTGGCCTCGACGAGGACAGGAAGCCGGCAACTTGTCGAAGGTTCCCCCCCCCCCTATTTGCCTTGATCTTTTCCAGATAAGATATATTTTAAATCAACACAGTTTTGGCAGTTACAACTTTATGCTGACAGGAAACTGTCTTCAGCCATGCCTTAGTCACTTTAGTACATTTCCTCCAATGCCATGCACGTTCACCTTCCCAAGTAGCATCTCTTAGAACTGTGTCAAAGGCCTTCTGAGGTCTAAATAACCAACATTCATGTTTATTCTTGTTGTCAACTGTACAAATCCAGACGAACTTAGTCTCTTTCATTGTGGTTACACTGTCCAAAAGAATGTAATACCTTAAGCAGAGAAGGAATTTTACTGATACCTGTACATTATAAAAAGAATTTGCATTATAAGCACTGTATAGTTAATTTAAACAATTTCTTATTACTGTGCACTACTTTGATATTTATTGACCATTTCTCTCTTTTTTTTTTTTCCAGACAGCTGATAATGCTGCTGTGCTTCTCTATCTTATGGCCAAACACCCAGAATCTCAAGCCAGATTACAAGAAGAGCTAGACCATGTACTAGGAGATGGCTCGGGAAATATCACTCCAAACCAGCTTGCACAGCTCACTTACACTAAAGCTGTTTTGAAGGAGAGCAATAGGTGATATATAGATTTTATTCTTATTAAATGAGAATGACCTTCATAATTTATGGCTTACTGGACTTAAGCAATTATAATTGTCATAATGTGTATCCTGAAAGAAAGCATAATGATACAATTTCAAATTACAGTACAGTACTGTATTAGTAATAAAAAATACATACAGGCATTGTTTTTTTACATAAGTAAGACATATTTATATCCACTCAAAGTCGTTCATACATAAGAACTGCCTCATGTAGGAGGCCTGGGCGAGGACCGAGCCACGGGGATGCTATGCCCCGAAATCATCGCAATGTATGGGCCAATTGGCCTCCTGCAGTTTCCTTTATTCTAATGTTCTTATGGATTCAAAGTGGATAAATTTAGATTCAGAAGAGGTCTTAGTAAATACTGTACTGCTTTTTAAATAGTGTCGAAGATATATGAACAAATTACTGGATAATATAATAGGTGCGCGATTGCTGGATTGTTTCGAGCAATGTTTGCAAGAAAGGAAGTTCCACCAATGATTAGAAGAGTGTAATGATCATGGACCATGTGGCATGAAGCTCCCCAACATGCAAACAACAGCATTGTCAGATTGTGAGATGCCAATTTCACCAGACAGCCTGCAAACTTCTAGTACAAGGCCCTTGAAAATGAAGGGCCCACAGCATATGTTACTTTTGCTACTCTGTTAATCCGTCACTGTCACATACTGTTATATAGTGTTAGTGGCCCTCTGCGGCAATTCAAGTAAATAAAAAAATACTGGGAGACAGGTCAGAAACTGGTTTACTCTACTAGGAGAGGGAAGTAGGGGATCAAAGATCACCTATTATACTGGGAAAGAATCCCAGAAAGCACAGGTGTAATATGAGCAATGCATAGAGGAAATTAGGCACCATAAAGAAATAATGATAATGATAATTCCCTTGGGGAAAAAAAACTTAACTGATGTGTCTGACCACCCCCAGAAGGCAGCCCAGGTCACATGAGATCTCGGCTAGTCTGTTCCCTCACTCTGAAGACCTCCATAACCATAAGGAAAAGAAGTGGCACAAAGTACTGTATGTGAATAGTTCTGGAGACCAAGTTTACATTTAGCTAGGTCTACATCAGCAGGTGGTGTAAACTCTTAAAGGCACTTGTTGTCAAGTTTAAGCCTATAGGCAGTAATGTCCAGCATTTCCAAAGGGTAACATTTTTGAAGACTTAGTTCTTGCATCCCCGACCAATTGCCTAAGTGTAGTTACAGGACAAAAGCTATGCTTGTGGTGTCCCCATCTTCCCAGTACTGTCATGTGATGCTTCTAAACTTTAAGGAAAAGGAAAAGGAAACCTGAAGGAAAAGAAGGTAGTGATTCAATTATATAAATTTCTGGTGTACCCCATCTGGATTACTGTATTCAAGCATGGAAACCACATCTTCAAGTCTTCCCTTTTTTCTCACTGTCTTTTTTTTTCTTTTAGACTAATGCCACCGATGTTTGGGCCTGTACGAATCCTTCAAGAAGACACACATTTCAGAGATCATATTCTACAGAAAGGAGTGAGTAATTTACCAATTAATTTAGCCATGTTAATCAGCATATGTTTACAAATGATTTGCTCCTATATGAATTCTGGGTTTGATTCCTGCGATGGGGTAAAAGTGCTGGGGAAATTTTTCCTTTCACCTGATGTACCTGTTCACCTAGGTTCCCAGTAGCTAGACAACAATTGTGGATTGCATTGTGGAGATGATCAGTAGCTGCCCTAGAGGGAGGGGCAGAGGGATCTTGATAAAACTTCTTGTCCTTGACAAAGTAAAATAGGAAAACTGTGATATCTAGATCTACAGTACATTGATCATCCTAAGTAAATTGTAGTTAGTTTAGTTTAGTTCATTTATTATGCACCCCATACCCATCTTGTGGCCGGTAGTGGAAAGGGTTACAGGGCACATAATGGGCTCAGGGACTGAACCCCACAATTCATTTAGCTAAGCAAGTTACAATCTTGATGAGCTAGTTACAAAATTCAGCATAAGTCGTCACATCAACAATGGGTTCGAGATCGACCACAAGTACAGTTTCTAAATTAAGCAACTGACATATGTGGAGAGCCTAGTGTCACAATTGATATATTGTAGTTAATCAAATTGTTACTTCCTTTTTTTTTCTTCTTTCTTAGAAATGTTGTACTGAACTTATGGTATAAATGGTACAATACAGTCGGTCCATGTGAATTATTTTCTATGGGCAGCCCAGTGTTACTGACACCAAACATTCCATACTATGTTTCATATTGCTTGTGCTGGCATCATTTGCTCAAAGGTTTTCTTACTGTATATTCTATAAATTTGTAATTATTTGCAAGTAGAAAAGATATCCTCCTGTTTGACATGGTCTGGCTAGTTTTAGCCTTATAGAAGTAATAATTATAAGAGGTATATCATGAAGAGGCTATATTTATATAGAATATATAAGTGATCATGATGGTGGAATATTTAAGCGATTAGTTTTATGTTGGTGCTAAGACTCTTTCCGACATAAAAAGACCACCCTACCTCAGAGGTCACCCCAGATCAGGGAGTGGGAGTTGCAGTGAAGATGTTTTTACAAATTTATTTCAATGTCTCCGAGTTGCTTTTTCTCCAGTTTTTTTTTTTTTGTTTTGTTTTTTGTTTTTCCGTCAAAATATTCCATACTTTATCATTTGAAAAATTCATATAATAATGTGTGAAACATCGGAATGCTCAGTACACTGAATATACAATTCAGCTGTACCTAGATTTTTATGCATCGTAACTAAGTCGTTGTGGTGAATGCGATAAGCTAGCAATTCCAAACACTGCATAGTACTACATGCTAGTTAGTTGCTGACAACCATACACAGTAAAATACGTACCTAAATGCCATGCACATATCTCAACCTTATACTTACTTTTTATCAGTGTCATAAAAGATCATTAATTTAAATAAGCACAGTTATTTATTTCATCATTATTCAGTGATGTTCTGGGCACAAGCTGCACGGCAGTGCTGTCAATTGCTGCTGCTGCATGCACTACCCATGGTCACTGTCTTGGTACTGAGGCCTGCTCACCCAAGAAGGATGCCCATTGTTTTTTTTCTATGATGCCGTCTGCTTATTGGTGAAGAAGCAGATTTGAGCCTCATACCCATGGGACTGTTAAATCTTACGCAGTTCTCTACTGCATAACTACTCTTTCATTGACTTGTACAATGACGTCAGAAATGGCGAGAACTTCCCTAATTGACACGCACATGTAAAGGGTTTAATATTAAAAAATATAAGTTGCATGATTTTGTTTTTGTTTTTTACTGTATTCAGAAATCCAAGTTATATTTACAAATCCAGAATGAGTTTGGAATTATATATATTATAGAATGAATCTGCATATATAACAGAATCAAGAATGATATAAGGTCTGGATTTATGGTAAGTCACTTTACATACATACTATGGTATAATTCCTCTTCTGCCAAATTAATTAAAAACATACATTTTTCTTTAACAGTGGCTAGTGATTTTAATGAATGCCCTCTCTGGCTGGGATGAGGAATATTTTCCACGACACGATGAATTTCTACCTGAACGATGGCTGCGGCATCGACCCTTTGGAAATATACATCCTTGCGCATCTCTTCCCTTCTCACATGGCATTCGGATGTGTGTGGGGCGTCGTCTTGCAGAACAAGAACTTCATACCTTGGTAGCTAGGGTACGTTTTCAATTGTTATGAAGGGAAATATTTAGTTATGGTGATTATGTCTTACCCATTTTGTAATTACAGTATTATATGTCCAGCTTAACAATTACAGTAACAAGTTTATTTAGTTCACACAAATTCAACCTGTGATTAAGCTATATCATTCACTTCTGCTCATATTGGCTGCTTTCCTTATTTCTCTTAATATGTTCGGGGAACAAATCAGTGCACAATACAATAATTAAGACCAGTTGCATTCTGACCTACCAATTGAGACATATTGAATAAAGTTTCTGGTTTTAGTCACTTCATATTTTATACAGCACAGTACTTATATATCCTCAGTTTGCACCTCACTTATTTCTCCAGTGAAATAAGTTCCCTACCTACTTTGTTGGTAGGGAACCTACCTACTTTGTTGGTAGGGAACCATCTATGCCAGATATTCAATAAAAATTTCACACCTTTTGTTGAACTCGACATTCAGCATAAGTCTGATTTGTCAGCTCAATTCCCTTCAGCATTTATTGCTGTTTTAATATTTATGATAGAGTACATGAGAAAATCTAACTATCCCAAATACATTATTTTAATCCAACAGCTATATACCAACAATGAATTCATTCTCTATGGGGGGGTAGAGTATTCAGATTTGTTAACAAATAGATTAATAATAGGGCTTCATGGACATAAAAACTATTCTACCTATGATTGTCTCTATATACTGTATATATAATATTACAAGAGAGAGATGTCATACATGCATAAATGTAAACAAATTATCATATACCTGTAATTGATAAATTAATTATTTATTTTGGAAACATTAGACCCAAATACACTTCATAGGTACTAGACTTCACAAGAGTCTTTCAAGGGAATAATTCGTACAATGATAAGACCTGGAATGTACAAGTTCTCATGCAATTCTTAATTAATTGTACTTTACAGTTTCACTATGTAATTAACCAAAACTTTACAAAGTAATTTCCTTCTGTTAATTTATTTATTTTTTGTAAACAAATGCATGTATGTCTTCTGCTATGTCATAACCTAATGATCCTGTTCATTTAGTAGTAAAAAGGTACCCAGCAGTTAGTCAGCTTGTGGGGTTGCATCCTGTAGAGGGGTTAGTAATTCGACCTCTGAGGGGACCTCGATATAAGCATAACATGTACAGTATATATACACCAGCTTCCTGTCCCAATGCAATAAATTAAAACAAACCTTTTTCTCCAACTATTTTATGCATAGACTACTGCAGTCAGAAAATCTGGAAACTAATTACCAAACAATAAACCATTCAAACATACTTGTTATCATAGACTTTTTCCGACTTGCAGACTTTTCACCAGTATAATCTCGACTGGAAACATGATGACCTTGAACGAGCCTACAAGTATGTATTTTCTCCAAAAGGACCAATGAAGTTTACATTCATCGAGCGAAAATAATGATAGAGTGAGAAAATTTAATAGCAACTTAATGCTTAAAGGTCTATACTGTCCTCAGTATTTTACTGTTTATAATACAGTATTACAGTACTGTATACTGTGTATGTATATATTTAAATTTATATGCCTAACCTTTATGTACAGGTATTTATTGTATGGTACAGGAAGGTAGTCCCAGGTCAACCGTTGTTGACGGTCATCTTGTCCCCAGGTCGCTGGGTGGATGTGTACAGTTGTCAGTTCCTTGATCTTAACCATTAATGACTTATTGTCTGTATCAATTACCATAAGGAATTTTTTGTTTAATTTCTGGCTTGCATTATTAACGTACTCTATTATTTATTTCTTGATTCACATTCCAGTATTGCAATATAAATTCACAGTATATTCTCTTAAATCTAAGCAGTCAAAGTTGCTGAAATGATTTGCTTGAATTCTTTACGCTTAGGTAACCTCAGATTCTCAAAAATGTAAAATTAAGACAAAATGCTGAATATATTACAACTTTACTTGGCATTTTTTCTTTAGTAATTGTGCCAAAGATAGAATATATTGATAGCAGGTTGTCTTGAATTAATAGTAAAAATTTATACAATGATCCATTTACAAGTACTATATCATAAAGCATTGTATGTTATTTTTCTTAATCTCATCCTCTTTTCAAACTTAGTAACTATATGTACAGTACTGTTAAAGTAGCTGCTGTTTATAAATGTCCCATATTTGTCAATTATTTTTAAATCTTTCAACAAATCAATAAAGTTCCTATATCTCATTTAATTTTAAGCATTTTATAATTACATCTGTTTATTTTCTCCTAAATCCTTCTAAGTTTTGCCCTCCATAAAAGCTATACATTTATTAAATGCCTTCAACAATTTATATGTTATCGTACTTCTTGTTTAGTATTAAGTGTCAACCTCATCAAATCTTAACTATATTATCTTAATATAGTTAAGATTTGATGAGAATAACTTAAGTTATTCTCGAAATGCACTGCATATTGGTGGCTTTATGCACTGAACCTGTTATACCTATGTATTTATTTCCATTCATCATGTGTAAATTTTTTTGTAAATAATAATAATAATTACTATGACTGTTGGTACTTGGTGACTTCAATTTTTAAATCAATAGACTGGGAGGCCTATACAGCAAGAATAGAGGAGATTTGGACTACCAGATTTGTAAACCTCATCCTGGAGACATTCACATATCAACAAAGTAGGCTATGAGAACAAGGGAAGGGGATGTTCCATCAGTTCTGGATTTTATATGTACCAGAATGAATAATAGATATTTGACATTCAATACCTTTCTCCTTTTGGTTATAGCCACCATGTCCTCTTAAAAATAAAATACGCAATACTTTATAATCTAGAAGAGAATGGGAAAAATGAAATGGTTGAAAAACTTTATTTCAGGAGAGGACACTAGAAAACTTAGTACTGTAAGTTCTTTAATGAATTTGATTGGAAAGGCTTCTTAGTCAGCAATGAAGTAAATAAGATGTACAGGGGTACGCATGTCAAATTTTGTGAGATATATGAAGACAAAAAAAAATTATACCAAAACAGATAGGTTCTGAACAAATCCATAAGGGCCGTGATGAGGATTCGAACCTGCATCCGGGAGCATCCCAGACACTGCCTTAATCGACTGAGCTACGGGAGCTGGGATGCTCCTGGACGCAGGTTTGAATCCTCGTCACGGCCCTTGTGGATTTGTTCATTTGATGCATCACGTTAGTGTGATCTCTGTGTGCAGATAGGTTCTGTATAGCAGACTGTCACCAAAGGACCACATAAAAGTACACTGTGTTAGGAGCAAATGCTATGCTTTCCAAATTCAGAATTGCTTTTAAATACTTGGACGGTGAAATATTTAAGAAACTTTACAATTTTTACGAGACCAAAATTGGAATATGCAACAGTTGTATACTGTAGTGCCCATATCTCAAGAAGCACATCAATAAACTGGTTTTAGGTGAAAGATATACAGTACAGTACTACGAAATGGCTTCCGGAACCGAGAAACGAGCTACGAAAACGGGCTAATGGCTACAGTGGAGAGGCTACAAAATGCCAATGCTAGAAGATAGAAGAAAGAGGCAATACAACCACTATATACAAAGTACAGTAGTAACAAGAACTGACAAAAATTCACAAAGAGGAACCTGCATCTTCAAGAACAAGAGGTCACCGATTCAAACTAACGAAGGTATGTGTATGATGGCTTAGGGCATGCGTATGGCTGGCTTAGGGCATGTGTATGGCTGGCTTAGGGCATGCATATGGCTGGCTTAGGGCATGCGTATGGCTGGCTTAGGGCATGCGTATGGCTGGCTTAGGGCATGCGTATGGCTGGCTTAGGGCATGCGTATGGCTGGCTTAGGGCATGCGTATGGCTGGCTTATGGCATGCGTATGGCTGGCTAAGGGGATGCGTATGGCTGGCTTAGGGCATGCGTATGGCTGGCTTAGGGCATGCGTATGGCTGGCTTAGGGCATGCGTATGGCTGGCTTAAGGGCATGCGTATGGCTGGCTAAGGGCATGCGTATGGCTGGCTTAGGGCATGCGTATGGCTGGCTTAGGGCATGCGTATGGCTGGCTTAAGGGACGTGTGTACGTATCATACAAATCTACTCATTCACATTAGTGGGTAGTACATATACATGAGTCAATGTTCTGGTATGATATCAGCGTCTGTTTTGTATACAACTTCATTTCGTCCTATCACACTACTATTTTCCCCCTCTTTCTATTTCTCTCGGCATTCATCCCCCCTCAAACGCATTCACCCCCTTCCATTCGTACCCTTCTCCACCTCCATCATCAAATCACCACCATTCCCCACCACGACAAGAACTGCACCGCAACAGCTGCGTAGCCACGTAACACCTGTCTGCCCCTCCCTCATACACCTGTCCACCCCCTCCCCAACACACACACAAACACCTGTCACCCCCCCAAACACGACACCATCGAGGGCGACTCATCAGAACACTGTTCCCAACACCCGCAGATGGGCAACAGTGAACAGACTCGGTAAACAGTGAAAGACAAAAAGCTAATGACGACACCTGCAAGAGAGAGAGATGACTAACTCAGCCGCTAGACAGAAAACCGATACGGAAAGATAAAGCGAAGAGAAAGAAAGAAATAATTGTGGAAACGGTAGAATAAGACACAGAAACCACGAGGAATAAAGAGAATAATTGAGAGAGAAAATGGGTGAAGGCGCGGCTGAAACCTACCACGTCGACGGGTCGTCCGCCCGCGTTGGGAGGTGAGTACTGAGGGCACCGTTGGGAGGTGAGTACTGAGGGCACCTTTGGGAGGTGAGTACTGAGGGCACCTTTGGGAGGTGAGTACTGAGGGCACCTTTGGGAGGTGAGTACTGAGGGCACCTTTGGGAGGTGAGTACTGAAGGCACCGTTGGGAGGCGAGTACTGAGGGCACCTTTGAAGGCGAGTACTGAGGGCACCTTTGAAGGTGAGTAGTGAGGGCACCGTTGGGAGGCGAGTACTGAGGGCACCTTTGAAGGCGAGTACTGAGGGCACCTTTGAAGGTGAGTAGTGAGGGCACCGTTGGGAGGCGAGTACTGACCTGGCGCTGCCAGTGATATACTCCCGGGCAAGATATAATATTCTTACACTCACTCACACCGTTATATTCATATAAAACATTATCGTTAAATACACAAACCGGACAAAGTCCAGAGTCATGCCACGAGACCAGTCCTAGAGCTGAGAGGTACGAGCTACGAGGAAAACTAGAGTTAAACCTCAGGTAAATGTAATAGAGAATAAACAGAGGAGGCATGATCACCACATATAAAATTCTCGCAAGAATTGACGTGGCTGACTAGCCAAGAAATAGATTGCACTACGAAGTGAGGTGGTGGGGTTAAGCCCCCCATGCACAGCTGCAACTGTAGATATGACAGAGCCCAACAGGCTCTAGAACCTGTACACCTGTTGGTTAACTGATTGACTGATGAAGATTAAGCCACCCAAGAGGTGGCACGGGCCTGAATATCCCGTAATTGGTTAACTGTTGTGAGGTGGGTCTTATAGAGCCACAGAGCTCATCAAGAGGATGTACATCTAGGTGAGTGCGGAAACACACACATACCAGCCTCCCACACGTGTCCTCCCCTCCCCCCCACCCACACACACACACACACACACGTGTCTCTCTCTCACTCACTCACTCACTCACTCACTCACTCACTCACTCACTCACTCACTCACTCACTCACTCACTCACTCACTCACTCACTCACTCACTCACTCACTCACTCACACACACACACACACACACACACACACACACACACACACACACACACACACACACACACACACACACACACACACACACACACACACACGTACTAAATTCTCTACATTATTTGTCGTTGCTCCACCCACGCATCCTCCCCCACTCCCCCAGCCCCCCCCCCTCCTCCCACACCCGAGTGGGGGACGACCCCCCCCCTTGCAACACCCCCCCCCCCATATATAATCACTCCTATATTTAACCCTGTGTCAGTCTAGTGTGTGTATATGCTTCGTGTGTTACGTTGGTCATCTCTTGAGGGGCGTATGCCGAGGCCACCTTGCAACCGGCAGTGACTGGAATTCTTGCAACAACCCGGGCGTAGTTTCGAACCCACATCACGGCCCTTATGGATTTGTTCATTTGATATATCACACTATTGTGATGTACTCACCTAATTGTGCTTGCGGGGGTTGAGCTCTGGCTCTTTGGTCTCGCCTCTCAACTGTCAATCAACTGATGTACAGGTTCCTGAGCCTACTGGGCTCTATCATATCTACACTTGAAACTGTGTATGGAGTCAGCCTCCACCACATCACTGCCTAATGCATTCCATTTATTAACTACTCTGACACTGAACAAATTCTTTCTAACGTCTCTGTGGCTCATCTGGGTACTAAGTTTCCACCTGTGTCCCCTTGTTCGTGTCCCACCCGTGCTGAAGAGTTTGTCTTTGTCCACCCTGTCAATTTCCCATATTTCAGTCAGTCTCACTAGCTAGAGTGAGTCGTAGAGTGAGTGAGTCGTAGGGTGAGTGAGTGAGTGAGTAGAGTCAGTCGTATTGCACTCTGCACTCTAGAGTGAGACTCACATTTCCTTTTACCTAATACACCTGTTCGACTAGCAGTAAATGGGGTACCCTGGAGTCAGGCAACTGTTGTGGGGGGTGCATCGTGGGGAGGGTCAGTAGTTCCACCTTGAGGGAGACCTCGATACAAGCCTGAAGTATGTAAATATACAAGCATCCTGTCCCCAGTAAAATGAAATTAATATTATTATAGAACGTAATCAAATGTAATACTCGTGCTAAGGTTGCAGTAGATACAGAAATGACTAGATATAATCCAGAGATTCGAACCAATAGCCCATAAAAAACTACCAACAGAAACGATCAATGGAGATAGAAACATGTAGATACCTGAATTTACCCGAGAGATACCTGAATTTACCCGAGAGTCATCTTCTCTAGTGGTCTCCTTGGGAGACATCTCCCGTCACGCAGGGTGCAGTCGCACCTCCACAGATCTCCAGTATCAGCTCTTGATACTGGTAATGGCTCAAAAGGGCCACCACTTACGGGCTATTCATGCCCGTGCCACCTTTTGGGTGGCTTAATCTAATAAAAGCCAAAACGTGAATGAATACACCCTGGCTGCCTGTCCCCCGACACAATGAATGAATTAATTGTGGCTTGTTGAGCTTCTGTCCAATGTGGCATTGCTCAGTCATCTACAAAATGGTCTTACGATATCATAGAAAACGTTATCCGTGTGGGTGACTTGTCAGAACTGATCATACAGTCCACAAAATGTTTACAAAGTTAACTCCTTGCACGGTTTTGTGCATAATGTAAAATAATAATATATTCAAGTGTGTTTAAACTTGTGTGTGGAGCAAGTAAAATTATTTTTAGAATATACCAAGATACCAAGTACAGAGCTGGGACCCCCAGTACACAGAGCTGGGACCCCCCCAACACAAAGTACAGAGCTGCGACCCCCAACACACAGTACAGAGCTGGGACCCCCAGCACACAGAGCTGGGACCCCCCAACACAAAGTACAGAGCTGCGACCCCCAACACACAGTACAGAGCTGGGACCCCTAGCACACAGTACAGAGCTGGGACCCCCCAACACACAGTACAGAACTGGGACCCCCCCAACACACAGTACAGAGCTGGGACCCGCCAACACACAGTACAGAACTGGGACCCCCCCAACACACAGTACAGAGCTGGGACCCCCCAGCACACAGTACAGAGCTGGGACCCCCCAACACACAGTACAGAGCTGGGACCCCCCAGCACACAGTACAGAGCTGGGACCCCCCAGCACACAGTACAGAGCTGGGACCCCCCAACACACAGTACAGAGCTGGGACCCCCCAACACACAGTACATAGCTGGGACCCCCAGCACACAGTACAGAGCTGGCACCCCCCAACACACAGCACAGATCCGGGAGCGCAAATGATTCAACTTCTGGACAACGCGGCATCATTTGGTAGCGCGAGGACTGTGCAGGTCCCCCACACTACCAGCGCTCTCCCGGTGGAGGAACGCGGACCGAGAAACAACCAACAGTTGATCTCGGGGTTTGGCAACCTACCGGAAGAGGGCGGGGTGGTGAGTACGGGCGGCAGGGTATATGGAGCCACGCTACTCCCGACCCACCACGGGCTCACCATAGCCCGTGCTACATGGACAGTTCGTCCTGAGTAGCTAAATCTTTAACAACAACAACAACCCGACCCATCACGCCTGGGAGGAGAGTAGAACATGAGAAAAAGGTAACTGCAGAAGGCCTATTGGCCCATACGAGGCAGCTTTATAACCCACCCAATCCCACTCATATGCTTGTCTAACCCACGTTTGAAACAATCGAGGATCTGGGAATAATAATGTCTGACCGACCTGACATTTAATGAACATAACCACGCGAATATAGCGTCAGCCAGGACAATAATAGGATGGAAATAAATAGGATGGACTACGGGAATCGCCAAATTGAGCGAGTCCACGACAATTGTCCTACTATGGAACACAAGTACTTCTCGATACTCGATACTCATTTTTCCTTTCAGAGCAGGTTACCTTGAGGTGCTTCCGGGGCTTAGTGTCCCCGCGGCCCGGTCGTCGACCAGGCCTCCTGGTTGCTGGACTGATCAACTAGGCTGTTAGACGCGGCTGTTCGCAGCCTGACGTATGAGTCACAGCCTGGCTGATCAGGAGCAGGAGGGATTTTTGAAATAGAGGGAATACAGAGAACATGTATAACACGCACACATGCGATAAAGCATCTTAACTACTGGGATCGTCTCAAAATATACTTGCTCTCTAGAAAGGAGATGAGAAGAGTATTACATAGTATATACATGGAAGATACTGGAAGATTAGGTCCTAAATTTACTAAGTGAAATAACAACATAGTGGAACGAAATATAAGGCAGGAAATGCAGAACAGAACCAGTGAAGAGTAATCCACTTGTACCTCATCTCCTCTGGCCTTACCTCACATTACCTCCCCTCATCTTCTCTCACCTCACATTACCTCCCCTCATCTTCTCTCACCTCACATTACCTCCCTTCATCTTCTCTCACCTCACATTACCTCCCCTCATCTTCTCTCACCTCACATCACCTCCCCTCATCTTCTCTCGCCTCACATTACCTCCCCTCATCTTCTCTCATCTCACATTACCTCCCCTCATCTTCTCTCGCCTCACATTACCTCCCCTCATCTTCTCTCGCCTCACATTAACTCCCCTCATCTTCTCTCACCTCACATTAACTCCCCTCATCTTCTCTCACCTCACATTACCTCCCCTCATCTTCTCTCACCTCACATTACCTCCCCTTATCTTCTCTCGCCTCACATTAACTCCCCTCATCTTCTCTCACCTCACATTACCTCCCCTCATCTTCTCTCACCCCATATCACCTGCCGCCTTCATAACTCACCTCTTCTCTGGTATTACACTAGCTCCTTCCTCATTCTTCTCATTCCTCCTTGTATATACTTTCTAATTAATGTTATATCTGGCACGAATGTTGCTTTATTAGCGAGAGAAGAGCCGCTATCTTCCTTTGACATGGATTGTATTGCCTCAATAAACGTTACTTGAAGATATAATGATATAGTGATATTATATACGCTCCTTATATAATTTTTGCCTCCTTTTAGTAAACGTTCTTACAGGCAAAATATTAAGATTTTATGAAGTTTTATTCAAAATTTCGGAATAATGAAAAATGTATAATAAAGGAGCCAAAAAAAATTATAATCTATTTAATTGTTAGTAGAGTACACCCCTGAACGGGTTTCGAACCTGTGGGTGCCACAGGGGTGCAATGAGCTTCCGGCTAGCAACCTGCCCCTGTCATTCACTACGTCCTCTTTGTTACGCAATCGACCAATCTGTTGAAAATGCAACAAATTAGTTAAGGTTTGGTGGGTTGCTTGGGTTTGTACGTTGCTGGGTAGGCAAAACCCTTGTTGTTGTTGTTCTAGATTTAGCTACTGAGAACGAAATAGCCATGTAGCACGGACTATGGCGAGCCTGTAAGCTCTTGCATTGTTTTGGTGTTATAGAACAAGATTACGGTGGTGGGGGAGGGGGAAGAGACGTGGGAGGGGGAGGGGTTATCTTGAGATGATTTCGGGGCTTTTTTAGTGTCCCCGCGGCCCGGTCCTCGACCAAGCCTCCACCCCCAGGAAACAGCCCGTGACAGCTGACTAACACCCAGGTACCTATTTACTGCTAGGTAACAGGGGCATAGGGTGAAAGAAACTCTGCCCATTGTTTCTCGTCGGCGTCCGGGATCGAACACAGGATCACAAGTCCAGCGTGCTGTCCGCTCGGCCGACCGGCTCCCACGAGTGTGGAAGAGAGCTTCATCAGCTGAGTCACATTCTCCCATGAGTGATGATTCCGTTCAGTGGTTGAGGTGAGTAATAAACTCTCCCTGATGAGTAATGCGTGATGAATGAGGCGAGGACGGAGAGCGATCAACAACCCGTCTCGACACACTTTTGTGTGTTGAACCTTTTTTTATCCACTACAAGTTGGCAAGACTCCCACAGCCCCCCCCTCCTACCCCCCCTACCCCCCCTACCCCCCCTCCTACCCCCCCCCCCAGATCATCTTCCGCACCCCCCCCCCCAGATCATCTTCCGCACCCCCCCCCTCCCACTCCCTCCTCTCCACCCCCTGGGCCAGATTCACGAAGCAGTTACGCGAACACTTACGAACCTGTACATCTTTTCTCAATCTTTTGGCGGCTTTGTTTACAAATATTAAACAGTTAATGAGCTCCGAAGCACCAGGAGGCTGTTTATAACAATAACAACAGTTGAATGGCAAGTTTTCATGCTTGTAAACTGTTTAATAAATGTAACCAAAGCCGTCAAAGACTGAGGAAAGATGTACACGTTCGTAAGTGCTTGCGTATCTGCTTCGTGAATCTGGTCCCCTTACCTCTATTCCCCAACCATCACTACTCCCCCATCCACAGCCCCTCCCCCCCCCTTACCCAATTCGTAACTGAAGTCTGGTTTTCAATTTATATATCTATACAATCTATATAGATATCCTTGTAGATAACACAACACATTGTGAGATGCTGTCTTGAAATGCACGCATGCAGCTTGTGAGAATCTTGATATGATAATCAACTCTGAAAAAAACAAAGATATTCAACAGACAAATTGATAATCACAAAAGTTATTCACAAAAAACGAAGGCTGATAACTTAACTGATTACGTCTCATCTTTTAAATACCTCAGAATCTCTGTCCCCTGGGGGGAGACATCTCCCGTCACGCAGGGTGCAGTCGCACCTCCACAGATCTCCAGTATCAGCTCTTGATACTGGTAATGGCTCAAAAGGGCCACCACTTACGGGCTATTCATGCCCGTGCCACCTTTTGGGTGGCTTAATCCTCATCAATCAATCAATCAATCTGTCCCTTGTATCTTAACTACAGTTAAGAGAGTATATCACAGTGCAAAGACAGACTCGAGGCTTTCAGAACTGTAGTATAAATGGAGAGAGAGAGAGAGAGAGAGAGAAGATTAAGCCACCCAAAAGGTGGCACGGGCATGAATAGCCCGTAAGTGGTGGCCCTTTTGAGCCATTTCCAGTATCAATAGATGATACTGGAGATCTGTGGAGGTGCGACTGCACCCTGCGTGACGGGAGATGTCTCCCGGACCAAGTGGTGACCAGATGGTGTCAGTATAAATGGCCCTCAATGCCGTTTAAATATCAGAATAAGCAAAACGATGTGCTTGGTCATTCTCAAGTCGACAGTCGACTTGAGAATGGTCCAGGACGGACCGAAACGTCGTCGTCCCTTCACCTTCTAGTGTGTGGTCTGGTCAACATACTTGAGCCACGTTATTGTGACTCATCGCTTGCACTGTGTACTCTATACAGGTACTGGGAGGGAGGGAGGGAAGGGCCGCCATTATCCACCACCCCGACGCTAACACAATTGAGAGGACTGTAAGAGCCAGCAATTGGGTATCCACCTTACATGATAAACTGTTGGCTATTCTTGTAGCGCTAAAAATGATTGAAAATGCTGCAGCAGGCAGCTTAATAATCTGATTCCCTTCACTCATCACTAACTTTGAACAGCTTACAATAAAATTCTCTTTAAAACCGTCTCTGAATCCATGAAGAAGATATGTATATACATACGAATACGTTTGGGATTTTAACTTAAAAACGTTAGTCAAATTGTTAGGGATCTACTCTCACATTGGACTGCAGGGAGAAAATAAACTTGATTCCCTTGCCTGGCTTTGCAATATATAAAAATAATGTTGAACATAAACTTGGGCTATGAAATAGAATTCTAAAAAGTGTCATTAGGCGAGGACTCCTGGATGAATTTGAAGTACATGAGTGTAAACAGGAACTGACCGTTCAAATACCACTTGAAATGCAAGAGATACTTGTAGCTACCTTGAATGAGGGTCTTAACATCATGAAGTGTAGGATGGACAATGACAGGGACACACTAGATCATTACATTTTATAATGAACTACTCAGAGGTAAATATAAAGGGACATTGAATGATACGGCAAATCATTTGATTATAAATGATAAAATATCGGAAATCCTTGAACCGTATCCATATTTCTAGTAGATAAAGGAACTATATACGACGACAGTTTAATGAACACAGAAGTTGTTGAACACACTGAACATGCAGGCGATGAGTCACAATAACGTGACTAAAGTATGATGACAAGACCACACACTAGAAGGTGAAGGTACGACGACGTTTCGGTCTGTCCTGGACCATTCTCAAGTCGATTGAGAATTCGACTTGAGAATGATCCAGGACGGACCGAAACGTCGTCGTCCCTTCACATTCTAGTGTGTGGTCTTGTCATCACACTGAACATCATCATCATCTTAAACACACAAGCCTCAACCCCTCATCCACCGCCAAAGACTGAAATGATGAATACTAATGGCCCAATCCGAGGCTTAGAGCCACAAGGCATGTACATCCCTACAAAATAATATACAAATAAATTATATAAATAAATCATAAACCTTTCTATTATCCTGTAACATACATAGAAAATTATTTACTTCCAACGTAAACTAATAAATATTGCAATTCACATTAGTTGCAATACAAGAAATATGTAACTAGCTATGATTATATAATTATATATAAGGTGTAAGGGGGAAAAACCCAGTTCGAAGAGTAGTTCGAAGCTACCTCATCCCTTTGTGTGTATTTTACCTCAATAAACTTATTTCAATTTCAAAGAGTTTATTAAGGCGGGAGAGACTCGTCTGCTGGTGGTGTCTGGGCCGCGAGTGACTACCAGCAATTGATTGATTGATTGATGAAGATTAAGCCACTCAAGAAGTGGCACGGGCATGAATAGCCCGTAAGTGGTAGAGTTTTTTTTTAGTGAATGTGATATTTGGTTGTGAAATTATTTGCTCTTTGGTAGTTTTATATGCTAGTGAAGGTGTGTGTGACCTCAAGAGGGTAGAGTGGTGTAGAGGTGGATTGTCTGGGGGGGGGGGACGGGACTTAACAGTCTACAGTAAGCCAGTTACTGCAGACGGCAGTGATTCAGTCATAATTATGTCTCGTCACCTTGAACACAGCGGAGCCATGATCTCATTGACAGGGAAAGCGGGAAGGAAGGGTGGGTGGGGGGGAGGGAGGAGGGTGAATTATATATTCAACGAGAGGGAAGTTAATGCTCCCTTAACAACAACTCTCTCCCTCTCTCTTCCTCCTAACCAGGTCATGTGAGAGACCTCCCTCCCAATACCTCATAATATATCCTCCCTCCCTCTCTCTCTCTCAATTTCTTCTTCACTTCCTTTCATCGTGTCTTCTTCCATCTCTCACTTTCTTGCCCACCCTCCATCTCTCTCTCTCCCTCCCACGTGTTCTCACCGCGAGAACGAGACCCCTGTCTGAACAACCACTGAGACGTCGCATGATGCGGGCACCTCAGAGGAACACTTCAAGACATACATCACCCTTGAATAGGAAATGTAGATGTTTATCTCTCAGAATGTTTGGTAATATGTTTATTGCTTGTGATGTGTGTCTATGTATGTATTAACACGATGTACTGAACGGGGTGAGAATAGCTTGAGCTACCTCATCCCTTTGGGTGTATTTTACCTCAATAAACTTATTTCAATTTCAATTTCACCCTTGAAAGGACTTCCCAAATACCTCGCAACATGCTGACTAAAGAACCTTTAACTGTCCTCAATGTAGTCATCCTAGAATGTAGATTTATTTATTTATTTATTTATTTATTTATATATACAAGAGTTCTTACATTCTTGTACAGCCACTAGTACGCGTAGCGTTTAGGGCAGGTCCTTAATCCTAATTTTCCCTGGAATACGACCCGCCAAATCGTTTAACAACCAGGTATCCGTTTTACTGTTGGGTGAACAGAGGCTACAGTTCATGATTGGCACCCAGTCAATCCTCCCCGGCCAGGATACGAACCCAGGCTAAAGCGCTCGCGAAACGCCAAGCGATTGTGTTACAACTTCGCCACGGGGACCATAATTGAAAAGGTTTAGAAAATACATAATTGGAAGGATCTCAAAGGATCTCAGGAAATTTTATAAATACATCAGAGTGAAAGTAATAGCCACATGAAATACAAATATTTTCATTGTTTAATTTGAACGATAATATGATTTTTTGTTGGGCACAAAGTATATTGGGCACAAGGTATATTGGGCACAAAGTATATTGGGCAGACTAATTCAGAAAATTCTGGAAATCATGTCAGATATTGTGATGTATAATACTTGGACTGTGAGCACAAACTGCGCTTACCAACTTGTGCTTGCAAAGGGGATGAGCCACGGCTCTTGGGTCCCGCCTCCCAACCCTTACGTAATCGAGTGGTGTATAGGTTCAAGGACCAATAGGCTCCGTCAGTGAAAGGAGTTTGCCTCCACCACTTCTTAATGTATTCACAACTGTTCACTGACACAGAAAAAAGCTACTTCTAATGTCTCTGTGGATCATAAAAGCGATAGAACTTCGGGCTCTCACACGTGGGTCTGAGGTTCGAGTCTGCTACAGCCCAGGGGAAAGGTATCCCTGTGGATCATTTGGTAGTTTGTTCCTGTGTCCACTCGTTCCTGCACTAATCAGGCTAAATTCCTCTCCTCCATCCCATCCAAAATCCTTATCCTCCGTCCCATCCAAAATCCTTATCCTCCTATCCTTTCCTAGTGCTATATAGTTGTAATGGCTTAGTGCTTTCTCCTGATAATTATCTTATATGCCCTGATTATTTCCCCCTGATTCCGGGTTCGATCCCCGGTGGAGGCGGAGACAAATGGGCAAAATGTTTCTTTCACCCTGATGCCCCACTGTTACCTAGCAGTAAATAGGTACCTGGGAGTTAGACAGCTGCTACGGGCTGCTTCCTGGGGGTGTGTAAAAAGAAGGAGGCCTGGTCGAGGACCGGGCCGCGGGGACGCTAAGCCCCGAAATCATCTCATGATAACCTAAAGATAGCGGGTGTTATGTTGCGAGTCTATGGCTCCTCCCTCGGTTAAACTCCCCTGAGTCTGGCTAGTAAATGCTTGGGTGACCGAAGAGATAAGACAGACCCGCCCTCCCCCACACAATATCCCTTAATCAGTCTCCCTGTCCCCGGAATACCATTTACCCCCCTTGAAGAGCCACGCTAAGCATATTAGTGGTTTAAAGTATTTTATGTATTAGCTCTATCTATAAATCCAACAGTATGTTTGTAACTCAACATCTATGTATATATTTTTACCTGAATAAAAATTTGAATTTGAAAATTTGAATTTAAACCCCCGTCCTGTTCGGGTTGGCGCGCTAGGCTCTCTGGCATAAGGTTGATATTAGCGATAACACCTACCATTAATGTATAATGACTTACTCTAAATACATAGCTCTTGAAATAGCACTTTCTCTGTAACTTGCTGACATTGTAACTATAAGGTGTGAAGGATAAATGAAACTGTTTATGTAATAATCTAAGATGAGGTCTGATAAAGACCTTTTGTGCCCTCTGTAATGCTTTTTGCGTTACCACTCACAGGATGAGTATGGGGTGCACAATAAACTAGCCGCCTCCATCGGCAACAATCAAATCAAAGTTGTTTCTGGAGGTTAGCTCAGGCGGACCAACGTTCTGCCTCGCTTACATAACCGCCAGAAATCGCCGATTTTGGCGCGGTGTAAACAGCAGCTGAGAGACTATAGACTGCTGCTGCTGCTGTTCCTGCTGGTCACAGCTCCAGCTGGGCCTTGGGAGAGTACCTCGTGGCTGTAAATATGTTGTACTAGTGGTTAAATTGTGAGGAGGGAATAGTTGTTTATTAGTTCTTAATATTGCTTGCTTCTACATGCTGAGTAACGCTAACGCAGTTCTACCCACCGCTAAGCCTTCCCTTCCCACCACCTGCTCTTCCTTCCCTCCCTCCCTCCCTCCCCACCTGCCCTTCCCTCACTCCCTCCCCACCTGCCCTACACTCCCTCCCTCCCCACCACCTCGCCCCACTTTCACCCCTGCTCTCCCACCACCTGCCCTCATATTATGTTTCATCACCATCCTCTCACTCTCCATAAAGTGAGAAAATACCTTCTCTTCACCACTCCTCCCTCCCAACCCACCCCCACCCACCCTACGCCCCCCTACCATCCTACCATCCCCCCCCCCCACGCCCCCACCCCCTTCTAAGACACCCAATCACCACCGGCGCTCACAACTCAATAATAACGACTATCAACAAACCCAATACAGAAACCTGAATCAAATATTATTAGACCTCACTCAAGGCTCCAACATGAAAGGACTGAGTGGGAGGCACCAGAAAGCAACGCACACGAAATCAGTCACACAGGTTGTGTGGTGGAGGCTGACTCCATACACAGTTTCAAGTGTAGATATGATAGAGCCCAATAGGCTCAGGAACCTGTACACCTGTTGATTGACAGTTGAGAGGCGGGACCAAAGAGCCAGAGCTCAACCGCCGCAAGCACAACTAGGTGAGTACAATTAGGCGAGTACAGACTCTAGCAGCAAGGAAACACCATTACATAAATACGGACCTAAAAGGCATAAATTTCACACTGAAATGAAGAGAGCATGAAAGAGCGTATCTCCACAGCTTACACCATAACGCTCCCCTGCCATTGTTGCATTCAACACTGCAATCCAAATATAACAATCTCCTACAATTTATAACACACAATGGGCTCAGGATTTGAATCCTAAATTCATTTAGCTAAGTAACAATCATATATATATATATATATATATATATATATATATATATATATATATATATATATATATAGGGAGGGTACCACCTCTGGTTGTGTTTGTAGGGAGCCTTAAACCTCGAAGAAGAGGATATGCAGCACCCGAGGGACTGGCACATATTATCTTCTCCTATCACCCCCCTTATATAAGTGTTTATTTTATTTAAACTTTATTAAACAAAAGAGGAGTTACAGTCAAGGTACAAAGATAAATTATCATATATTGTCGAGTTCCTCCAGCTCCTCAGATGGCGGGCAGGAACCCGGAATGCAGTGAGCATTTCCCCTCTGTAACGCCACGCCGAGGCGCTGGAAAAGGAAACTGGCAGCTCTAGGGTCTCTTGTTGTTTCAATTGGTCTAGAACCCAGTTCCTTAAACAAATTGGTGGCACTCTTACCCCAAACGCCTAGTGAATGAGAGAGTGAGAAAGAGTGAGAGTGAGAGAGGAGAGATTGACTCTTGACTGTATAAACGTGTGAGCCATTAATCACTTTGAACTCTTTGACCCGGCCAGGATTCGAACCCCCACCGTCCTCTAGCTCGATAACAAGAGAGAAACACACACACACACACACACACACACACACACACACACACACACACACACACACACACACACACACACACACACACACACACACACACACACACACACTCACTCCCCCTCTCCCCCACCACCCCAAGCCCTCCCTCCTCCACCAATCCCCCCGTGCCAGGTCCCCCCAGCTCCCACTCACCCCAGATCCCAAAGGTCCCCCCCAGAAAAGAAGCAGAAGAGAGTCAGTTTCAGGGTGATGTACTCGAACATAGATGGGATCACAAGCAAGACAAGTGAACTAAGGGAAAGAGCACAAGAAGTTAACCCAGATGTAATCGGACTCACTGAAACAAAACTCTCTGGAATCATAACGAATGCCGTGTTTCCCCAGGAGTATACAGTAATAAGGAAAGAGAGGGAAGGTAGAGGAGGAGGCGGAGTGGCCCTACTCATGAGAAGGGAATGGAGTTTTAAGGAGATGGCCATCCCGGGCTGTGAGGAGTTCAGAGACTACATAGCAGGCACCATAACAATGGGAGGACCAAGAATAGTAGTAGCAGTAATATACAACCCTCCACCAAATGACAGGAGACCCAGTCAAGAGTATGAAAACAACAACAAGGCAGTTAACACTATAATTGAGAGGGCAGCCTCTGCTGCCTGTAGAAATAGATCCCACCTGCTCATCATGGGCGACTTCAATCACGGAAAGATTGACTGGGAGAACAAGGAACCGCATGGAGGCGAGGATACGTGGAGAGCCAAACTATTGGAGGTGGTGACAAGCAACTTTTTAACGCAGCATGTCGGAGAACCCACAAGGATGAGAGGCAATGACGAACCAGCGAGACTCGACCTAGTCTTCACTCTGAACGACTCCGACATAAGAGAAATCGGTTTTGAGGACCCAGTAGGAATGAGCGACCACAGTGTACTGGTGTTTGAGTACTTGATTGAAGAAGGGTTATTGAACTCGAGGAGGGATACCGAAACCAAAAGGTTAGCATACCGAAAGGGAAACTATGAGGGGATAAGAAAATTCCTAACAGATATAGCATGGGAAACAGAGCTCAGGGGAAAGACGGCCCAAGATATGATGGATTACATCACGCAGAAGTGCAAGGACGCAGCAAACAAGTTTGTCCCAGTCCAAAAGGAAAACAGAGAAATGAAGATGAGAAACCCATGGTTTAATCAAAGATGTAGGCTAGCTAAGCAGCAAAGTAAAAGGGCATGGAGAAACTATAGGAATAACAGGACACTGGAGAGCAGAGAAAGATACCAGAATGCCAGGAATGAATATGTCAGGATGAGAAGAGAGGCAGAAAGACAATACGAAAATGACATCGCAAGCAAGGCAAAGACTCAGCCTAAATTGTTGCATAGCCACATTAGGAGAAAAACAACAGTAAAGGAACAGGTTATGAGATTAAGGATAGGGGCGGAAGGATTCACTACAAATGACAAGGAAGTGTGTGAAGAATTGAATAAGAAATTCCAGGAGGTCTTCACCTTAGAACAAGGAGAAATTCCAGAGGTAAGTGAGGGAATAGCTAACCAGGAACCACTGGAAGAGTTTGAGATTACCAGTGGGGAAGTAAGGAAGTATTTACTAGAGTTGGACGTGACGAAGGCTATAGGCCCAGATGGAATCTCCCCTTGGGTTCTAAAGGAAGGAGCAAGAGAACTGAGCCTACCACTCTCCATAGTGTATAACAAATCACTGGCAACAGGGGAACTGCCAGATACTTGGAAAGCAGCTAACGTAGTCCCGATATACAAGAAAGGGGATAGACAGGAGGCACTGAACTACAGGCCAGTGTCCCTAACCTGCATACCATGCAAGCTGATGGAGAAGATTGTGCGAAAAAAACTAGTGGAGCATCTGGAGCGAAGGAACTTTGTAACACAGCATCAACATGGGTTCAGGGATGGCAGGTCCTGCCTCACAGGGTTACTTGAATTCTACGACCAGGCAACAAAAATAAGGCAAGAAAGAGAAGGGTGGGCAGACTGCATATTTTTGGATTGTCAGAAAGCCTTTGATACAGTGCCACACAAGAGGCTAGTGCGAAAGTTGGAGATGCAGGCTGGAGTGAGAGGGAAGGTACTCCGGTGGATAGAGGAATACCTAAGCAACAGGAGACAACGAGTCTGTGTGAGGGGTGAGGTCTCAGATTGGCGAGACGTCACAAGTGGAGTCCCGCAGGGGTCAGTCCTTGGACCTATACTGTTTCTGGTATATGTAAATGATCTCCCAGAGGGTATAGATTCGTTCCTCTCAATGTTTGCCGACGATGCAAAAATTATGAGGAGGATTGAAACAGAGGATGATAGTAGGAGGCTACAAGATGACCTGGATAGACTGAGTGAATGGTCCAACAAATGGCTGTTGAAGTTCAACCCGAGTAAATGCAAAGTAATGAAACTAGGCAGTGGAAACAGGAGGCCAGGCACAGGATACAGAATAGGAGATGAAGTACTTAATGAAACAGACAGAGAGAAAGATCTAGGAGTTGATATCACACCAAACCTGTCTCCTGAAGCCCACATAAAGAGAATAACGTCTGCGGCATATGCGAGGCTGGCTAACATCAGAACGGCGTTCAGGAACCTGTGTAAGGAATCATTCAGAATCTTGTACACCACATATGTAAGACCAATCCTGGAGTATGCGGCCCCAGCATGGAGCCCGTACCTTGTCAAGCACAAGACGAAGCTGGAAAAAGTCCAAAGGTATGCTACTAGACTAGTCCCAGAACTAAGAGGCATGAGTTATGAGGAAAGGCTGCGGGAAATGCACCTCACGACACTGGAAGACAGAAGAGTAAGGGGGGACATGATCACAACCTACAAAATCCTCAGGGGAATCGACCGGGTAAACAAGGACGAACTTTTCAACACTGGTGGGACGCGAACAAGGGGACACAGGTGGAAGCTGAGTACCCAAATGAGCCACAGAGACGTTAGAAAGAACTTTTTCAGTGTCAGAGTAGTTAGCAAATGGAATGCATTAGGAAGTGATGTGGTGGAGGCTGACTCCATTCACAGTTTCAAATGTAGATATGATAGAGCCCAATAGGCTCAGGAATCTGTACACCAGTTGATTGACGGTTGAGAGGCGGGACCAAAGAGCCAGAGCTCAACCCCCGCAAGCACAATTAGGTGAGTACACACACACACACACACAGGCAGAATTTCCTTCACCCTGATGCCCCTGTTACCTAGGCAGTAAATATCAGTAAATCGGGTAAATCCAAAGTAATGAAACTAGGCGGTGGAAATAGGAGGGCAGACACAGGATACAGAATAGGAGATGAAGTACTTAATGAAACAGACAGAGAGAAAGATCTAGGAGTTGATATCACACCAAACCTGTCTCCTGAAGCCCACATAATAAGAATAACATCGGCGGCGTATGTGAGGCTGGCTAACATCAGAACAGCCTTCAGGAACCTGTGTAAGGAATCATTCAGAATCTTGTACACCACATATGTAAGATCAATCCTGGAGTATGCGGCCCCAGCATGGAGCCCGTACTTTGTCAAGCATAGGAAGACGCTGGAAAAGGTTCAGAGGTATGCCACTAGACTAGTCCCAGAACTAAGAGGCATGAGTTACGAGGAAAGGCTGCGGGAAATGCACCTCACGACTCTGGAAGACAGAAGAGCTCGGGGTGACATGATCACCATATACAAAATTCTCATGGGAATTGACAGGGTTGACAAGGATGGATTATTTAACACGGGTGGTACACGCACACGGGGACACAGGTGGAAGCTGAGTACCCAAATGAGCCACAGGGACATTAGAAAGCACTTTTTAAGTGACAGTAGTTTGTAAATGGAATGCATTAGGCAGTGATGTGGTGGAGGCTGACTCCATACACAGTTTCAAATGTAGATATGATAGAGCCCAGTAGGCTCAGGAATCTGTACACCAGTTGATTGACAGTTGAGAGGCGGGACCAAAGAGCCAGAGCTCAACCCCCGCAAGCACATATAGGTGAGTACACACACACAAAGCGGTCAGTCCCCCTGCTATCACAACTCTCTATACACCACATTTCTATATATTTTCCTTCGTCTGTAACTCTCCAATCATCATGAGCTGGACGGTAGAGCGACAGTCTCGCTTCATGCAGTGGTTGGGCACCATTCCTTCCCCCGTCCCATCCCAAATCCCTATCCCTTCCAAGAGCTATATAGTCGTAATGGCTTGGCGATTTCTCCAGATAATTCCCTCCCTCTCCATCGTAAAAACAGCCT
The DNA here is from genome assembly GCF_040958095.1 of Procambarus clarkii. Lineage (NCBI taxonomy): Eukaryota > Metazoa > Arthropoda > Malacostraca > Decapoda > Cambaridae > Procambarus > Procambarus clarkii. The sequence goes on from NC_091204.1 coordinate 15,685,295, forward strand.
CCCTCCCTCCCTCCCTCCCCACCCCAAGTTACAGCACCGCTCCTGTGCCAGGTAAGTCCACTACGGGCTCACCATAGCCTGTGCTACTTGGGACGTTTAGTTCCAAGTAGTTGAATCTAAAAAAAAAAAAATTTCCCACCAACCATTACAGGTGTGGTATTGTAACAGTGGCTAAGACCCTCCCAAAGGAATAGACACAGCTGTCCTATTCCACCATCCTACCCTCCCTTTATGGCGCCCTTTCTACCCTTCCTGCTACCCCCTTTCCTCAGCCCCCCCCCTACCCTTTGCCCTACTTCCCGCATGCCGGGCTCTCTCTGTGGGGTAAGTATAGAGTGCGGGCTTGGTAAGTCTTGGTCGACTCTCAAGGGAGCGCGGGCAACCCGCTGCCCTGCCCTGCCCTGCCCTGCTCCTGCCCTGCTCCTGCCCTGCCCTGCCCTGCCCTGCCTTGCCCTGCTCCTGCCCTGCCCTGCCCTGCCCTGCCCCTGCCCCTGCCCCTGCCCCTGCCCTTGCCCCTGCCCCTGCCCTGCCCCCTTATCGGTCAGGGGAAGAGATACGTAGCCTACAGCTCGCCCTTATCCCTTAAATGTAACTTTTCAGTTTGATCTTATCACATCATTCATTACTTTAGTTCATTTCTTGTTTGACTCTCTGTGTTCTCTACGGCGTTTATACACTTTTATGTTTCTTTGTCTGCGCCGTTCTCGGTTTTCCTTTTCTTACCGTTCAGTTTCTGACGGTGTCTCTCTCTCTCCGTTTGTATTTATTTATGTATATATGTACAAGAAGGTACATTGGGTTTGTGAATACATAATATTGGTGTTTATACTTGCTTCTAAAGTCACTGACACGCGTAGCGTTTCGGACAAGTCCTTAATCTAACAGATATTAATAGGTACATTGTAGCAAAATTTGAAGAATACTGATAGGTACATTATAGCAAGATTTGAAGAATATTAATGGCTACATTGCAGCAAGATGTGAAGGATATTAATAGGTACACTGTAGCAAAATTTGCGTTCAAGGTAACAACTACGATATCAATTGATGGCAGTGATTACAATGGTACAGTTGCATGTCTTAGACACCAATATTGAGCGAGTCTTATGTCCTTTCATTCGTGTATCCAGTTTTATGTACGTCAGGTCTTTCGTACGACGGCTATTTTTCGTGCGCCCTTGCATTTGTCGGTCCATTCGTGTGTCCTAAGTTCTCTTCCATATTTAGTGCCCCTTTCCATTCATTCGTGGGTTCGTCCGTTAGATGATGGTTAAGTTATTCCGTTCGTCTCTCCGAACGAGAGACGAACGTTCATTTGCTCGTGTCTGTTGTGAACAACGGGAGAGTACAAGTCTTCACAACCATCTATAACTAGGAAATGTAGATGTTTATCTCTCAGAATGTTTGGTAATATGTTTATTGCTTGTGATGTGTGTCTATGTATGTATTAACACGATGTACTGAACGGGGTGAGAATAGCTTGAGCTACCTCATCCCTTTGTGTGTATTTTACCTCAATAAACTTATTTATTTGCTCGTGTCTGTTGTGAACAACGGGAGAGTACAAGTCTTCACAACCATCTATAACTAGGAAATGTAGATGTTTATCTCTCAGAATGTTTGGTAATATGTTTATTGCTTGTGATGTGTGTCTATGTATGTATTAACACGATGTACTGAACGGGGTGAGAATAGCTTGAGCTACCTCATCCCTTTGTGTGTATTTTACCTCAATAAACTTATTTCAATTTCAATCTATAACTACGCTTGTTAGCCAATCACACACACACACACACACACACACACACACACACACACACACACACACACACACACACACACACACACACACACACACCCACCTACACCCACACCCACACACACACACACACACACACACTGGAATCTGTACACCAGTTGATTGACAGTTGAGAGGCGGGACCAAAGAGCCAAAGCTCAACCCCCGCAAGCACAATTAGGTGAGTACAATTAGGTGAGTACACACACCCACACACCCACACACACACACACACACACCCCCACACCCACCCACCCACACACACCCACCCACCCACACCACCCACCCACCCACACCCCCACACAACCACCCCTCCCCATACCATGTCACACGGCATACGTAAAAGACCATTAATGGAGCAAATCATAACCCTTTTATCATATCGAGTGAGGGGCGCCTTGTTGATGTTCCAACTATCATATTCCTCCGTCCTCGGAGCCACCATGGGTCTGGTGGATACTTATCGTTACACGATACTTTCATGCCTCTTAAAGCGACCATCCAGTTTACTCACCACTTGAAACTACTCAAACTAATTACCAGAAAAGGACCGATAGCCTAAATAATTCATAAACAATCCAAAATTAGGGCACACAACCTAGAAAGGGCCTAAAAAGAGACTGAACACAACCAATTAAGGATACGAAACGAACTGAAAATCACCCAATCAATAAATGTGAAAAAATCATCTATAAATGACCCGAAAATACCCCCCCCCCCAAAAAAAAAAAATCAGAGCAAACCAAACGGATCCCAAATCTCCAAAACAAAGAAAAACAGAACCCAAACCCTAAAACAGAACCCAAAACCTAAAAAGAACCCAAAACCTAAAACAGAACCCAAAACCTAAAAACAGAACCCAAAACCTAAAACAGAACCCAAAACCTAAAAACAGAACCCAAAACCTAAAACAGAACCCAAAACCTAAAAACAGAACCCAAAACCTAAAAACAGAACCCAAAACCTAAAACAGAACCCAAAACCTAAAACAGAACCCAAACCCTAAAACAGAACCCAAAACCTAAAACAGAACCCAAAACTTAAAACAAAACCCAAAACCTAAAACAGAACCCAAAACCTGAAAAGAACCCAAAACCTAAAACAGAACCCAAAACCTAAAACAGAACCCAAAACCTAAAAACAGAACCCAAAACCTAAAAACATAACCCAAAACCTAAAACAGAACCCAAAACCTAAAACAGAACCCAAAACCTAAAAACAGAACCCAAAACCTAAAACAGAACCCAAAACCTAAAATAGAACCCAAAACATAAAACAGAACCCAAAACCTAAAACAGAACCCAAAACCTAAAACAGAACCCAAAACCTAAAAACAGAACCCAAAACCTAAAACAGAACCCAAAACCTAAAACAGAACCCAAAACCTAAAAACAGAACCCAAAACCTAAAACAGAACCCAAAACCTAAAACAGAACCCAAAACCTAAAACAGAACCCAAAACCTAAAAACAGAACCCAAAACCTAAAACAGAACCCAAAACCTAAAACAGAACCCAAAACCTAAAACAGAACCCAAAACCTAAAAACAGAACCCAAAACCTAAAACAGAACCCAAAACCTAAAACAGAACCCAAAACCTAAAATAGAACCCAAAACCTAAAACAGAACCCAAAACCTAAAAACAGAACCCAAAACCTAAAACAGAACCCAAAACCCAGACACTGGGAGCAGGAAGCGTAACTGGAGTGCCTTGTGCTCGCAATGGTCGCCCAATGAGCAAAATAAACAAACTTGCTTTTTAAGATTAAAGAGAAGACGCAGATCCTCGACTTTCATGGTTAGTTGACTGTGGAGCGACTGATGGGGCTGTATCCGCGCGGTACAGTGCCTCGCGGAGCTGTATCCGCACGGTACAGTGCCTCACGGAGCTGTATCCACACAGTACAGTGCCTCACGGAGCTGTATCCACGCGGTACAGTGCCTCACGGAGCTGTATCCACACAGTACAGTGCCTCACGGAGCTGTATCCGCACGGGACAGTGCCTCACGGAGCTGTATCCGCACGGGACAGGGCCTCACGGAGCTGTATCCACACGGTAGTGTCTCGCGGGGCTGTATCCGCACGGTACAGTGCCTCACGGAGCTGTATCCGCACAGTACAGTGCCTCGCGGAGCTGTATCCGCACAGGGCTGTATCCGCACGGTACAGTGCCTCACGGAGCTTAGTCAGCTGTCACGGGCTGCTTCCTGGGGGTGGAGGCCTGGTCGAGGACCGGGCCCCGGGGACATTTAAAGCCCCGAAATCATCTCACGATAACCTCAAGATGTATAGTCCAGCAACATCCGTCTATATCGATTATAGATCGTTTTGTTGGGGACAGGAAGGCTGCGTGTGTATCTTTAGGATTACATCGACACCCTCTCCCTCAAAGTGGAACTACTAGTCTGGTCAGAGACCGGGCCGCGGGGACACTGACCCCTGGAATCACCGCGAGTTAAGATACTGAGCTTCCTTAGGATGCAACCCCAACTCACAGGTACCTATTTACTGCTAGGTGAACAGAGGCATTAGATTAATATAAATGTGCCCAATCGTTTCTGTCTGCTGGGAATCGAAAACGGGATCCACGATTGCAAGTTGAGAACGCAGCCAACTGTACCACGAGACCCCTCAACAACCTAGCAAAAACCCCTTTATTCCTATGTGACCACGTGACTAGGTACTCACCTAGTTGTGCTTGCAGGGGTTGAGCTTTGGCTCTTTGGTCCCGCCTCTCAACTGGTGAGCGGATTGTGTATTTACTGGCCGTCTTGCGAAATAAGCTGCAACACCTGTAGTTAAGACCTGTAACACCTGTGCTGACAGCGTCAACACCTGCAGTTAAGACCTGTAACACCTGTACTGACAGCTTCAACACCTGCAGTTAAGACCTGTAACACCTGTGCTGACAGCGTCAACACCTGCAGTTAAGACCTGTAACACCTGTACTGACAGCTTCAACACCTGCAGGTAAGACCTGTAACACCTGTGCTGCCAGCGTCAACACTTGGGCTACGCGTGGCGTAACCCAAAACAAATATTGTAATGTTTACCGTCAAATCAGATCGTGCGGTCAGTGTAGTCCAAACAACCTGTCACACGCTTCCACCTGGGAAATAGTTAAGATATACAGAGGTAAAATTAGTGTGTGTTGTCGCGAAGTATCGTGCTTTTTCAGGCAGTTGGGGTACGTTTGTTTTGCTCGTCCTCACAACCAGTTATATATACCCACCCACGCCCGCCCACGCCCACCCGCATCTACGTTCGCCCGCCCCTACACCCGCCCACACCTACGTTAGCCCGCCCCCACGCTTGCAGGTGAATGGGCCAACAAGATCTCTTACGCCAGCCTAAAAATTTGATTACCCACACTTGCTAGTAAACCCAATTACCCACACCCACGCCAATGGGCACTCTCAGTCAACGCTGCCTCACTGTGGCTCACAGAACGCCGGCATCTACGTACTTAAAGCTTCTATGTCACTGGATATACGATACCTCCTTGCCTGAGCATCGACCTCCTTGGAATAAGATAGTTGACGCGATAATTCCAGATGCCTTTGATGGCAAACGTGAATGATTACATTACAAAAGCACGCCGTTATTTAATGTTCGTTGCAGCTGTGAATGTTTATGAGTAAAGTGACATTATGGTTGTAATTGTACAGCAGTTATATGGCATAAAAAGTCTTGCGTGTAGCTGGCAACTCTCTCTTTTGGCGGGTAGAAATGTTGCTGGCTGATGTACGATAATGCCGCTTTTCGTAATGTTATCCCCCCCACAAAATGCCATATAAACTTACAAGAATTTAAATCTTAACAAATATATGAAGAATAAGCAGTTACAAAGCTTAGCTTATTCGATAATCATTGTAACCTTGAACGCAGCTTGCGTCTCGGGGTGATATTTGAAGGTAGTTCCTTCACTACCAAACACCCCGGCCGCTTGCCCCATAACCCAGTGTGAGAGCCGACATTGCTAGGCTGCACGAGGGGCAACAGACCCATGATTATATCTCATTGAAGTACTCTCGCCGGCTTGTTAGTTACATTATGTACCCCATACCCATCCTCTGAGTAAGATAATTGTCTGGAGAAAGCGCTAGGCCAGTACGACTATATAGCTCAGTCGATTAAGGCAGCGTCTGGGAGCTTCTCGGACGTAGGTTCGAACCCTCGTCACGGCACAGGGAGCCGGTCGGCCGAGCGGACAGCACACTGGACTTGTGATCCTGTGGTCCTGGGTTCGATCCCAGGCGTCGGCGAGAAACAATGGGCAGAGTTTCTTTCACCTTATGCCCCTGTTACCTAGCAGTAAAATAGGTACCTGGGTGTTAGTCAGCTGTCACGGGCTGCTTCCTAGGGGTGGAGGCCTGGTCGAGGACCGAGCCGCGGGGACACTAAAAAGCCCCGAAATCATCTCAAGATAACCTCAAGATATGGTCCAGGACGGACCGAAACGTCGTCGTCCCTTCACCTTCTAGTGTGTTGTCTGGTCAACATGAGGATATCCTCAAGAACACGAGAGGTAATAAAGTGATTGCAAAGCTGTAGATACTTCATGCCAAGGGGTCTGGAGGGTTTAATAACAGGACATTCAATAACTTGGTGTGCGGGATCATGACCCAGTTAATGCTCATAGAGTTTACATCTGGAGATGTAAAGGCATATATGTATGATGTACACTCTACATAATACTACATACAGTATAATTCTATGAAAGTGGGACTCGGGGTAAATGAGAACCCGGCCTCATTAACACACCACACACAGTTACAGCCCCGCTCCTGTGCCAGGTAAGTCCACTACGGGCTCACCATAGCCCGTGCTACTTGGAACTTTTTGTTCCTAGAAGCTGAATCCTAAACAACAACAAGCCGATACACCACTTGCCTCTCGCCTGCTGCTCTCAGCAGGTGTAGTGGGTGTTCTTATAGTTCAATATATTGTCTACATCAAATTGGATATACCAGATGAATGGTGTATACAGGTATACTGCTTTAATATAAAGTATACAGCAACAAAATGCAAGTCTGCAGGATAGGCAATAAAGGAACAGCACAAGGGGAAGTTGTATGCCTAACCTCTACCCCCCCCCCCTCTCTCCACGTGTACGAAAAATACCTACCTGTCAGTAAACAAGCGAACTGACAGCTTGAACACGCTGTGGGGAAGCCTGTAAGCTTCGTGTAGGGCATTACACGTTTAAAACATGTTTCACTCGTCTTGTGAACAATACTCAAAAATAATGGTGTCCACTTTCACTGAATATGCAGGAAAAAACAGTTTGGAACACATTTTCTTATCTGGTAGATGCCTCGCCTCTAGATGCCACGTCCTATAGCGGTAAACTCATTTTTGTAGAAAAATCCCCAATTATTTCTGCAGAATGGGGAAACAATATTGGCACAGATTGAAACTAGAATTCAACGCTTATAAATTTATACAAAATATCATAACGCGGGCACGGAACCATGTAACCTCAACCATGAAAGAATTTTTTCAGTGTCAAAGTAGTTAATAAATGGAATGCATTAGGCAGTTATGTGGTGGAGGCTGACTCCATACACAGTTTCAAATGTAGATACGACAGAGCCCAGTAGGCTGAGGAATCTGTACACCAGTTGATTGACAGTTGAGAGGCGGGACCAAAGAGCCAAAGCTCAACCCCCGCAAGTACAACTAGGTGGATGTAGAAGCCAAGCCAAGAGACAGGACACACCCTAGACTATAAACTGCAGACACTGATACACTGATAAAACTCCAATTGCTTCAGCTTGAGATGAACGAACCCCTTAAGAGGAATACAGAACACAAAACACGTCAGAGAAAGTAGCGACCATGACAGAGAAAGTAGCGACCATGACAAAGAAAGTAGCGACCATGACAAAGACATTGGAGTAATAATGTCAGAAGATCTAACGTTTACAAACCCCCCAACCAATCACATTTAGCAGCAGCCAAGGGCATGACAGGGTGGAGAATGAGATCATTCAGAGCAAGGGACAACACGCTAAGGGTGACGATGGCTCACCAGAATGTTATTTGATGCTCGCGTCCCCTGTCACAACACGAGAGATTGCAAAGCTGTAACAAAAAAAACAAACAATGTAGCGAGATCCCTGCCTGCCTGAGGTTAAGTAATAATTGTAATTACGAAGCAATAAGATGCTTATCTTAAGATACTAACAAGGTTAGGTAAGGTCGGTGTTTTCTATGAATCTTTTTAAGGGTATCTATTATGTTAAGTATGTCACCTATGCACGTAGTTAATAAGTCAATATTGACTTTACGAATTTGCGAGAACGGGTGCCTGCCTGACCCCAACTCTGACCTCATACACGTGGGACAGTAATACAAGGTCAGGTTCAGAGCCTCCACAATACAACAATGCTCTACTGGAGTGAGAGATATGGTAGAAGTCTACAATTAATCTAACAATCAGGGTGTCATAGGAATAATTGGAGAACAAAGAGTGAACATCACCAGAGGTACGTTTTCTTAAACCAGGTGCCTCTGTTCACCTAGCGGTAAATAGGTACCCCTGGAGTAAGGGAACTGTTGTGGGCTTGCATTTGGGTATGGTAATTGTTGTTCTAGACCCTAAGAAGACTCAGATAAGCCTAACAGATTTCCTATCTTCGGCATTTGTATAGCAATTCATAATACACGTAAGTTGTATACAATCTGGTATACTGTATACCAGTATACATGTTAGACTCGTCGAGAAATCCCAGGCTATAACGGAGAATTTCTGCACACTCACCCAATCAGTTACTGACAGGCGAACGGATCTTAACCGGCTGATATGGCAACATCCACTGGGAAATTCAAATTCAAATTTGTATTCAGTTAAAAATACATACATAGATGAGTAATACATAAAGTTGGATTTACAGATATAGTTAGTACATACAATACCTAAAACCACTATTACGCATAGCGTTTCGGGCATGTACACAAGTACGTCATTAATACAAACTCCATTTAGAAGATATTGGATTTAAAATAGACTCCAGTTAATGGATTTATCTGTATTCTAAAGTTGATTTCGATCCGCGTGTGTATTCACCTAGTTGTACTCACCTAGTTGTTTGCGGGGGTTGAGCTCTGGCTCCTTGGTCCCGCCTCTCAACCGTCAATCAACAGGTGTACAGATTCCTGAGCCTACTGGGCTCTATCATATCTACACTTGAAACTGTGTATGGAGTCAGCCTCCATCACATCACTTCCTAATGCATTCCATTTGTCAACCACTCTGACACTAAAAAAGTTCTTTCTAGTATCTCTGTGGCTCATTTGGGCACTCAGTTTCCACCTGTGATCCCCCTCTGTCTGTCTATCTGTGTGTGTGTGTGTGTGTGGGGGGGGGGGTGTGTATGGGGGTGTGTGTGGGGGTGTGTGTGTGTGGGTGTGTGTGTGGGTGTAGGCGTGTGGGTGTAGGCGCGTGGGTGTAGGCGCGTGGGTGTTCGGACCAACACCAAGGCTATGACTACCTCTTAGTTTTTACATTCAATAAAGGTCAACAAATCTGGACAAGCCTACTAACCTCCCGGAGGATAAGAATGAGGCTGATATCATCGTTCCCTGAGGAGGAATGTGCATTCCTCTTAACATGCACGACTGATTGGAGGGACATGCACGGCCGATTAGAAGGACATACAAGAACGATTACAGAGACACGCAAGTACGATTACAGAGACACGCAAGAACGATTACAGAGACACGCAAGAACGATTGCAAAAAGAACGTGTTAGAACGAGTAAAAATTAGAACAGCCATCACACCGCAATTGAAGCAGTGCGCATCGCGTTCGTCTCTTTCCTCCTCCAAGAACGACTTGTATCCATTTACTAACATTCCTCCGTCTTATGGTATGCCGTCTTATACCGACCATATACCTAGGATGAAGGCTTCTAGCTATACCGACTACCGACCATATACCGAGGATGAAGGCTTCTAGCTATACCACCATATACCGAGGATGAAGGCTTCTAGCTATACCACCATATACCGAGGATGAAGGCTTCTAGCTATACCGACTACCGACCATATACCGAGGATGAAGGCTTCTAGCTATACTGACCATATACCGAGGATGAAGGCTTCTAGCTATACTGACCATATACCGAGGATGAAGGCTTCTAGCTATACTGACCATATACCGAGGATGAAGGCTTCTAGCTATACCGACCAGCCCAAATGGCCAGGACAAAAAATTGAAAGCTATCATTTGCTGCTTTTCAATTCACCTCACAGCCTATTCACACGCACGGAAGTTCCACTGTCTTGTATGTAATTCTTTTGTACTGATTAAATTGATCTAATGTACAATGTTCTCTATTTTCAACACTTGCCACGATGCAAAAAAACTGCAAACCCACCATTAAAGATAATTAGGGTTTACATTGCAGAAATTTCAGGGCATTTTTTTCAGGGCAGGCAGGCATTTTCAGGGCAGGGAAATTTCATTTAAATTTCAATTTAAATTTTCTAGATTAACAAAAGTATGTATAGTTTTGATTTATTTATTGTCAGGGACAAGGAATGCAACCTACACCATCTTGAGAGGTTATCTTGAGATGATTTCGGGGCTTTAGTGTCCCCGCGGCCCGGTCCTCGACCAAGCCTCCACCCCCCAGGAAACAGCCCGTGACAGCTGACTAACACCCAGGTACCTATTTTACTGCTAGGTAACAGGGGCATAGGGTGAAAGAAACTCTGCCCTTGTTTCTCGCCGGCGCCTGGGATCGACCCCAGGATCACAAGCTCTGTGTGCTGTCCGCTCGGCCGACCGGCTCCCCTATCAACCTAGTTCCTAGATACCTATTTACTGCTAAAAGAATGAAAAGAACTGGAGAATTAGGAGAACTGGATAAATACATCTAAAGTATGTCTGATCAACCAGGATGTGATTAATACGTCAGGCTGCGAGCAGCCGCGTCCAACAGCCTGGTTGGCCAGTCCAGCAACAAGGAGGCCCGGTCGAGGACCGGGCCGTGGGGATGCTAAGCCCCGGAATCATCGCAAGGTAGGTGTAGGTGATTGATGAAGATTAAGCCACCCGAAAGGTGGCACGGGCATAAATAGCCCGTAAGTGGTGGCCCTTTTGAGCCATTACCAGTATCAAGAGCTGATACTGGAGATCTGTGGAGGTGCGACTGCATCCTGCGTGACGGGAGATGTTTCCTGTGCAAGGTAGGTGAACACAGGCATCATGTGTAAGAAACCTTGTCCAACATCTCTCCTTCGCAGGAATCAAACCGGGGACCTTACGACTGTGAACTGCCTGAGCTACAAGACACTTCAACACTTGTTGAAGCTCGTATAAGAACGAGCTTCAAGGGATTCAATTGACAATTTCTTCTGTAACCTGTAAAGTATAAAATGCAAGAACAAATTGACAGCTTCCCTACAAGGCGCACACTATTTCGTAAACTGTGCGCGCCTTGTAGGGAAGCTGCTACATTTCTCTGAATGTCTTGTATCTGGAGCTTAAGAAAGCCTACCAGTAGCACCAACTATTCTAAATTGGCGAGGACAATATTGTATAGTCTATATGTGCTATAAAACTCTGATCTTAGTGTTGTGACAGTGAATGGGTTGTAAAAATCGTTGCTACCGGAACACCGTTGCCTACAGTGAACATTACCGTATCTTAAACACATGTTGACATAACTAACAACTCAAGCAGCAATATACTCGGGCCACACATCCCTGTGCAACAACCAAGTCAACCAGACGGGCTAAAATGATAGTAGAGTATAGCTACAGTGTACAAGAGTCGTCGTGGAGCAGTACGATAACATGCGTGCTGGTTCCTTGGGTTCCCCGCTTGGCCTGAGCGGGAGTACGCAGTTGGTTTGAAAGCGAACACGTCGACAGCCTTCGCTGCATCTCGTTCTATTGTGACGGAAACTCTGAAAGGTGCGTAACTTTCAGTTATCAAGACATTGGGCGTTACGAGCGCATGCGGTGCATTTTTTGGTGTGTGTAAGACGGTTTTTTTCGTGACGCGGAGTCTTCACAGCTTGCAAGAGTCTGTTGATGAGTGCTGCGAGGGTGTATGTTGGTAACCAGGAAGACTGGCCATATATAGCTTTCAAAAATGGTGTTATTGAATACCCTTAAAATCAGAGGCACACATGTGAACTAAATGCAAATGTTTATCATACCATATATTTTTATGTTTCAATGTGTAGCGTAAAATACGATTACCTGCACAATGAGAAATATTGCAAACAATTGCCTTAATTACCTCTACATCATCGAAAGTTCCAACAGGAAGGTCGGGCTGCGTTTGATGCTCTCAAATACATTTAGAAGACTCAAAATGAATTAGAATGTCAAAGAGTTCCTCTTAAACCCATCAGGCCGCCTTAGCCCCGCTATGGGTTACTGGCAGTCATGTCTCAGCTCCTCCGCAGTAACACCTCCTTCAAGTTTCTTAATATATATTTTCGCACTATTGAGTTGTTTACCTTGGGAGCCTAACCTCTCACCACTGTTTATAGACCTGCCACGCCCACCACCTCTCCCGCGATAGTTCCGTGCCACGCCCACGCCCTCTCCCGCGTTAATTCCGTGCCACGCCCACGATCTCTCCCGCGTCACATCTGTGCCACGCCCACGACCTCTCCCACGTCACATCTGTGCAACTGCCACGTCACATCTGTGCCACACCCACGGCCTCTCCCGCGTTAGTTACGTGCCACGCCCACGGCCTCTCCCGCGTTAATTCCTTGCCACGCCCACGACCTCTCCCACGTCACATCTGTGCAACACCCACCACCTCTTCCACGTCACATCTGTGCAACACCCACCGCCTCTCCCACGTCACATCTGTACAACACCCACCACCTCTCCCACGTCACATCTGTACAACACCCACCACCTCTCCCACGTCACATCTGTACAACACCCACCACCTCTCCCACCTCCACAGATCTGTGCCGCGCCCTCAACCATCCCAGCGCCTCACCCAATGCTTACCTCGACAGCCTTGAAGATCAACAAAACCGTATTAACATACAAATATACATTTAGTCATTATAAACCACCATAGCCTATCCTAGTGGCTGAGCGGACAGAACACTGGACGCGTGATCCTGTGGTCCCGGGTTCGATTCCGGGCGCCGGCGAGAAACAATGGGCAGAGTTTCTTTCACCATATGCCCCTGTTACCTAGCAATATTAATAGGTACCTGGGAGTTAGTCAGCTGTCACGGGTTGCTTCCTGGGGGTGGAGGCCTGGTCGAGAACTGGGCCGCGGGGACACTAAGCCCCGAAATCATCAAGATAACCTCAAGATAACCACCCCAGGATAGTTGATACTGGTTAACATTTAATTTACTTTTACATTATCAAGAAGGATGATAACATTAATTAATCCCAAAAACTATTAACCCGACAAACACACGACTTTCCTAAAACATTGGAAAAAGTTGTAAGACCTTCTAACAAGTTGTAACCACTTTCTAACACGTCATAACTTTATAACAAACATGCAAGAACTTTGTAACAAAGTAACAAGAGGTACCGTTCCGTTGTGTGTGTTTGCAGGGAAGTTTGATGCATATACAATTCTCAAACTACACTACCTTAACTAGGGAACTGAGGCCTGCGGGCCGCTCCTAGCAACAGCCTTTTAGATGAGGGGCCAGATTCACGAAGCATTTACGTAAGTACTTATGAACGTGTACATCTTTCCTCAATCTTTGACGGCTTTGGTTACATTTATTAAACAGTTTACAAGCGTGAAAACTTCCCAATCAACTGTTGTTATTGTTATAAACAGCCTCCTGGTGCTTCGGAGCTCATTAACTGTTTAATAATTGGAAACAAAGCCGCCAAAGATTGAGAAAAGATGGACAGGTTCGTAAGTGCTGGCGTAACTGCTTCGTGAATCTGGCCCCAGGCTATCAGGAAGGCAAGCGTCGCCCCATGCAGAACTTGGGGGATAGAACTCTCTCATAAGTGAACTCAGGCAAATTCCAGGAGACGGGAGACATCTCCCGTCACGCAGGGTGCAGTCGCACCTCCACAGATCTCCAGTATTATCTATTGATACTGGTAATGGCTCAAAAGGGCCACCACTTACGGGCTATTCATGCCCGTGCCACCTTTTGGGTGGCTTAATCTTCATCAATCAATCAATCAACTCCAGGAACAACGCGAGTGATGGTAATCACGAGAGTAACGCATAACAGCAAAACAATAACGAAAATATTAAATCCAAGTGAACTATCAGGGGGAAAGCGCCAAGCCATTACGACTATATAGCACTGGGAAGGGGTCAGGATAATGATTTGGGATGGGACGGGGGGAAAGGAATGGTGCCAAATTTGACTTTAAATAGTATATTGGAAAGTCTTGGTTTAGTGTAAGAGTTGTGGGCGAGGGGGACAATATGAAGGGTGAGGTTGATTGATTGATGAAGATTAAGCCACCCAAAAGGTGGCACGGGCATGAATAGCCCGTAAGTGGTGGCCCTTTTGAGCCATTACCAGTATCAAGAGCTGATACTGGAGATTTGTGGAGGAACAGGTGAGGTTAAGCTTATATTAAGGTCTTTGCACTACTATCGAGGGAGGGAGTTATCAAGGGGAAAGCGCCAAGCCATTAACGACTATATAGCCCTGGGAAGGGGGTCAGGATAAGGATTTGGGATGGGACTTGGGACTTGGGACTTCATTTTCCTCAGACAACACACACATACGTTGGTCAACATGGAACAATAATTGTTAGTTTCCCCAAACCTGAATCCTGTAATTACGGGAAACCTGTAATTAACGGCGTCTCCAGTTTCCTGAAGACAGATGCAGTCTCCGTGGTGCAGTGGTAAGACACTCGCCTGGCGTTCCGCGAGCGCTATGTCATGGGTTCGTATCCTGGCCGGGGAGGATTTACTGGGCGCAATTCCTTAACTGTAGCCTCTGTTTAACGCAACAGTAAAATGTGTACTTGGATGAAAAAACGATTCTTCGCGGCGGGGATCGTATTCCAGGGACCATAGGATTAAGGACTTGCCCGAAACGCTACGCGTACTAGTGGCTGTACAAGAATGTAACAACTCTTGTATATATCTCAAAAAAAAAAAAAAAAAAAAAAAAAAAAAGATTCCGTGGAGTCATTCCTTCCTGCTGTTGTTGCCAGCTTGTTTGACCCTTAACGAGCATGAACAACACAAACTTTTGGCAAGAGTATAACTTTGGCAAATGTGCTAAAATATATGAAACATCGGCAATTGTGAAGCAGATGTTTTGACAATGGGAACGAGGCAAGATGAAACAGGGTGATGGTAGGGGGGGGGGGGGGAGGAAGGGGGGAGAGGGAATGGATTGGTCGACACGCCGCTGCCAGACGTACGACTTCAACACGCTATAGCTTTGTTTTCAAAAGTTTTCCTCTACCCCAGAATTACCAACCGGTTTTTATTTTTTTTGTTATTAACGTGGCTAGGCCCTTGTGCATTCATACAGCTACACTAGACTGTATGAAGGGTTTAATAGTGTGTTAAGAGATAGCATAGATTAGGATAGCCTTCTATGGGTGGGGGGGGGGGGGGGTGAGGATTTGAATATATCAAGTAGCGGAGGAGAAACCAAATGCCTTTACGGGTTATTCATGCCCGTGCCACCCTCTTAGGTGGCTTAATCTTGATCAATCAATCAATCACTAAATGCCTAAATTCGAATTATTTTTCCATGTCATATATTTTTTATCTTGGTTTTATTAGTGATTAATAAAACTATCATTGGCAAAGTAAAAATATAAATATATTAAATTTTTATAAATATATTAAAGACACTATGCCTAACATTGAAATTATAGCGTTAGGAATTGGTAATTAACACATAGATTGTTCTGCTAACAATGGAGAACTGCATAATTAAAAAGGCTACTAACAAAAAAATGTGTTTCAGTTCAGCTTGTTTAGAGCTCACACACTGATACAGGTGTTTGGGCGGGCGGGCAGCCAGCCAGCCAGACAGCAGTGGGAGTAAGGGTAAACCTAGATGTTTCTAACTCAAACTGCAGGCTTGGGTGCTTCCTGTGTGTGTGTGTGTGTGTGTGTGTGTGTGTGTGTGTGTGTGTGTGTGTGTGTGTGTGTGTGTGTGTGTGTGTGTGTGTGTTTGTGTGTGTGTGTGTGTGTGTGTGTGTGTGTGTGTGTGTGTGTGTGTTTTGTACTCAAGGATACACCTGTTAGCTACGAAAAGCATCGTATATCGAAACTTGAGATTGATATCGTTGTAGTGGGAGACAGGTGTGTGTGTGTGGGTGTGCAGTGGGAGACAGGTGTGTGGTGCTGTGGGAGGCACAGGTGTGTGTAGTTACAGTGGGAGGCAGGTGTGTGTAAGTTTCAGTGTGAGGCAGTTGTATAATTGTAGAAGGTAGAAGGTTGGGATTTATAATGTTTTAGCAGAAGGCAGGTGTGTAGATGTAGGCACAAGTGCACACCTGCACAAGAGTGCAGGTGTGTAGAAAATACCAAATACGAGTAATGATTCACTCTCAGTACACTTTCCAAGACCAGCTGAACCACACATTCCCAACGGGACGTGAGTCACTCAACCCGTCCTCTTCCAAATTACGTCGACAAATATCGACGTAATTTAAAATGAAAATTTATTTTCCAATTACATGTGTTTTTCCAAAACAGCAAGTTAAGGGTCCTGTGGTAGGTTAGGAGGGCAGAAAGTTCTCCTAATAGTTAGCTTCTAGGAAAGTGGTGAAGAGTCTGATTTAGAAGAGAAAAAAAAACTACAAATGTAATATGTAGTTAATGGGTTTGATTTTTCGAAAGCTCAATGAAGTTTCACTTCAGCTTCAAGGCAAATTATGAACCTTGCTAGGCTGTAACCGAATTCTGAAAGAGTCTACTGATTTTTTTTTTGAACCTGTTTACAAAAGCAGCATTTCAACAGCATGTTCGAATTAAGAGAAATAATTGTACATCTCTCAGATCAAGATCTTAACAATTATCCAGATTATTTAGTCATTATAAGAAGAATTGAATACCCCATTTTCAGATTGATTTTATTTTGAAGTGAAGCTATGGGTGCCGGATCCTTTTGGCTGTGATATAATAAAATCAATGATAAATTGGAATACAATTTTGAAAAATGTGGAATGATTAAATTGTGGCTTTCAAACACATCTAAACAGATCTACCCAACATTTGGTCCAAAATCGCTATTACCTTTGTGCTTTCCAGCTTCATATCTGGTTGAATGTAGATTTGTAGTTGAATGGGTTCGATCCCAGGCGCCGGCGAGAAACAATGGGCAGAGTTTCTTTCACCCTATGCCCCTGTTACCTAGCAGTAAAATAGGTACCTGGGTGTTAGTCAGCTGTCACGGGCTGCTTCCTGGGGGTGGAGGCCTGGTCGAGGACTGGGCCGCGGGGACACTAAAGCCCCGAAATCATCTCAAGATAACCTCAAGATAACAAGATTTAGTGCAGTCAGTAACATATTGACAAAGGAAAGAAGTAAGGTAAAGGTAACCTGTACCTATATTAGGTTAAGTAATAATTGTAATTACGAAGCAATAAGATGCTTATCTTAACATACTAAGAAGGTTAGGTAAGGTCGGTGTTTTCTATGAAGCTTTTCAAGGTAAACTAGTATGTTTAGTATGTCACATATGCACGTATTTAATAAGTCAATATTGACTATACGAAAGTGCGAGAACGGGTTGAATACATACATGCTCACGAATATCAATCCACATACTTAAGACTGGCAGCAAAGCATCAATCACAAGGGTCACACTGAATAAATATTAAAATAAATAACGTCTTTTTAGGTTCCTTAAAAAAATTTCGAGGGCGATTGCTTTATATAACATCCATAAAACAGCCAAAAAAGGAGCGATAGGGATGAGGGGGGGGGGAAGTTGAGTATCGCTGACCTACTCTAGCTGGGCTCTCGTGTCCCCTGCTTCTTGTCAAGGCGTGGGGGACCCCATGTCATCTGTCAAGAGGGAGATAGTCACCTGTCAAGAGGGAGATAGTCATGCAAGCATTTACACGCTTTGCAAGTGTTGCACAATCGCATACATGCATTCCGGTGGGCAGGTGATCTGACTATCCCTTCCTGCCTAGCCTGGTCTCGGTTAATCTGCTGTTCCATTGTGTAGATGGTACACTGGTACACTGCACAGGTGTACACTGGTACACTGCACAGGTGTACACTGGTACACTGCCCAGGTGTACACTGGTACACTGCACAGGTGTACGGTGTAACCCTCAGGTCTGATAAGGCTTTTGTATACACATCAGTCTGTCCACAAAGTTCCCTCCTGTCATCCACAAATTATTTCATCTATAACTACTGTACAATGTACAAAATATGAACTATTGCATAAGAAAATAATGTTGCATTTTCTGTACTATTGAAGACATCAACTAAACTTATCCTCTCCTGTGACTAACAGTGCACATTAAGTACTAAACTATGTCTAAGATTCCGTATATTTGGTCCAGGATATCTTTATCTAAGCTTAGCACATCACAACCACACCCTACCACCACCACCACATCAACGCTGATGTGGATGAATCTTGATACTATAATTGACTACAGTAATCATCACTTCCACCACTTTTTGTTCTAATATTTGGTGTAGTTATAGATACGTCTTAAGCAGCAGCATTCAGCACCTACCTAAATACCATTACTATTGCGATAAGTAGTGGTAGTGGTAATAGTAGGAATGGTGGTAGAATGTGTGTGGGGGGAGGCTTGATAAAGTTAAGCACAGGCTTTTTGCCCCCAGGAAAACTATGATTGGTAGTTCTGTTGTGACACAGAAGATGAACTTGTCAGCCTCCGATACTTGACCCTCAAAGCTGCTATAAGCACCCACTTGAGCGCTTCAAATATACACGAGGACTGGATGCTAACAGATAATTAGTCTGTGTGCTGCTGTACCTTTCCCCTTGTAATTAACCACTGGGGGTACCTGCCTGAACCTTAATTAAACATTGCATATGCAGAGAGTAAGAAAATAAGTAGAAGCCAGGATAAGGAGGATTCGAACCAGCACACAAATGGTACTCCCATGCCCCTAATGGCTCTTTACCGATTTCCTCATCGTTACGTAACGTTAATGTGATGACATTGTGAAGAGACTAAGCACGTATGAAGATTAAGTGGTGGCGCTTAGATCCGTCTTCGATTTCGAACCTACTGACCCCAATTAAAAGCACTAACCCTTAACTGAGGGAGAATACCCTTCTATTTATTTTTATTTGGATCTATTGACCCAGGTAACACATTCACTAATTAGTAACGGGAGAATACACACCTGTTAAAATGGACCTATTGACTGAATTAACAGAGGCGCAAGCCGTTAACAGGGAAGAACACCCTTCTGTTTAAATGCAAGACACTCATTTATTTCTAAGCAGTCACGCTTAGAAACTTATTGTTTGTTTGTTTGTTTAAGTTATTTTAACAAACTTTAACCGAAGTTAAAATGATTTTTTGCTGATTTCGTTATTCTTTCGATATATCGGGTTGAGTCAGAATTCACTCAACTGGACTTAATGATATTCATCTTGTTTTAATCGAACTCCGTTACGACAAACTGTAATGCGCTTAACAATTCAGGTTGTGTGGAATGATTAGTCGTCCCCATCTCTGGAAACTCAGGCCACATGTTGTGTTTCCTGTAGTTCTCATATGGAGCTAACGAGTGTTTCTGATTAGTGGTTTAAGGTAATAATAGTATGATGGATTTGTGTGTGTATGAGACAGAGAGAGTGTGAGTGTGAGGGTGAGTGAGAGTGTGAGAGTGAGTGAGTGAGTGAGTGAGAGTGTGAGAGTGAGTGAGTGAGAGTGTGAGAGTGAGTGAGTGAGTGAGAGTGTGAGAGTGAGTGAGTGAGTGAGTGAGTGAGTGAGTGAGTGAGTGTACACCCCTTACATTGCCTAATATAAAGAGCAGAGACGATAATCTTGAGGTTATCTTGAGATGATTTCGGGGCTTAGCGTTCACACGGCCCGGTCTTCGACCAGGCCTCCTTTTTTTGTTACACACCCCCAGGAAGCAGCCCGTAGCAGCTGTCTAACTCCCAGGTACTTATTTACCGCTAGATGAACAGGCGCATCAGGGTGAAACAACCTATGCCCCATATGTTTCCGCCTCCACCGGGGACCGAACCCGGAACCTTAAGATTACGAATCCCGAGCGCTGTCCACTCAGCTGTCAGGCCCCAAGGCAGACATGAAGATCTGCCAACTGTTTCGCCAATGGTTTGCAATGAGATACAACTCTTTAGCCAGATCACAATGATAAGCAATGTCTAAATAAATCCAAATTGAATAATTTATCTATTGGTAAATTTATGATATAGGTAAGACATGGCCTTGCCTTTTTTATTGACAAGTTTGGGCGCGGGCCGGGCTCTTGGGGGCGCGGGCCGGGCTCTTGGGGCCGCGGGCCGGGCTCTTGGGACCGCGGGCCGGGCTCTTGGGGCCGCGGGCCGGGCTCTTGGGGCCGCGGGCCGGGCTCTTGGGGCCGCGGGCCGGGCTCTTGGGGCCGCGGGCCGGGCTCTTGGGGCCGCGGGCCGGGCTCTTGGGGCCGCGGGCAGGGCTCTTGGGGCCGCGGGCCGGGCTCTTGCCATGTTCATTTCTCATGAGCCATTTACATTGCTCTAGTTCCTCCACTTGAGCGCATCAAAGCCGGAGTAGTCTCACACGCATGGCACACTCACACGCACACGCGCGCGCTCACACACACGCCCACACACACACACACACACACACACACACACACACACACACACACACACACACACACACACACACACACACACACACACACACACACGCCTGCGTCTAGGGGCTTGACGGCTGAATGGACAGCGCTCGGGATTTGTAGTCCTGAGGTTCCGGGTTCAATCCCCGGTGGAGGTGGAAACAAATGGGCAGAGTTTATTTCACTCTGATGCGCCTGTTCACCTAACAGTAAACAGAACAGAAGTTAGACAACCTGGGAGTTAGACAGCTGCTACGGTCTGCTTCCTGAGGATGTGTGTGTGTGTGTGTGTGTGTGTGTGTGTGTGTGTGTGTGTGTGTGTGTGTGTGTGTGTGTGTGTGTGTGTGTGTGTGTGTGTGTGATGAAATATATATAGTAGACATAATAGAGAAAAAATAAACTGGTTAGAAAGTCTGAGGTCCAAGAGCTAATACCTCGATTCTGCAGACACAAATAGTAAATCGACACACACGATCGGACCCAAGAGTCAAAGCTCGACCCAGCAAGCTCACCTACTAGGCGAGTACACACACACACACACACACCAGCAGGAATAAGGGCTCTAAACATCTTGACGACAGATGCAAGAAAGCTGGTTCATCTTGCACCTCCATCTTGCGAGACTGCCTTATGCAAAGCAGGCGAGCGGTACCACGTCAATCCTGTACACTGTAGCCCTTCTTCAAGGGTCTGCAGAAGCAGCTTGGGCAGTGTTGAGAAGAGACCCGAGTTCGGTGTCTTGACTCTTAGGAGTTATTAAGGTCACCACAATTGCTTATTGACCTACCAGACGATCATTGGTGCGGTGGTCACGGTACTGTGTACGTTTAGGGGTGATCCTGGACGGCATGGGTTCGAATCCTGGCCGGGTCAAAGAGTTCTTAGGATATATATATATATCCTCGAGGCCCAAGGTCGAATTAATGACCCCCAGGAGGCAACCCCCACACAAGAAGTTAGCTCCTGGGTCCCTATTTACAGCTATGTGGACAGGGACAATAGGATATGCACCCAACCATTTCTGTCCCGACCGGGATTCGAACGCGGAATTCTCGATTTTGGGTTCGAGAACGAACCCAACTGTACTACCGGAACCCATATTCTTTCCTGAAGAGACTTTATGTTATCTTTATGTTATCATTTTTCAATATTTTTTTTCTCTAGTTATACCTTTATCTACATTGTAGGATATCAATAAGTTGTAAACTCCTGTCACGAGCTGTAAACTTCTGTCACGAGCTGTAAACTTCTGTCACATTTTATCCCGGCAAACAGGCAATTCTATACACACACAAATCACAATTGCGTGATGCATCAAATGACCAAATCCACAAAGGGCCGTGACGAGGATTCGAACCTGTCCTCATATCCCAGCTCCTTGTCCTCATACCCCTGCTCCCTGTCCTCATATCCCTGCTCTCTGTCCTCATATCCCAGCTCCCTGTCCTCATATCCCAGCTCCCTGTCCTCATATCCCAGCTCCCTGTCCTCATATCCCTGCTCCCTGTCCTCATATCCCTGCTCCCTGTCCTCATATCCCTGCTCCCTGTCCTCATATCCCTGCTCCCTGTCCTCATATCCCTGCTCCTTGTCCTCATATCCCAGCTCCTTGTCCTCATACCCCTGCTCCCTGTCCTCATATCCCAGCTCCCTGTCCTCATATCCCTGCTCCCTGTCCTCATATCCCTGCTCCTTGTCCTCATATCCCAGCTCCCTGTCCTCATATCCCAGCTCCCTGTCCTCATATCCCTGCTCCCTGTCCTCATATCCCTGCTCCCTGTCCTCATATCCCTGCTCCCTGTCCTCATATCCCTGCTCCTTGTCCTCATATCCCAGCTCCTTGTCCTCATACCCCTGCTCCCTGTCCTCATATCCCAGCTCCCTGTCCTCATATCCCAGCTCCCTGTCCTCATATCCCAGCTCCCTGTCCTCATATCCCAGCTCCCTGTCCTCATATCCCAGCTCCTTGTCCTCATATCCCTGCTCCCTGTCCTCATATCCCTGCTCCCTGTCCTCATATCCCAGCTCCCTGTCCTCATATCCCAGCTCCTTGTCCTCATATCCCTGCTCCCTGTCCTCATATCCCTGCTCCCTGTCCTCATATCCCTGCTCATTGTCCTCATATCCCTTCCAAAGCCTAATTACTTTCTCCTAATAATTATCTAACCAGGATGTTCCCCCAACTGATTTTTGTAATGATAATGATAAATTCAGTTAATTAGCCGGATGGTCCCAGGGCCGATTCCCGCGCAAGACGAAACCTTTTGGGCACGTCGCCTTGTATAATGATGCCCCTGTTTACACCCAGCGGTAGATGAGTAACAGACAGTCGACCATTGTGGGGTTTACTTTGTGGAGCTGAGTGGAAGTGGAGCGCCAGGAGCCTCCACTTTGGAAAGTCCTCACTGGCTTGGTAGCTGTATTGGTTAGATAACCGGTTATCTTCTGTTAGAATAGACTAAGTACATCCTGTGAGCTCTCTCGCTAGATAGCAGGTGTTTAAACTGTGTTACTGTGTGTGTGTGTGTGTGTGTGTGTGTGTGTGTGTGTGTGTGTGTGTGTGTGTGTGTGTGTGTGTGTGTGTGTGTGTGTGTGTGTGTGTGTGTGTGTGTGTATCGTGCACACACACATCAATCGCTGCACACGCGTTGATGTGTGCCGCCACAAACAACAGCCTGTTGATGCTACGCGAGTAATTCTTGTTACAGTAGGCGAGAACACACAGTATACTGATGCTGCACTGACAGCTCTTCGTCTCACACACACACACACACACACACACACACACACGCACACACACACACACACACACATACAGTACACTGAGGCTACACAGACAGCTGTGTGTCACACACGATGTGCAGCTATTCTTTTACGAGACTTGTGTGTACAAACATAATTTCTTTACCGGAAGTAAAATAATTGAAAATTTGCGCACTCCTGGACCGTTGAACATTACTGGACCGTTGAACATTACTGGACCATTGAACATTCCTGGACCGTTGAACATTACTGGACCATTGAACATTCCTGGACCGTTGAACATCGGCACTGATAGGTCAGGTTGATTAATGTAGGTTTGAAGCTTTCGTTACAGTATAAACATTAAGACTACGGTTATCAACATATCTTGGGGAGCCGATGGCCCGACCAAGTGAACAGGTTGATATAAACACCTATAACCCCCCCCCTTCCCCCCCCAACCACCACCACCACTGATAGAATAGGTTTCATGGGGTCTATAACCCCGCGGGTGAATAGGTATCTCCTCGGTATCGACTTGAGAATGGTCCAGGACGGACCGAAACGTCGTCGTCCCTTCACCTTCTAGTGTGTGGTCTGGTCGACTTACTTCAGCCACGTTATTGTGACTCGTCGTCTGCATAGGTATCTCCTCGTTTCTGTCCTCCATTGTGGTTTGGGTTTGAAACTCATCCTCCTCGTTTTTGTTACATCTGACCTTTATCCAATACGTTGATCCGGATCAAATTCAAATTCGAATTTGAATTTCCGGAACATTTGAATTTCCGAATTTTGTATTTCCGGATCAGCATCCTCCAAACTGTTCAGCATTTTAAAAGTTTCGAAGAGATCAGCCCAATCATGTCCGGTTTGCAATGTTGTTAGCCCTTAGGGAGCCGGTGGCTGAGCGGACAGAACAATGGACGCGTGATCCTGTGGTCCCGGGTTCGATCCCGGGCGCCGGCGAGAAACAATGGCCAGAGTTTCTTTCATCCTGATGCCCCTGTTACCTAGCAGTAAATAGGTACCTGGGTGTTAGTCAGCTGTCACGGGCTGCTTCCTGGGGGTGGAGGCCTGTTCGAGGACCGGGCCGCGGGGACACTAAAGCCCCGAAATCATCTCAAGATAACTCAAGAAGATAGGGCCCTTAACCTGGTGTGAGTATGTTGTTGTTTCAGATTTAGCTACTCAAAACGAAGTGTCCATGTAGCACGGGATATGGTGAGCCCGTGATGTAAGTCAAAAGTCCCCCCTGAGCCCGTGATGTAAGTCAAAAGTCCCCCCTGAGCCCGTGATGTAAGTCAAAAGTCCCCCCTGAGCCCGTGATGTAAGTCAAAAGTCCCCCTTATATTTATCCCCTGAGCTGTGGTGAAGGTTACAGAAGCACAGAATGGGCCCAGGAGCCGAGTCCCAACATTCGTCTACCTAAGCAGGTTACAGCGTTAATGACTTTCAACTGTGGACTGAAGGGATTTGTCTTCAAGTCCATGACTGAATTTCTCTACAATTCGACAAATAAAGTATTTTCATAGTGACTAAGTAACATGGTTCTGACCTTCAACGAGCTTGACTATGTCTGTCAGTTTTGTCCTCAAGGGCGAATGTACTAGGCTGCGTCACTCATCCTGTGAGTGTACACACCGCCATACCAGCGTCACTCATCCTGTGAGTGAACACACCACCATACTAGCGTCACTCATCCTGTGAGTGAACACACCACTATACCAGCGTCACTCATCCTGTGAGTGAACACACCGCCATAGCAGCGTCACTCATCCTGTGAGTGAACACACCGCCATACCAGCGTCACATCCTGTGAGTGAACACACCGCCATACCAGCGTCACATCCTGTGAGTGAACACCCCGCCATACCAGCGTCACTCATCCTGTGAGTGAACACCCCGTCATACCAGCGTCACTCATCCTGTGAGTGAACACACCGCCATACCAGCGTCACATCCTGTGAGTGAACACCCCGCCATACCAGCGTCACTCATCCTGTGAGTGAACACACCACCATACTAGCGTCACTCATCCTGTGAGTGAACACACCGCCATACCAGCGTCACTCATCCTGTGAGTGAACACACCGCCATACTAGCGTCACTCACCCAGCAAGCATGTCTAGGAATCGTGCCACTCACGTAAAATATTAACAAAATAATGGAAGGCGCCAAATTTAAACATTTGAGAAGCCCTTGTCTGAAGACTAAAAAATGTACCCGCAAAAAACAGGTTCCAAGGCTGAAGACCGCAAGTCAGCGCACGGCAGCGCTCGGTGCGTACAGGAAAAGGTTTCTTCCTACTCATCTTTCCCTGGGGCTTGTTTGGGGGGATAGGGGGGGATTTGGGGGGATAGATGGAGGGATGGGGGGAGAGGAGATGGCGTGCAGAAGGTCATGGGAGTGCAATGCCTACACCCCCCTCTCTCTCTCCCTTCCATTCCCTCCTCTTCCTATTCTCGTGTTATACACAGACTGTATAATACATGTGTATGATACCATACACAGGTGGATAGGTGTGTACTACAGTCACATGGCAATGATGGGAGAGAGGGGGATGGGAAGGGTGTGGGAGAGATGGAATGGCCATAGTGGAAGGGCGAGTGATGTGTAAGGGTGTAGGTACTGAAGCAGCATTGACCTTCAAGCTCCCACACCCCCTACCAGCCCCCGGGGCAGTGTGTGTGTGTGGTACAACCCGTACTTAGACCAAGGCCATTCCAACCAGCGGTCGACCCCAAAAATGCATTCATAATTTGTAACATGCTGTTCATTCAAAATAGGAATTTCCTCAAATATAAATTAATATTATTTATTTGCATATTGTGCATATTTAGGCATTGGTTAGGTATTTAGGTTCAGTTGGCGATTATTTGTAGTACGTGGGTAAAGCATTTACAGCGTTGTAGTTCGAACAATAGTCGCCAGCGAGGCACTTGTTCGACAAGTGTTCGGACGTCATCAGTTGAGAGTCGTGTATAAACAGCTTTTCATTCATGAACAGGGGGGGGGGGGGTTTGGCGGATGCATGGAATGGACTTTGGCCTTCGTTTATGAGGACGGGGTGGGTGTGGGCACAATTGTTGCGCTTGTACCGATTAGCGAGTCGTGTACCAGGGAAACTAGGAGCGTAAGGCTCACCAGGAAGGGATCTCACTCTGTCAACAGGAGTCGGAAGTCGTCTACTCCTGTACATACGTGTAAAAAAAAATATATATATATAGGAGAGACATGGTGACTGTTAGCAGTGTTAGAGTCCTATAAAC
Organism: Procambarus clarkii; assembly: GCF_040958095.1. NCBI lineage: Eukaryota > Metazoa > Arthropoda > Malacostraca > Decapoda > Cambaridae > Procambarus > Procambarus clarkii. Next base: position 15,711,867 of record NC_091204.1, read on the forward strand.
GCTGTTGACCAGACCACACACTAGAAGGTGAAGGGACGACGACGTTTCGGTCCGTCCTGGACCATTCTCAAGTCGATCATCGACTAGAGAATGAGAATAGTCACAATCGACTTGAGAATGGTCCAGGACGGACCGAAACGTCGTCGTCCCTTCACCTTCTAGTGTGTGGTCTGGTCAACATACGTCAGCCACGTTATTGTGACTCCTCGCCTGCCTATAAACGCTGTTTATACCTGTGTGTAAAGCTGTGGTGCCTCTGTGTGTAAGACTACTGTGTCTCCCACAGGATGGCCGGAGAGAAGTGTGTACTGAGCAGCTCCTGCTGTGGCTGTAGTCTCCGGAGCGGCTCCCTCGCTATTGGTATAATCAGTCTGGTAAGTACATTACGGGCTCGCCATAGCCCGTGCTACTTGGAACACTTGTTCAGAGTAGCTGAATCTATGACAGCAACATGGTGAGTACTGGGGAGGGAGGGAGGGGGGGGGGAAGGGAGAGGGGAGGGAAGGGAGAGGGGGGAAGGGAGGGTGGGGGGGGGGAGTAGGGAGGGGGAAGGAGGAAGGGAGGGAGGCCGAGGAGCTCTATAGCAGACTAAAAAGTGTCGAGGAGCCTGAAGGTTGAGTGGACAGCGCTCGGTGTTCGTAGTCCTAAGGGCCCGGGTTCGATCCCCGGCGGAAACAAATTGAGCAGAGTTTCTTTCACCTTGATTCCCCCCTGTTCACCTAGCAGTAAATAGGTACCTGGGTGTTAGCTGCAACGGGCTTCTTCCTAGAAAGGTGTGTATCTGAAAATTAGGATTAAGGACTTGCCCGAAACGCTATGCGTGCTAGTTGCTGTACAAGAATGTAAGGCCTCTTGAGTGTGTGTGTGTGTGTGTGTGTGTGTAGGTGTGTGTGTGTGTGTGTGTGTGTGTGTGTGTGTGTGTGTGTGTGTGTGTGCTCACCTAGTTGTGTCTGCAGGATCGAGCATAGACTCTTGGATCTCGCCTTTCGAGCATCGGTTGTTTACAGCAATGGTGTGTGTGTGTGTGTGTGTGTGTGTGTAGGTGAGAGAAGTGGGAGAGGATGGAAGCGAGGGGCGAGAGAAAAATGGGTGGATAAAGGAGGGAGATGAAGTGTGAAAGAAAAATAATATAACAGAAGAGAGGAAGGGTTGGGAGAGATGGGAGAAATAGAATATGAAAGGGAAGAGAGAGAGAGTGAAAGAGAAACAGGGAAGAGAAGATAAAGAATAGGAGGAAAATAAGGATCAAATAATGCTGAAAGATAATTTGAATAATAAAATGACTTATTATCTCCTTTCACAGATCTTCGGAATCCTTTATGGCATCTTTGGGATCTACAATGGTGTCAAAGGTGAGTTTACTAATAGTCAAAGTTATTGATTAACTTATGATTAATAAGCCTATTAACTACCTGCTCATTTTACTTGTAAGTCCAAAGCAAATCTTGTGTGTTGGAGTACAAAAAAAAAATCATTTAGTAAAATTCAATAATACAAAAGTAATGTTTTTGGTGATCTTACATATTGATATGTAGGTGGTCCTACATATCACTACATATTGGTACTATCGATTCTAATGAATAAGTCGATATTCATTTTATGTTTCATTATATTCTAGATGAACAGGAGCATTTATGTTAGTCGATAAAATAAAATAAAAAATAAAATAAATAGTTTATAAAATGAATGAATAACCATAAAATCATAAAATGAATAGTTTCATTTTAGGAGGATGGGAAGTGTTCTACACTTGCTCTTAAGACGTTTTGTAAGTTAAAGATATTTCTCAGAGGCCGTCTATGAGAAAACGTTTCTTCCTTAATTCTATTTGTTCTATCATTACCCTTAAACCTAACATACCAATGAATCTATCAAATCGTGGCCTATTTTCAAGATTTTTCCCCAAACACTGAATTCTCTCTCTTACTGACTGGATAAAATGCTGAATAGTATTTTATAGTGAATAGTATTTAAAATAATATTTAATTTACATAATTATGTCCGAAATGCTTACTATATATACCTTTAAGGGGGTAGGTTCCATTATATACCCTTTAAGGCACAGCTCCCACTATACCTGGGTGAGTAGTTCAACCTTGTGAGGACTTACATATATGCCTAATACATATATATACACATACATGCTTCCTGCGAGTACGGAGTAGTGAAATCTAGCTCTCGGTACCTCGGCTATTAGTGTTGTCTTACGCCTGGTGTAAATGAGATTGTAAATGAGGTATGGAGTAATCTGTAAATAATGTATGTTGACCAACTTTTCAGGTCATAAAGAGGGCTGGGTCACGTTAGTGGTCAACCTCATCACCATCGCCATATGCATCATACTCATCCAAGGCATCAGAAAGGTATGGAACATTATCCCAAAAATCCTTATCCTCATCCCTTCCAAGGGCTACATAGTCGTAATGGCTTGGCGCTTTCTCCTGATACTTCCTTCCTTCCTTGTAATAAAATAAAATTCTGGATGTTCTTTGATTTTACAACAAATTAAGTTAGTTTTTAAGTTAGTTTTTAAGTTAGTTATTAAGTTAGTTATTAAGTTAGTTATTAAGTTAGTTTTTCTTCTCTACAATTCTAATTTTGATGTGAAGGCTCATACTCTTGACAACTAAAGGTTTGGTATGTCTTGTGTGATGTGGCAAGGTCTCTCACACATGAGGTATATTAGATCACATACACTGCAGGTCTATCGATATATCTCATACCCTCTTATACAATCCTGACTCGAGGATTAGTGCCTCGAGTCAGGATTGTATCACGAGGCTACTTCACAACCACGAATATATTTGGTCGACCAATGTATGACCTCAGTTTGCGCATCTAATTACTTAGTCATGTTGATCAGACCACACACTAGAAAGTGAAGGGACGACGACGTTTCGGTCCGTCCTGGACCATTCTCAAGTCGAACGTGATCCAGGACGGACCGAAACGTCGTCGTCTCTTCACCTTCTAGTGTGTGTTGTGATCAACACTTTTCAGCCACGTTATTGTGACTTTCATGTGTATTCAACAACTATTTCCACTTGCAGGAGAGACGAGGATGGGTGATGACGTGGGTCTGGACGACTGGAATCATCATTGCCATCAACATTATCCTGATAGTGATTGGGATCATCCTTACACTTAACTTCATAGGTGGAATTATAGCCTTAATCTGCATGGGAATTGCAGTCTACTGTGTGTTGGTGGTGCGCTCCTATGCTCTCTCTGTAAGTACCTCGTTGGTTTGCCTCAGCTAATCACCAGACATCATTACACTAATAGTTATGTAGGTGCAGTTACCAGTGTAATAACCACAATATTATTTGTATCTAGTTACAGAACATGATCAATGTTCCTAGTGGCCCCCTATTCCTTATTCACAAATATATATATATATATATATATATATATATATATATATATATATATATATATATATATATATATATATATATATATATATATATATATATATATATATAAGAGAGAGAGAGAGAGAGAGAGAGAGAGAGAGAGAGAGAGAGAGAGAGAGAGAGAGAGAGAGAGAGAGAGAGAGAGAGAGAGAGAGAGAGAGAGAGAGAGAGAGAGAGAGAGATTAGATAGATAGATATAGATAGATATGGAGATGTTGTGTTATACATGTGTAAGTATGAAAAATAAAGATTCAAAAGCTTTATCCACAAATGTTTGTGCATATATATAATTGAGTTACATAAAATTACAGTACATTATTTACTAAAGAGAAATTCATAACATCTTAACATATAATCATAATTATATACTGTATTATATACTACATACACATAAGGATAATATACTGTATTATATACTGGCCTACTGAAGTCATTATACTCTGAAAATTTAATTTTCTTTTCGAATACCAGTGTATTTAATGCGTGTATACAATATGCTGATTTATTTTTCAATTATTCCAATTTATTATTTCAATTATTATTATTATTTTAATTCCAGCTGGGATCTGTACCGAGCATGGCTTAAGTCAGCGCCTGATCTCTGATCTTAGCAATCACAGGAAGGATTACAACCGTCTTCACGTGTAAATTGCAACAAATAAAGATTACAAGAATATATCATTTTGCAAAGTAAAATGATAAACATATCTATGTGAAGATAAGAGCTTACTGTGTAGCTCTTATTGCCCCAGTATCTGCACCTAGCTTTTCAATAACTGTGCAATACGTGGGATGTTGCAACCCGTTCTCGCACTTTCTTACGGTCAATATTGACTTATTAAATAAGTCCATATGTGACACACTAATTTATTGTTTATATTTCAGTTTAACCTTGAAAAGCTTCATAGAAAACACCGACCTTACCTAACCTTCTTAGTATGTTAAGATAAGCATCTTATTGCTTCGTAATTACAATTATTACTTAACCTATACCTATAATAGGTTAATAATTGTAATTACGAAGCAATAAGATGCTTATCTTAACATACTAAGAAGGTTAGGTGAGGTCGGTATTTTCTATGAAGCTTTTCAAGGTAAACTAAAATACTCACAATAAATTAGTTTGTCACATATGCACTTATTTAATAAGTCAATATTGACTATACGAAAGTGCGAGAACGAGTTGGATATTTATATTCATCACAATCTTCAGGCATCTTACACAGCGTCAGTTTAAAATATATCTTTCACTTGCCAATAATGTTGATATTATAGCTTAATACATGTTTAAACTATGACTGTGTTCAGTAATGTAAGTGGGAAGCATCACAGTAGTGTTATAGGTGTGATGCTCACCTGTGTTTTTTAATGTTATGATTTCATGTGCTTTTTAATATTAAAATGTTTGGTTTGTACTAGTCTCAAGATGTATTTGTAAAAAAAAACACCGTCTCCAAATTTGGTATGAATTAATAGTACTATATCATTATACATGAGCTTCAATTTGCAGTCACCTCCTGAAGTTTCATTGTGTGAAGTTTTGCATGTAAGTTTCAATATAATATGAGGCATGGGGTAAGGTCGCTGGTCCTCGGCCACTATCTACATTTTAAACAAATATAAAGGGAATAAGCAAATATTTAATGATTTAATAAAGTTAATTTTATCTATAAAATGTCACCACAATCGAGGATTGTATGTGGGTACAGAACACATTTATATACAAGTCAAGACAAGTCAGTAACTGGAGTTCAGGTCCAGTCCAAGAGATAGGCTACTTAAGAGAAGGTAATAAGCATATTAGTTAAAAAGTATATACCTCCTTTATAAAAAGGTGTTTCACCAACATGTATATTATGCAATAATTCCTCTTACTATCATTAAACATGTTGCAATATTCCCCTACATTATAATGGAGTGGCAGGTGATGGAGTCATACCTCGAGGGCCTCGAGACTGAGTGTCTCCACTTGCTGCCACTGGAGTACCACTTTATAAGTACTAAAACCCCCTCTGAAAGGTGTCCTAACCAAGTTCCATCATAATATTCCATATACTGTATATCGCTTATTATAATAAATGGGAACTGTCCATATATAATGTTCAGGTTTGATTAACTGACATCTCAGGCCCTTAGTTCCCTCAAAATAAGTTTAATTTAAGTCTAGATTGACAGTTTTCTCTGATTTAATGTTCAAATTTGTTGAAACTTCTAGTTTTGTCTTGGATATCTTATATTTTCATATGTGAAACCAATATTTTTTTTTATTTCTTTGGTTTAATTTTATTCCATTCTTTAGGTGTCAAGCTTTTTATTTTTCCTATGAGTGACAACTGGCGACTTTACCCCGGGCATCACTTTACAAACTTTAGAGCATCACTACAAAAGTGATGATTATTTGTTATATTTTGAATGCAGAGTCATTCAGCTATTCTATCTACAAAAGATTACAAATACCTTCAGTATAAACCAACAGGATGATAGATGCACAGTGTGACTTGTTTGATGTTAATGTCTATGCTTAAGAAATTTATAATTATTGCAGTAAACTGCATATCTGAATGAGTGCCACTGATTTGTTTTTTATTAGTTTGTAACTGCTAAGTAGACTTCTTGTAGTTTTAAGTATTAAAATTTCATAACATGAAGCGAGCCTAAACTAGGCATCTCTCTTGTTTAAAAAAAATTGTGCTTTTGTCGAGATATTCACAACAAATGACAAAATATTGCAACTTAAAAACAAATGTTATTTTTTACATAAATTTGGAGCAAGATGGTCAATGTTCCCTAACCCAAGACCACTGCTATCCATGTATTTTTAATATGATATCAAAGCCTGCACAAGCAGAGAGAGATAACACTAAAATATTTAAATATTTAATCTCATTTTAAGGGAGATTAAAAAAAATCAGTACAGAACAGTATTAGTGATAAATATATTCAATGGAGCAGCAATGTTTATTTTTTGTACAATTATTCTCTAGATTTTATGAAAAAGAAGTCTAATATGTTTGAACATTCTGTTGCTAGACTCAGGCTCTCTGTTGCTATAGTATTTATATTTTTTTCTCTAGGATACAGAACAGAAGATGTCATCTGCAGTATATATGTAGTAGAAGCATTTCGTCCTCTTTTATTTTATAATTCAAGGTAGAAAATCAAATTGATTAATACCCAATATTTTTATACACACTAGTACAATACTTTAGTAAAGTTTATTATATAAAATGTAGTAAACAAATGAGCATTTATATTGCTCCAATTTTGAAAATATTTGCTTCGTAAAGAATATCGAAATATTGTGTCTTCCTTACCACCATTAAATAATAGTTTGACATTTTTTTTATTGTCCAATAATTATCCAGCTTATCCTCCAGTTTTGGTAGTACTTAAAGTACCTATGAGGACCATAGTATATATACCGATATACAACGAAATTACAAAGTAGAAATCGGTACTATTGAGTTGAACTTACCGGAAAACTATTTTTGACTCGTGTTGCAAAGACAAATTAATCTAACTTAACCTAACCTTCCTAGGCCTAATACATGACATCTGAGGCCTAATATAATACATGTGTGTGTGCGTAGGAATATTTGTTTTTTTAGCTTCATTTATTTTAAAAGAATTCCTTACTAGTCAGTATACTACTATCTAAAAGCTAAGACCGTACGAATTCGTGACTATTGACGATAGTCACAATAGGTACTATCTAAAAAGGAGGATGGGTTAAATATGCATGTTATCTGCAAAATATATATTTACCAAACAAAAATAAAAAACACTGCATGTGACTAACCAGGCCAGAAAAATATGCTTCCGTAATTTCATTCATTCTACAGAAAGAACATCCAATTGTCAGAGAGAATATGGTAAGTACATGAAAACTTTTATAAATTTCTTAAATTCAATAAATGATCTGACTTTTAATATGGAAATAAGCTAAATATATTTTAATATAAAAGGACTGTCATGAAGCCAGCTATATAGTAGCCATCTTTTGAGATATATACAAGAGTTGTTACATTCTTGTAGAGCCACTAGTACGCGTAGCGTTTCGGGCAGGTCCCTGGAATACGATCCCCGCCGCGAAGAATCGTTGTTACAACCAAGTACACATTTTACTGTTGCGTTAAACGGAGGCTACAGTTAAGGATTTGCGCCCAGTAAATCCTCCCCGGCCAGGATACGAACCCATGACAAAGTGCTCGCGGAATGCCAGACGAGTGTCTTACCACTGCACCATGGAGACTAAATTACATGATCTGTGAGCATATCTGCTCTCTGAGAATTCATCTTAGTTTGGTATTTTAGCAATCTTAAAGTCAACAAGAATATTTGTTGGGAAAAACATTCTTAGGAAGAACGGGGAGGGGACTTTAGGTCCCCATCCCGTTCCCATCAAGGCCACTGAAGATGGCGGTCCTCAGGTATATTCAAGTATCATTCTTTGGCTTGCAAAGTGGCGACTCAAGTCACTCATTTCAACCCTTCCATGTCCACACAACATTATAAGACTTCCCGAAACGCTTTGCGTAATAGTGGCTTTAGGCATTGTATGTACTAGCTCTATCTATAAATCGATCAATTTTTGTAAAATCTCTTGTATATATGTACCTTACGTGAATAAACATTTATTTATTTATTTATAATTTATTTATTTATAAGCAAACATTCGAGTTGTTCAAGAAAATCAGAAAATAATATACATGTGACAATGATTTTTATTTTTTGTTTTAGTCATTCATTGAATATAATAATAATAATAAAAATTTATTTAGGAAAAGTACATACATAGTTGCAGAGTTACAGTACAAACATTCTATTAGATTCAAATATAGAGGGAGTACATACAATACCTAAAGCCACTAGTACGCATAGCGTTTCGGGTATTTTTCCACTCATTTCAACCCTTTCACGTCCACATAACATTATAAACAAACATTCAAGTTGCTCAAGAAAACCATAAAATAATATACAATAGCGTTCCGCGAGCGCTATGTCATGGGTTCGTATCCTGGCCGGGGAGGATTTACTGGGCGCAATTCCTTAACTGTAGCCTCTGTTTAACTCAACAGTAAAATGTGTACTTACAATACAATACAATTTTATTTAGGTAAGGTACATACATACAATAAATATTTACAAGGATTGTTTAACTTATAGGTATAGCTAGTACATACAATGCCTAAAGCCACTATTACGCAAAGCGTTTCGGGCATAGATGTGTACTTGGTTGTAACAACGATTCTTCGCGGCAGGGGATCGTATTCCAAGGACCTGCCCGAAACGCTACGCGTACTAGTGGCTGTACAAGAATGTAACAACTCTTGTATATATCTAAATAAAAAAAATAAAATACTATGTATGTACTAGAGTACATACTATGCCTAAAGCCACTAATACGCACAGCGTTTCGGGCAAGATGTGGCAAAAACATTTAGACTAAAACTTAAAATTAATTGAGATCAAAATCATAAATTGAATTGAAAAATAAAAAATAAAATAAGAAGTGAATGGTGATAATTACATAATGTATGGAACAGCAGAAATTGAAACAGAACAGCAGAAGTAATTTTAACAAACAGAAGACTACAATTTTCTTTAAGTTTATACATGGCGAATATCAGTAGTTATACAAGTTGGTTGGAGGATAGAAATTGCCTAAGCTACTCTATCCCTTTGAGATATATTTTATTCTATCAATAAACGTACTTGAAGTTTGTGTATAATCGAGTAAATCTAATTTACTTTAATTTTCGTACACAAACACATACTCGGCACCACGAGGGCTGAGAACAGGTGGGCCAGCCCAGGTGGCTACAGGTGGGCCTGCCTGTGTACAGGTGGATACCTGCCTCCACACCTGCCCTGCTTCCCCCCCCCCTAACCCACACACCCACAGGCCCCCCCTCCCCATCCTCTCGCCAGTCAAGGTCAACACGCCCACACCACCGCCCGCCCACCCGCCCACGACGCTCCACACCTACCTGCCCTATGCTTCACCCTCCTCCCTACGCCTCACACACCTGCCCAGCGTGACCCTGGGCACCTGTCAGGTGTGTCTTTATGTCACTCGTGTCATTTCATGTTTGCATAAGATAATTAGATTTCTATTCCATTCACCTGGGCGCTAGGAGACTCGAACCGTGGTCCCCACGTGTGTGAGGCCGAAGCTCTATCGACCGAGCTATTGAGTATTTATAATTATAAGGAAACCGTGGGGGCCAGGGTTCGAGTCTCCAAGAGCCC
>NC_091204.1:15726534-15756534 GCF_040958095.1 Procambarus clarkii
ATATATCTAAGTTAATTTTAACTCCAATAAAAAAAAATTGACCTCATACATAGAGAAAAGGGTTGCTTTATCATTTCATAAGAAAAAAATTATAGTAAATATATTAATTCAGGAAAACTTGGCTTATTAGGCAAATCGGGCCTTGAATAGTAGGCTGAGAAGTGAGTTCTGGCTACTAGGTACGACATATATATATATATTATATATATATATATATATATATATATATATATATATATATATATATATATATATATATTATATATATTATAAACTGACTAATGATAATGTTTACATCTCGATATTACCAGTGGTTCAGTTATCAGTTCCTGATCCTCGACTGGCAGTTAGTCTCCCAGTTGATGTTTTAGATTCTGGGAACAAAAGTTGCAAGTAGCACGGGCTATGGTGAGCCCGTAGAGCGCTTACCCTCCCAGCGTTGCAACCAATGGAACGCTTGATCACTTTTAAGATCCTTTCCGACCTTGTAGACGCTCTCTAAACAACCTACCAGACTGTTAACCTCCGGACTGACTGGCTAACCAGACTAACAACCTCCTACTATTCGATGTTACGACCATTCTCTTACTGTCCCTCTAGACTATCCCTGGCTACTGTATCATTCTATCCCTCTTGTCTTCCTCCAGTAACATCCAGTGAGCGTCGGTCAAAGACGGCCTCGCTGGAACCCGTACTGGATAACTCCGCACCAAAGACTCCTACAAGAACGGATGCGGCCTCCATTTAATCAGGAAATTGGCTAAGTCTGAGTGAGCGACTGTGTGTGTGTACTGACTTAGTTGTGCTTGCAGGGGTTGAGCTTTGGCTTTTTGGCCCCGCCTCTCATCTGTCAATTAAACTGGTGTACAGTGTGTGTGTGTGTGTGTGTGTGTGTGTGTGTGTGTGTGTGTGTGTGTGTGTGTGTGTGTGTGTGTGTGTGTGTGTGTGTGTGTGTCGTGTGCTCACCTAGTTGTGCTTGCTGGGTCGAGCTCCTGCTCTTAAGCTCCGCTTTTTGACCTTCAGTAGTTCAATTCAGTGACTTTTCACCTGCTTTTTCGCGTCATATTTACATTTAAAACAGTTTTTTCCTGTTTCTTTAGGTAGGGAAGCAACGTTGGGGGCAGCATACTCAATAACAGGTCTCACAAGGGATGTATACAGCGCTCCCAAGGGATCTTTGTCCAAGTTTCTGAAGGATAACGGGACGTTTGCCAGTATGGCGTATGCTGCTCTCGATATCCTGGTGATATCTGCCTCTGGTATTGCATCTCCAGTTATATCAACTCATAAATCTCTCTCTCTCTCTCTTTTTCAGAAATTGTAAGTTGCCTTCCTATCATCCTGTACTGTATTTGAAGCCTTCTTGCTGCAGTTCCTACCTACATAAGCTTATGTTTATCAGGGTTAAAGTCGAGTAGAAACGTGTCGCACCGTCTCTGGACATTGTTTAGTTCAGCTTGCAATGTTATGCAGTCCTCCTAGTTTCCCATTTGTCTCATTAACGTCAGGAATCTTTTAAAAAAAGCTCTTAAAAAAATCCCGATTTGCCTCAATAGCTTAGCATCATCAGCAAACATTGATAAGCATGAGCTTACTTCCTCTGTTAAATCTGTTATGTATATTAGGACATAATGTATGTATGTATATGTATAATACTGACCCTTGAGGTACTCCACTCGCTACCCCTCTCTAGCCTGGAATCTCTTCCTCTTACTGCTAGGTAACAGGGGCATCAGGGTGAAAGAAACATTTTGCCCATTTGTCTCTGCCTCCACCGGGGATCGAACCCGGAACCTCAGGACTACGAATCCGAAACCCCCTCCACCGAGCTGTCAGGCGCCTCTTTATGCTTCCCCCACTTAATACTCTTCTTGATACACCAGCCTGTTTATTTTTCAAGTTTGCATAGGAGATACTTACGAGAAGCAATGTTAAAAGGAACAATGCAATCTGCCCAGTTGCCTCTCTTCTATTTGAGTGGTGTCATCTCGTCATAGAACAAGACCTATTTGGTCATACAGTATCCCCCCCCGTGCTGAGTCCATATTGAAGCTGTGAATCAAAATAGCAAGCTTCGTCAAGACACAGGGCCATGAAGGGCGGCTTCCAGCTTCTTGGTGGGCGGCCTCCAGGAGACGAGAGGCTGGAGCCCTCTAATGGTCCATACGTGTTCACGTGTCCACCAGGCTTACTGCCATATTTCTTTCTGGGTCGTCGCTCCACAGCTGCTGGTGGTGGTGGTGGTGGTGGGTGTGTAGATGGTGGTGGTGGTTGGTGGTGGTGGAGGGTCTGCAGCTGGTGGTGGTGGTAGGTGATGATGGGTCTGTAGATAGTGGTGGTGGTTGGTGGTGGTGGGTCAGCAGCTGGAGGTGGTGGTGGTGGGTCTGCAGCTGCTGGTGGTGGTTGGTGGGGCTTCCCTAGATGCTGATGGAGGAGGGGGGTATAGTTCTCTACCTGCTGTATTGCAATAACTACAAAAGGAACTGCTCCAAAAGTAAACAAAAGTTAAAATATTTCACCTTTAACCTCAAAGCACAAGGCCTATCAACCCCCGCCAACAATTAATACACAACACGGATAATAACATTACCCACATGGACCAAACTCTCACAAGTCAAGCCTGGCCTCGGGTCGGGCTTGGGGAGAAGAAGAACTCCCAGAACCCCATCAACCAGGTATATGTGGGCCTGCGGGCCGCTCCAAGCAACAGCCTAGTGGACCAAACTCTCACAAGTCAAGCCTGGCCTCGGGTCGGGCTTGGGGAGAAGAAGAACTCCCAGAACCCCATCAACCAGGTATATGTGGGCCTGCGGGCCGCTCCAAGCAACAGCCTAGTGGACCGAACTCTCACAAGTCAAGCCTGGCCTCGGGTCGGGATTGGGGAGAAGAAGAACTCCCAGAACCCCATCAACCAGGTATATGTGGGCCTGCGGGCCGCTCCAAGCAACAGCCTGGTGGACCAAACTCTCACAAGTCAGAACCCCATCAACCAGGTAACCAGGTACAATTCCAATTACGTCCTTATCCTGACGAGTCCAACTGACCAACACATCACCTCACATTTAACACTCGTTAAAGTGCCCCCTCAAAAAGAGAGAGATCAATGATATTTTACGTTTTCTTTCATGCAATAAATAATATTAACCGTTCGTGAGGGCATCAAACGGCTGGCATGAAAGAGCTGAATAACGTTATATTAATGTGTATAAAACTACTTTACTGTAAAGCTGTGTCAAGCCTTCATCAGGCGGGTTGAAGGTTTAAGTAGATTTACTCATAATTATAATTTTATGTGTGTGAAAATACTCTTTGTATTTACTATTTGTGTCTGCAGAATCGAGGTTTTAGCTCTTGGACCCCGCCTTTCTAACTAATCTATTTTTTCCTCTATTATGTCTACTATATATATATATTTGTCTCTAAGACACATACACACACATCCCCAGGTGGCAGCTCGTAGCAGCTGTCTAAATCCCAGGTATCTGTTTACTGCTAGGTGAACAGGGGTTTCAGGGTGAAAGATACTGCCCATTTGTTTCCGCATCCGACGGGAATCGATCCTGGGCCATTAGGACTACGACCCCTAGGCGCTATCCACTCAGCCGCCAAGACCTCGCTGCGTGCGTGCGTGTGCGTGCGTGTACACGTGGCTCTAGTCCTCCATGGAATACATGAAGCGAACCACACCATAAAAATCTGATGTATTCTACTTAAGAAAATTGTGAGGACGGTTTGGTCTCCAAGCCGGCGTGTAGCGTGAAGCTCTCCCTCACCCCTCACTATAGCCTCTCCCTCACTATAGCCTCTCCCTCACCCCTCACTATAGCCTCTCCCTCACCCCTCACTATAGCCTCTCCCTCACTATAGCCTCTCCCTCACTATAGCCTCTCCCTCACCCCTCACTGTAGCCTCTCCCTCACCCCTCACTATAGCCTCTCCCTCACCCCTCACTATAGCCTCTCCCTCACTATAGCCTCTACCTCACTATAGCCTCTACCTCACTATAGCCTCTCCCTCACTATAGCCTCTCCCTCACCCCTCACTATAGCCTCACCCCTCACTATAGCCTCTCCCTCACTATAGCCTCTCCCTCACTATAGCCTCTCCCTCACCCCTCACTATAGCCTCTCCCTCACCCCTCACTATAGCCTCTCCCTCACCCCTCACTATAGCCTCTCCCTCACTATAGCCTCTACCTCACTATAGCCTCTACCTCACTATAGCCTCTCCCTCACTATAGCCTCTCCCTCACCCCTCACTATAGCCTCACCCCTCACTATAGCCTCTCCCTCACTATAGCCTCTCCCTCACTATAGCCTCTCCCTCACCCCTCACTATAGCCTCTCCCTCACCCCTCACTATAGCCTCTCCCTCACCCCTCACTATAGCCTCTCCCTCACCCCTCACTATAGCCTCTCCCTCACTATAGCCTTCCCCTCACTATAGCCTCTCCCTCACTATAGCCTCTCCCTCACTATAGCCTCTCCCTCACTCTAAGGCTTTCATAGTTTTTTTTTGCAGGGATATTCCTGCGCGGGCCCTAAGCCTCTGGCTGGCCCACTGGGCGGGCCCTAAGCCTCTGACTGGCCCACTAAGTGTTGCTTGTTTCTGTTTTACTTGGGCGGAGTTTGAGTATTTATGACTCGTATGGTCGCTTCAGTAAGATTTTGTCCCATGTGTTTAACAACAACTTCTGCTCTGTTGAATCCAAGTTGAAATTTTAATGGGTTTGTAACTCTGCACTGTGTTGGATAATGTTCCAGTGGTCTGTTGTGGCTGTAACTGTGCATTGTGTTAGATAATGTTCCAGTTGTCTGTTGTGGCTGTAACTGTGCACTGTGTTAGATAATGCTCCAGTGGTCTGCTGTGGCTGTAAGTGTGCACTGTGTTGGATAATATTCCAGTGATCTGTCGTGGTTGTAACTGTGCACTGTGTTAGATAATGTTCCAGTGGTCTGTTGTGGCTGTAACTGTGCACTGTGTTAGATAATGCTCCAGTGGTCTGTTGTGGCTGTAACTGTGCACTGTGTTAGATAATGTTCCAGTGGTCTGTTGTGGCTGTAACTGTGCATTGTGTTAGATAATGTTCCAGTGGTCTGTTGTGGCTGTAACTGTGCATTGTGTTAGATAATGTTCCAGTGGTCTGTTGTAGCTGTAACTGTGCACTGTGTTAGATAATGTTCCAGTGGTCTGTTGTGGCTGTAACTGTGCACTGTGTTAGATAATGTTCCAGTGGTCTGTTGTGGCTGTAACTGTGCACTGTGTTAGATAATGTTCCAGTGGTCTGTTGTAGCTGTAACTGTGCACTGTGTTAGATAATGTTCCAGTGGTCTGTTGTGGCTGTAACTGTGCACTGTGTTAGATAATGTTCCAGTGGTCTGTTGTGGCTGTAACTGTGCACTGTGTTAGATAATGTTCCAGTGGTCTGTTGTGGCTGTAACTGTGCACTGTGTTAGATAATGTTCCAGTGGTCTGTTGTAGCTGTAACTGTGCACTGTGTTAGATAATGTTCCAGTGGTCTGTTGTGGCTGTAACTGTGCACTGTGTTAGATAATGTTCCAGTGGTCTGTTGTGGCTGTAACTGTGCACTGTGTTAGATAATGTTCCAGTGGTCTGTCGGGCATTTCTCCAGTGCTGACATTTCCTCTTTCATAATATTTACTTGGTGGACGAGTCAGAGAGCATTTGTATCCGAAATGTTTGTGGTAGAGTAGTGAGAAGCGGAACTTCTGACAGGAGTCACAAACAGAATGAAGTCAGAAGATGATTGTAATATATGACAGGGTAAAGAGGGAAAAGGGACACGATCTTTTTTTCCATCATGACAGCGACGTCTCTATTAAAAAGATTACGAAGATCTAAACTTCACAAGGTACATATGGGTCCTGTTGTACAGGACCCATATGTTTATATATCGTTTAATGTAATCAAGATCATGCAGTACACAATTATAATAACATCATAACATAAAACGTATTTAACTAATATGAATAATGCACCGTTATTTTAACTTCAATTTAAACGTACGACCAGTTACGAACAGTTTGTGAATGTGAATTTGTTTACAACTGTGAGCGGTTATTCTGCTAGGCTGAAGAGACTACTGCAGAAAATGGGAAACTGGAAACTATTTCCATGTCTATTTTGTCCTATTAGGCAAAATAATTACATTTTTACGAGATGCCACATTGAGAGAGAGGAGCGAGTCGTGTAAATAGGATTTACCAAAAAAACATTCTCAAGAAAACAATGAAACAAGATAATGAGGTCTAATGATTTCCTCGAGATCTCGAAAGATGATGCAACATGGCGGGAGATGTTATCTCCTCTAGCCCTTTGCCCTTATCCCTGATGCTCGTATGCACCCTCCCCCTTTTACCCCTTACCCTTCACGTCCCTTCATCACCTCCCATCGTCCTTCCCTCTTCCACCTCCCTCACCCCTTCCCTCCCCCCTTCCATCTTCCCCTCATCACTATTGATTACAGCCCCAAGAAACAGGAACTAATTAATCCCCAGCCAGACTCTGAGGACAATATCGTGCCTTCGAATCTCCAACTTCGTGTGAATATCAGTGTCACGACATGTACTGACTGACCTGCATGTGCTGACCTAATGAGCGCCAGCGCCTGGGTCCCGCCTCTAAGGTCGCTGATCACCTGTTGCCTAGGTTCCCGATCCTCTTTGATGCTCACTGGCGTTCTGTGAAGCCTCGCAGCGAGCTTCACCAGTGAATTTCCCTTTGGTCAGTATTCGTCGTGTTAGACATGTATCTCTACGCCTCTATGGCTCTGGCTCCTGGCTTTACTCTCCCCCTTGATGACTTGAGTATCTCTAGCTACCATCTACACCCGGGTTCTACTGTCCTAGCTACCATCTACATCTAGGTTCTACTGTCCTAGCTACCATCTACATCTAGGTTCTACTGTCCTAGCTACCATCTACACCTGGGTTCTACTGTCCTAGCTACCATCTACACCCGGGTTCTACTGTCCTACCTACCATCTACACCCGGGTTCTACTGTCCTAGCTACCATCTACACCTTCTGTGTTATTCCTAGCTTTGAATAATTGCTAGTTAAATTCCACTGGAATGTTGTATATGTCTGTCATATATATCTCCTCATTCCCCGCTCCTGACGAACACGCCTCTACTCATATCTACGGAACCGTTTCATCTTTGTCTTCTGTTTTTTCTAACGAGATTCCCCAACTATGTGGGCCTGCGGGCCGCTCCAAGCAACAGCCTGGTGGACCAAACTCTCACAAGTCAAGCCTGGCCTCGGGCCGGGCTTGGGGAGTAGAAGAACTCCCAGAACCCCATCAACCAGGTAACTGACGCTACATATTCAAAAGTTGGTCCCCCATTCACGCAATCCCAATCTTAGCTGTAATCTACCCCCTTGAATGTAATATCTCCCTTCTGGCTGTAATCTCTCCCCCCTTGGCTGTAATCTCCCCCCCCCTTGGCTGTAATCTCTCCCCCCCTTGGCTGTAATCTCCCCCTTGGCTGTAATCTCGACAATGATAACCGGAGGTGACCTGTAATCCCCCACAAAATAAATCCAAGGTGCGAGGCCTGTAATATTGTATCAAAGAAAAGGTAATCGGACTTAATCCGGTGTCCGGTAATTTGGTTGAGGAAACGGACGGTCGCTTGTGATTACTGTCAGGGGGGGGGGAGGCTCCAGTTTATGGGGCAGGATGGAGGGGGGGGGGGATTGGGGTGGGATTGGGGGGTGGGATTGGGGGGGGATGGGTAAAAATTGTCACGCACATAGGAGGGATATTTCTCCATTTTTTATTTTTTTCCTTTACACCTTAATTTTCTCTCTTTCGTATATCCCTCCCTTTATCCCTCCTACCCATCCTCCTCCCTTTCCCTTCCCTTCCCTTCCCTTCCTTCCCTTACCTCTCTCCTCCTCCTCCTCGCTTCCAGCGTTCAAGATTGCAGTTTTCCCCTTTACAATATTAATAAAACCGCGAGTAGTACAATAATAAAGATAAAAGTATTACCTGTCTTGCTCAGTGTGCGTGCGTGTGTGCGTGCGCGTGCGTGCGTGCGTGTGTGTGTGTGTGTGTGTGTGTGCGTGCGTGTGTGTGTGTGTGTGTGTGCGTGTGTGTGTGTGTGTGTGTGTGTGTGTGTGTGTGTGTGTGTGTGTGTGTGTGTGTGTGTGTGTGTGTGTGTGTGTACACTCACCTAGTTGTGCTTGCGGGGGTTGAGCTCTGGCTGTTTGGTCCCGCCTCTCAACCGTCAATCAACTGGTGTACAGATTCCTGAGCCTACTGGGCTCTATCATATCTACATTTGAAACTGTATATGGAGTCTGTCTCGCGTGTGCGCGCGCGTGCGTGTGTGTGTAATATTCCATCATTACATTAAGTAATGACAGCTTCAATTGCCGCAGTTAACGAGCCTCCCTCCCCCCCTTTCCAGCCCCATAATTAAACGCGTCAAGAGCCGTTTAAGACGAGTTAATCTTGAGAGCGAGTGGTTATCGTCGCCTGAGGCTGTTAACATTACGATACCCGCATAGTAACGAGGCTATAGTGAAGGGGTTACGATACTGAAAGCTTCTCAAGGTGCTCTAGTACACTGGGGATTACAAGTTTACGCCAACTTATAGAGAATAAAGCGACATTTTGAGAAAAGTTTATAGTGCCAGTATGCTGAGACGTCCTTTGGTGCTGGCCCCGGTGGGATTAGTGACGTCCTTGGTGCTGGCCCCGGTGGGATTAGGGACGTCCTTGGTGCTGGCCCCGGTGGGATTAGGGACGTCCTTGGTGCTGGCCCCGGTGGGATTAGGGACGTCCTTGGTGCTGGCCCCGGTGGGATTAGGGACGTCCTTGGTGCTGGCCCCGGTGGGATTAGGGACGTCCTTGGTGCTGGCCCCGGTGGGATTAGTGACGTCCTTGGTGCTGGCCCCGGTGGGATTAGAGAGACGTCCTAAGTACTAAATTATTTCTCCTCGACCTGTCATACCTGACTCACTGTAGGAATGCTCCATAAACCTAACACAATAACACACACATTACAGTCTAAATAATAGAACAAAGAACTAATTTAACACTGGAAGGTCAGTACTCCGTCAGTACAGAAGACAGCATCGATCTTGTTCCCACTAACTCAATTATGATGTAGTTGCTACGTTTAATATTAACACTAACACTAGTTCAGAACTAACACTAGTTCAGAAGCATGTTTTAGTAAATGAATAACAAAGGCTGATCATGTGTGCGTAGCCCCTATGATGGAAATGTGGTTGTTGTAGTGTATGTGGCTACAACCTGATACACTGTTGTGAAGGATTTATACAGTGTAAGGTTATAACCCTGTCTCAGGGTCCTGTTGAAAAGGACAGTGTTCCTTGTGGTCTAGTTAACTCTATCTTGTGTTAAGGGAGAGTTGTGGTGCCAGGGAAGATAATCATGCCTTTGTGTGTAACTTCTTGTTTCTATTTCAAGTGTGGAGTCCGCCTTAAAATCTAGACATATCATGACACTAATATCAATAACACTTTTTTGCCAGCCAGCCATCCATCCAGGGAGGTAGCCAGGCAGGCAGGCAGGCAGGCAGGCAGGCAGGCAGGCAGGCAGGCAGCCATCCATCCATCCAGGGAGGTAGCCAGGCAGGCAGGCAGGCAGGCAGGCAGGCAGGCAGGCAGCCATCCATCCATCCAGGGAGGTAGCCAGGCAGGCAGGCAGGCAGGCAGCCATCCATCCATCCAGGGAGGTAGCCAGCCAGCCAGCCAGCCAGCCAACCATCCAGGCACCCAACCAATCATCCAGGCACTCAACCAACCATCCATCCAGGCAGGTAGCCAGTCAACCAACCATCCTTCCATCCAGGGAGGTGGCCAGCCAGCCAGCCAGCCAGCCAGCCAGCCAGCCAGCCAGCCAGTCAGCCAGCCAGCCAGCCAGTCAGCCGCCAGCCAGCCAGCCAGCCAGCCAGCCAGCCAGCCAATAAACCATCCATCCAGGGAGGTAGCCAGCCAGCCAGCCAGCCAACCAACCAACCATCTAGGCAGCCAACCATCCAGGCAGCCAACCAGCCAACCAACAACCATCCTGATAGGCAGACACCACGTCACCAAAAGCTGTAACCTCATTTCTCGGAGGCACAGCGTCCCTCGGACTCTCTCGGTGCCTGTTTACCCTTCCAAGGCCTGGTAAGTGAATGTCAAGACGAGAGTGCCTCCTACACCTCCAAGTCTGTTGCTCGTGACATCATCATCACGTAAGAGCGGGAGTGTCTTCCAGGCTTAAAACTGTTTCCTCAATGTACATTAGAAATGATCGAGTTGAACACTTTTCCTGTATTTGCTTCTGTGTCCTTCATCGAAGAAATTGAAATTAAGATCAAGTATGCCTATGTAATTAAGATGATCAATGAGACCCTATATAAAGAAGAAGACCCCAGCCTCAATACATTAACATCTAAAGAACAAATCCACAAGGGCCGTGACGAGGATTCGAACCTGCGTTCGAGAGCATCCCAGACGCTGCCTTAATCGACTGAGCTACGACATGGTCAAAAAGGAGTTAAAACCGAAGTTCTACTGAACTTACTGGATTCTGCAGCCTCTCCGAGGCACAAACCAGGGTTTTACATACTCTTGAGATGCTCTCGGACGCAGGTTCGAATCCTCGTCACGGCCCTTGTGGATTTATTCATTTGATGCATCACGCAATTGTGATTTCTGTGCATTACCATCTATTAAATTCAAATTCCCTCACTGTATGAAATTCTCTGGGGACGAATTTCCATCCTGTTTGCTATTCAATCTGTGGCCCCTGAGTCAACCAGGTCTCCACGGAGCCACTCCGGCCCTACATTAATGGCTCCGGTTACTCTAGTTCTATATAATGTCCGCCCGACCTTCCCCTCCCTTGCGGCGTATCCGGTTCCCAGACTAAAATGAGTAGTGTCCATATTTTAGGGCCATGTGTGTGTGTGTTATTTCCCTTCATGGACTCATCATCTCTGGCGCTGTGACATTTTGTCGTCAGGCTGATGATATTATGATCACTACGTCTCTCCTTCACTTTATATGGAAATCTTGTAATTATTTATAAGGCATTACACCTCTGGAAGCAGAGTTAAAGTAACCATCCTGTGTATGGCACTCCATGCCACTAGGGGGAGGAGGAGCCGAGGGGTACAGGACCCCAGGGGGTGGAGGACCCCCAGGGGTGGAGGACCCCTAGGGGGTGGAGGACCCCCAGGGGGTGGAGGACCCCCAGGGGTGGAGGACCCCCAGGGGGTGGAGGACCCCCAGGGGTGGAGGACCCCTAGGGGGTGGAGGACCCCTAGGGGGTGGAGGACCCCCAGGGGGTGGAGGACCCCCATGGGTGCAGGACCCCAGGGGTGCAGGACCCCAGGGGTGGAGGACCCCCAGGGAGTGCAGGACCCCAGGGGTGCAGGACCCCCAGGGGTGCAGGACCCCCAGGGGTGGAGGACCCCCAGGGGGTGGAGGACCCCCAGGGGTGCAGGACCCCCAGGGGTGCAGGACCCCCAGGGATGCAGGACCCCCAGGGATGCAGGACCCCAGGGATGCAGGACCCCCAGGGGTGCAGGACCCCCAGGGATGCAGGACCCCCAGGGGTGGAGGACCCCAGGGGTGGAGGACCCCCGGGGTGGACAAAGAAGAACTGGAGGGACCATAGAGGTACCAGCAGCACAGCGGCCCTCACCTAGGCAACTAAGAGGCGGAAATATTCATCACCTAAGATAAGAGCGAGAGATAATTTCCCCTCTGGAGAGTCAGCAAGATGTTTTTCCCCTCTCACGTGTTGCACCAGGAAGTTCCTCTCTACTACTTCTACAAGCTTTGCTCTCCATATCTCCTCTTGGGTCCATTGTTTCCCCCAGTCATTTAGGCCCATGATTGGGATCTCCCATTACTAGAAGTCTTGCTTCAGTCTATGGGCTGTGTATGCCACGCCTTGGGTGATAGCCTAGTACGCTCAATTAATATTTTCAAATTTTTACCACCTCGGTCTCTGGTGGCTGTCTGGAAGGGAAGGTTAGGGAAGGTTAGGTTAGGGAAGGTTAGGTTAGGGAAGGTTAGGTTAGGGAAGGTTAGGTTAGGGAAGGTTAGGTTAGGGAAGGTTAGGTTAGGGAAGGTTAGGTTAGGTAAGGTTAGGTTAGGTTAGGTAAGGTAAGGTTAGGTTAGGTTAGGTTAGGTAAGGTTAGGTTAGGTAAGGTTAGGTTAGGTAAGGTAAGGTAAGGTTAGGTTAGGTTAGGTTAGGTTAGGTTAGGTTAGGTTAGGTTAGGTAAGGTTAGGTTAGGTAAGGTTAGGTTAGGTAAGGTTAGGTTAGGTAAGGTTAGGTTAGGGAAGGTTAGGTTAGGTTAGGGAAGGTTAGGTTAGGGAAGGTTAGGTTAGGTTAGGTAAGGTTAGGTAAGGTTAGGTTAGGTTGTAGATTAGAGCCATAACCACTTTCTCACCCTCAAATGAAATGATTCCCACAATGCATTCCCTGAAGTTCTTTGCACCTCCAATGAAATTTCTACAAAGATCCAGTTTCTTTGTTTACCAGCAGCGCCACACTACCTTCTCTATGAAGTATTTCACATCTCACTATCTGGTATTCTCATGGGAATATTGCATTGCTAATCATTCCAGTTAGTTTGGTTTCTACTACAGCTATTACATCAGTGTCTGGTTTCCTCATTCCTTTCTTTTAGTTCATCTCCTTTATTTAACAGTCTATCAGCATTGGCATACAGTGTTTGCTTATCATTAATACAATAGTTTGCTATTTGATATTTCATGTTCGTGGACTAACCCTGGACTAGATGAAATAGTTGGGCACATAATCTGAATGCACTCGGGCATGGGGTTGAATGAGTTCATACCCTGGAAACACAAACCGTAACTGTCTCTATTTTCCGCTTGTTACAACTTGTAATAAAGTTGTTACATCTTGGCTTAACGTGTTTATGACGCATTAGAACGTTGTTACAACTTGCTATATTGGTTGTTATAACTCGCTAGGTGTTAAAACTTGTTCGAACGTTGTAGCAACGTCGTAGTTTCTTGTAGTTGACGTAGAGAGTCGTTATAAAGACTTCAGGCTTTTGAAGGCGTGGTGGTACAGCGCTCGGCTTTGCATCACGAGGGTGGAGGTTTTAGTTCCAGCAAGAGCATTTGGAATTTAATATTATTATATATGTCTTGGTTGCGAATATTTGATGAATACTGACCCGGGTAAACTTGCGAAAGTTTACATCTGACCACAGTGTTATTCAGTGTGAACTGTGTATCCTAGGCGCATTTATTCTCGCCTAACACCTTGGCTATTACAGCATAATTACTAAGTCATAGCCTTATATTTTATATCTATACATAATCGACTTTTAATCAATGACAATGTCCAAGTTTGTGTAATTTTTTTCATAGAAGATTTTGTCTTTACTTCCAAATTGCTTCTTTGTAAATGCAGCGCTTTACTTTCCCGGTATCAAACGGCTGAAAGAGGACTGAAATGGGATTGAAATAGTATCAAAAAGGCTTAAAGGCCACACGGGGTGGATGAAAGGGAATTGGGTAGGTAAGCGTGGAATCCAAAATGTTGAAGAGGAAGAGATACAAAATTGAATTGAGTTCAAATAGGAATTCAAAGTGCAAATAGGAGAGATGCGGGGGCTCGGGGGTATAACATAGGTAGTGGGAAATAGGAAAATATCTTTAGGTTATCTTGAGATGATTTCGGGGCTTAGTGTCCCCGCGGCCCGGTCCTCGACCAGGCCTCCACCCCCAGCCCGTGACAGCTGACTAACTCCCAGGTACCTATTTACTGCTAAGTAACAGGGGCATTAGGGGTGAAAGAAACTCTGCCCATTGTTTCTCGCCGGCGCCCGGAATCGAACCCAGGATCACGCGTCCAGTGTTTTGTCTGCTCAGCCACCGGCTCCCTTATAGGTATAGCAGGTTATTAAAATAGGGAAGAAAGGGCTGCCAGCACCCAATTTATCGACTAGGTACTTCTGTCTGCTTAGCCTTAGCTGTTACCTCTACTCCCTTAACCATTACTTAAATGATGCATCAAGCACAATTAGACTCACGAGAAGTGAGTAAACTCAGTTCTCATGAGTCGCTGAGTCAACTGACTCACCTCAGTCTGCAATAGTTGTTACTCGCCACATTTTGAAAGACCTTTAGGAGTGCAAGTGTATGCCGCATCTACCAAATTGATTTCCACAGATTACTCTACAGTTTCACCCAATAGTTCAGGTAAGAGGTTCTCAGAACTACTTTCCACAATGCAAAACTTGCCATCTTCTCGTCACTTGACCTCAAGATGTCATCAGGAGCTGGCGTGACAGAGATCTGAATTTGAAGCACAAGTAAAACTGTCCCCTTGACCCGTCACTGCCCTGACCCGTCCACCGCCCTGACCCGTCCACCGCCCTGACCCGCCACCGCCCTGACCCGTCCACCGCCCTGACCCGCCACCGCCCTGACCCGCCACCGCCCTGACCCGTCACTGCCCTGACCCGTCACCGCCCTGACCCGTCACTGCCACTGAATACAGGCTACAGGTTATCGTCTTCGGCTGGTCAATGGTGGTTGGTTGATAAAGATCAAGCCCCCCCCCCCAAGAGGTGGCACTGGCATCGAAAAGTCAAGGGTGTGACCCCTGGGTCATTAAGTCCTGACCCCACAACCTGGCCTGTCCTCTAGGTGTGAAACTACTAACGTCCGTCTCCCTCCTGGATCCACCAATTGTCACAGAACTTGGCGCTCCTATATATATCTATTTTCAAGACACCGATGGCGGTATAGCGAGAAGCGAAGGCTGACTTAGGTGGGGGGGGGGGCGGCGCACGCACGCACGCACAGGGATAGAGCGAGGGTATTCTTAGAGACGCGGAGCTGTAAGATGTTGCAAAAGAACCTTAACAGATCAAGAAAAAGATTGCACATCAAAAAAGAAGTTGACAGGAGACAGCAAGGAAAGGTCTCAAGATGCTCAACAACAGAGACTTCTACGGACGCAAGGAGCAAAAGCCAAGAGCTTCTTCCTACAGAGCTTCTTACAGAGCTTCCTCCTCCTCTGCAATAACCGAACAAGACAGACAGCTGCAATACCATGCCAGAACCTCCACGCACATCAAAGTCAGAACAGGAAACATATTTCGGAATAAAACAGGGAATGTGAGGCGGAGTCAACAGGCTTTGAGAGCCTGGGAAGGTGAGAATATGATCAGGTATGGGTGGCCGCCCCCCTGTCTCCCGGGGGAGACAGGGGGGCGGGTCTCCCCTCTGTCATTCAGCCTTTCAAGAAAAGCGACAAGCTGATTTGAAGATCATCCGATGAGACTTGAGAGTATCATTACGTCGGATATATAAGGCTTTGAAAGCTGCGTAAATGTAATGGATAGGGATATATATATATATATATATATATATATATATATATATATATATATATATATATATATATATATATATATATATATATATATGTGTGTGTGTGGGGGGGGGGGTTGTACAACACACATGTACTCGTCTACATGTGCTTACAGGAGGTTCCTACATGTGCTTACGACCGTAGCTCCAAGCACCGCATTCCGAACACTCTTAGTTTAATGTCATGACAGTTTCACGTCTGCATCCGATTTACAATCAAAACTTTGTATTGAGCTACAAAGACTTCGTGTAATATTTCACTTATTGCGATCCCTAACACTCAAAAGGTTCCGTCATCTCTCTCTCTCTCTAGTTTCCATCACCGCCCCTTCGTTCTGTTCTTACCTTTGAACTGCTGTTCCTCTATGTCACTATCTATTAAAATTTTGTATGTCGTTATCATACGCTTTGAAACGTATCCATATAATTAACAGCAAGAGGTGAGGACCCACCAGGTAATGCCAGACCAATTTTAGTTAGTTTAGTTCATTTATTATGCACCCCATACCCATCTTGTGGGCGGTAGTGTAAAGGGTTACAGAGGCACATAATGGGCTCAGGGACTGAACCCCACAATTCATTTAGTTAAGCAAGTTACAATCTTGATGAGCTAGTTACAAAATTCAATATAAGTCGTCACATCAACAATGGGTTCGAGATCGACCTCAAGTACAGCCAGACCAATTACACACAGAAATCACACTAACCATCACTGCCATCACAGGTAAAACCCTGGTTTGTGCCTCGGAGAGGCTGCGGGATCCAGTAAGTTCAGTAGAACTTCAGTTTCCACTCTTTTTACCCTGTCGTAGCTCAGTCGATTAAGGCAGTGTCTGGGGTGCTCCCAGACGCAGGTTCGAATCCTCATCAAGGCCCTTGTGGATTTATTCGCCAGACCAATTGTTTACCCAGAAGAATGTTGGAGAGTTAAGAAGTATCAGGAGCTAGCCCTGGGAGCTATCAGGGGGAAGCGCCACGCCATTACGATTATATAGCACTGGGAAGGGGTCAGGATAAGGATTTGGGATGGGACGGAAAGGAAGGAATGGTGCCCCAACCACTTGTAGACGGTCGGGGATTGAACGCCGACCTACATGAAGCGAGACCGTCGTTCTACCGTCCAGCCCAAGTGGTTGGGCTTGGGAGCCAGCATTCATCACTGAGTTAATAGCGTAGAGGACGAAAGCAAGTCAAAGGCACAAGACTTCAGTAGAGAAGAGTATCTCAACACTATGATG
The DNA here is from genome assembly GCF_040958095.1 of Procambarus clarkii. Classification (NCBI taxonomy): domain Eukaryota; kingdom Metazoa; phylum Arthropoda; class Malacostraca; order Decapoda; family Cambaridae; genus Procambarus; species Procambarus clarkii. The sequence continues at coordinate 15,743,188 of NC_091204.1, forward strand.
AGAGAAGACGCATTCGTAGACGTGTCTACGTAGAAGACGCATTCGTAGACGCGTCTACGTAGAAGTCGCCTGTAAGAGTTTCACCGTATGTAACACAGATAAGAATGATTGGGAGGAGGGGCCTTCCCCCGCCTCAATCATAAGAAGGAACGATATCACGCTCGACAATTATCGTGAAAAAACTATATTGCCACGCAAGGTCCCAGACGGGGAGATCACACAGCGTACGTGAAGGCGCTCCGCCTGGCTTCCCCTCACCGGGGCGGGGCGGGCAAGAGATCTGACACTAGACAGAAGAGGGAAATAAAATTGGAAAGAGACGGGAGCCGGGACGGGTAATATCACCTTCAGTGGCATAAAAGCCTCCAGGGGTGAGAGATAGTGGGGTAGCAGAGACGTGATAAGGGTGACGGTGTGACACAGTGTAGAAGGATGTGACACACTAGGCTGTGTCAGAGTAAGATGAGGGAGCAAAGAACTGTTAAATAAACCTATAATAAACCACAATTCTAAACAGCAACATGCACAAACGTCTCTACCAACATTATACGCGCTCGTTTCCCCTAAGAACGCCTTATTTGCATACCAGACGGAGAGGCAGGCATTCCGGCCGTCTTCTCCACTCCTGAATATCGAGAGCCTCGAACCCCTTCTTCCTTCATCAGCAAATAAGATGTGGAGGCAGTAGTATGAACCTTTTAGGGAGAAGGCAGCTTCCCAAAACTTGTCTGACAGGAGTTCTTCAGTCTCTCTCTCTCTCTCTCTCTCTCTCTCTCTCTCTCTCTCTCTCTCTCTCTCTCTCTCTCTCTCTCTCTCTCTCTCTCTCTCTCTCTCTCTCTCTCTCTCTCTCTTCATTTGGCGGAAAGCGTTCCTCAGCTGCTGCGAGGGACCCTAAAGCTGGTGACAGCTGTAGTCCACCACCATCACTAGCCAGCTGTAGTCTACCACCACCACTAGCCAGCTGTGGCCTGCCACCACCACTAGCCAGCTGTAGTTCACCACCACCACTAGCCAGCTGTAGTCCACCACCACTAGCCAGCTGTAGTCCACCACCACCACTAGCCAGCTGTAGTCCACCATCACTAGCCAGCTGTAGTCCACCACCACCACTAGCCAGCTGTAGTCCACCACCACTAGCCAGCTGTAGCCTACCACCACCACTAGCCAGCTGTGGCCTGCCACCACCACTAGCCAGCTGTGGCCTACCACCACCACTAGCCAGCTGTAGTCTACCACCAACACTAGCCAGCTGTGGCCTGCCACCACCACTAGCCAGCTGTGGCCTGCCACCACCACTAGCCAGCTGTGGCCTGCCACCACCACTAGCCAGCTGTAGTCCACCACCACCACTAGCCAGCTGTAGTCCACCACCACTAGCCAGCTGTAGCCTACCACCACCACTAGCCAGCTGTAGTCCACCACCACCACTAGCCAGCTGTAGTCCACCACCACCACTAGCCAGCTGTAGTCTACCACCAACACTAGCCAGCTGTGGCCTGCCACCACCACTAGCCAGCTGTAGCCTGCCACCACCACTAGCCAGCTGTGGCCTGCCACCACCACTAGCCAGCTGTAGTCTACCACCAACACTAGCCAGCTGTAGTCTACCACCATCACTAGCCAGCTGTAGCCTACCACCATCACTAGCCAGCCGTAGCCTACCACCATCACTAGCCAGCTGTAGCCTGCCACCATCACTAGCCAGCTGTAGCCTACCACCATCACTAGCCAGCTGTAGCCTGCCACCATCACTAGCCAGCTGTAGCCTGCCACCATCACTAGCCAGCTGTAGCCTGCCACCATCACTAGCCAGCTGTAGCCTGCCACCATCACTAGCCAGCTGTAGCCTGCCACCATCACTAGCCAGCTGTAGCCTGCCACCATCACCAGCTAGTAAGTATTTGTGACAGGTCATGTCCTAGTGTGGATTAAAGCAGGCGCATGAGGCGGGAAGACCTGCAGGGTCTCCCGTGTGGGCTTCTCCAGTGCTCGCCGCTGCTCCAAGTTGTCCCTCGAGCACCGAGTTATAACTTTACCGCCAGGGACGGAAACCTTACAGTTTGCGTGTTCAATAAACCCTTGAACTATATGTTTAACACTTCTCTAACCCTGTCCATGGAGGAGAGAAGAAAATGTATATATGCTGGTTAGCATTGTAAAGGTGTGGCCACGTCTGTGGTAGGAAAAAAAAAAAAAGCTTGTGTCGTCTGGGAGGAGGTATAGGTGGTGGTTGATGATTATAATGATTGTGAATGATTATAGCGTCAGGGATCATATCATTCACCCGACAGCTATCGTCTCCCTCCAATGCTTACATGATTCAACATCATTCATCGTATTCACTCCGTCTACTCCTATGAGACATTTAACAACGAGGGTGAGAACACCCTTGAATACAACAGCGGTTGTAAATAGCAAAATTGACCAACAAATTGGTAGACAGAGCTGCAGGTATCAGTATCAACAATAGACCTGAGTGTTATACACTACATGCGTAAGGTCAGTACTAAAACATATTACTTCACTGGGTTTTCCCCATCTGAAGAAGCACAAAACAGAGTAAGAAAACCAAGTAGGCTTAGCCAGGAGAAAGAACTTAGCAGAACCTCACCACGCTTAAGTAGAGAAAGCCAAGAGACATGATTACGACATGCATGATTCCGAGAACCGGTAGCAGTGGACAAAAGCGAAATATTAGTGAGGACTCGAGTAGCACGAGTTCTTCAGTGGACGAATCTCGTCCAAGTGAACAAATTGAAATATGAAATATTGATGAGACTAACTCTAAGACAGGCGTGTAGAAGGCACCAGGTGACTTGCGTTGAAATGCTGGGCTTAGGAGCTAGAGTCCGGCCAGCAAGCACTTGACTGATAAGTATATATTGCGCTTATGAATCTTCCTCGCTACACCTGAAGCTTCGTATGGTGTAGCGTACCTGATCGTCACGTTGAAAATGAAATCATTGGCCATTTTTTACAGTGCCACCATCCCCGGTGCCCACATGACGTGGTCGGGCACCGTGTGGGTATCGTGGGTATCTTGGGCACCGTGTGGGTACCGTGGGTACCTTGGGCATCGTGCGGGTATCTTGGGCACCACGCCAGGCGGCGTTTTAATGTACAGCGTCTTTGATTATTCATATAGGGATTATGCAGATGAGAGATTGCATGCAAATTCGATCATGTGTAATCTGCGTGCGTTAATACATTCTGCATATGGTGCAGAATGAGTGACGGACAATATAAATATACATATACATACATTATATATATTACACACACATATATATATATATATATATATATATATATATATATATATATATATATATATATATAAATTATTTCAGAGACTTTCCTCTTGGAGTCTTCAATCAAATCAGACATCAGGGGGAAAAAAAAAGATAAGAATATCGAACGAGTAAAGAATAGAAGATTAACGAATGAGTAAAACAAAGACCATTAATTAAGCCACTTCAAAAAGAATATGTTGAAAAATTACACATTAAATTTTGTCCAGCGCCCCATGCATCACACTCTACGGTATTTCATGTCCCAGAAACAATAAGACATTTCTAACTAGTAATTTTGCATGTGTGTCCCTGAAGTGAGGTGAAGGAAGGATGGAATTAAACCTAGCAGCACTATCACTATCAGCTATTGTATTTAACTAGAAATACATTAATATACAGTTATAACCTAACATGAACTTCATTACATAATCTTACATACTTCATTATAAACCTTGTATTCTCTAGCACTTCTTTCATGCTGATCGTGGGAGAGTATGACTCAAAGAAGGCTGAGTAATGACATGATTGATGGCGGCATCTTCACACTTGTGGAACATACGACGCTGGTGATAGTCCAGAGGTGTGCCACCAGACCTGAGCCCAGAGTGTGTTGCACGGGGGGGGGGGGAGGAGGGAGGGAGGGTGGGGGGTAGGGGGGAGAGACAGACAGAGAGACAGGCAGACAGAGAGAGAGACAGACAGACAGAGAGACAGACAGACAGAGAGAGAGACAGAGAGAGAGAGAGACAGACAGACAGACAGACAGACAGAGAGACAGACAGACAGACAGAGAGACAGACAGACAGAGAGACAGACAGACAGAGAGACAGAGAGACAGAGAGACAGACAAACAGAGAGACAGAGAGAGACAGAGAGACAGAGAGACAGAGAGAGACAGAGAGACAGAGAGAGACCGAGAGAGACCGAGAGACCGAGAGAGACCCAGCAAGCACAATTAATCACTACACAGCCTCAGACCCTCATTAAATCATTACCACAGCTAGTTATGCCACACGCTAATTTCCTGCTCCCGTGAGCACACAACATAACTCCCCGCTGACGTCCCCGTCTCCTCACATTACCACAGGAAAGGTTCCGCTCAAATATTCAGAATATTTACAAAAACGTATCACACACACACACACAACTATCTGACTAAGGTGGGCGAGCTGTAGGTCGCGTGGGCTTTAAAGCGAAGCATCTTAGGCTTCATTTTGTTTCACATTTTCAGATGAATAGGTTTACTTAATGAATGTCATAAAAATATTCATAAAACAGTGCGCTATGGGGGTAATTTTTTTGCATGTGAATTCTTCCCCCCAATTATTACTATAAATATGTCACGAAGGGAATAATTACACGACAAAACTCATTACGCAACAAATACATAGCAATTACATATACCAGCAGGAATTATAGCCTACTCATTTCCCCGCGGCTCATCTAAATATCTATTACAATAATTTTTTTTTTCATTAGAGTGGATAAAATAAATATTCACTTTAATTATAGACGCAATTACGCCTTGCCCGATTAATATGCACTGATTACGCTTTTCACAGAGCGGGCAGCAAGCCTGGGGGCTGGAATACGCTGGGTATTTCATGTAAAAAGAATTTCCTCCACTGGTTAAGACCCCCGCTTCTCATGCCTCATTTGTGTAATACCGCTAACTTTGCTTTGTAGAAGGTGAAGGGACGACGACGTTTCGGTCCGTCCTGGACCATTCTCAAGTCGATTGTGTCACAATGGACTTGAGAATGGTCCAGGACGGACCGAAACGTCGTCGTCCCTTCACCTTCTAGTGTGTGGTCTGGTCAACATACTTTAGCCACGTTATTGTGACTCATCGCCTGCATTTGCTTTGTACTTATAATTATGAACCCGGGTCTTGTCTAAAGTTTATTTGTGGAAATGAACAAATCGACCAGGGCCGTGACGAGGATTCGAACCTGTGGGTTTATTTTGAATATTTGCACACTCAATAATTTACACAATTAACAAATAAGACATTCGGAAAAATCCTATTCCAATTAAACCAAGATGCAAGAGCACTTGTTAAAACCAGATAATAAAAATAATGAGAATAAAATAAAAAAGAATCCCCATATATGTCCCGTCGTGGGATTCGAACCAGGAATTCCCGACTGTGAGTCGAGAACGAATCCAACTTTCCTACCAGGACCATAATATATTAATGACTCAAGCACCACGAGGAACAGCAACGGAGGTACTGTATAACGGGGGTAATTAACTTGGTGCACTTGTAGGTCTAACCACACTAACTACCCCTCTGAGTCGACTTTTTTTCTCCTACCTTGAGGTTACCTTGAGGTGCTTACGGGGCTTAGCGTCCCCGCGGCTCGGTCGTCGACCAGGGGCCAGATTCACGAAGCCGTTACGCAAGCACTTACGAACCTAAACATCTTTTTTTCAATCTTTGGCGGCTTTGTTTACAATTATTAAACAGTGAATGAACTTACCCTGAAGTCCCAGCCTCTCATTTCTCCATCCTCGTGGTCTCACTCTCCCTGAACCCTCTTCCTAGAGCTGCTTCGATCTCTCTCTCTCGATCTCTCTCTCCCCAACATTCCCATCAACCTCCCTATCTTCTCCACCCTCTAAATCCCCAATAAACAGCCTCCCACCTATGAATCTTCATCTCTAACAACCAACTTGGTGCAATGGAAGATAAACCATTTCTAACTACCGTACTAAGAGTCCTATAACCAAATAGCAATTGTGAGCAACGGCTGAGGAGCCAAGTTGCAGAATTTGCAGCCCGAGTGAGGTCCACTGTGTGGACCACTTCCTGAGAGACTATGTCCATCCAACAGACATTAGAAATGTGTGTAGCGTAATAACCCAACATTTTGCTGACTTAGGAACTGACTCTGCCGACTACACATCGTGTCCTCACAAGTTCACCTCACTTTGCACCCTCAAGGTAATTATGAGGAAGTGTCGCGCCCGTTTCACTATATAACACCAGCAAGGTGACGGTGAGAGCCCCTGGCACCTGGCGTAGTGGGCTTACCTGGCACAGGAGCCCCGCTCCTGTGCCAGGTAAGTCCACTACGGGCTCACCATAGCCCGTGCTACTTGAAACTTTTTGTTCCAAGTAGCTGAATTTTAAACAACAACAACAACGACGGTGAGAGAGAGAGAGATCGATCTTGGGTTGATTGATTGATGAAGATTAAGCCACCTAAAAGGGGGCACGGGCATGAATAGCCCGTAAGTCTTGGGTTGTAAGATCCGTTGTTTTATAGTCTATTTGCTAGAGACAATCCCAGCTGCGTCTGGGGACAGGTGGCAGGATGAACAAGCCAGCGGGTTTTCTTCCTACTGGGAGTTACTATACATGTCACTAGGGCGGTGTGTCCACTCACAAGATGAGTGAGCTACGAAGATAGCTTAATGTAAATAAATCTCAACCCTAGAGTACAGAAGGAACAGAGGAGATATGATCACAACATACAGGATACTGAGGGAAATAAATAAGGCGGACAAGTACCCCCCAGACACTGAGGAGAGTACCACCAGTACTACCGCCGATCTTACTCCTACCCCACGCCATAGTCACCCTTTTCAAGATCCCGTTAGCGTCAGATCGTGACACACACACTGCCTTTCTGGTGACTGGTGAGTGCCCCCCCCCCCCTCTGCTCACGTGGCCCCTCTGCTCATGTGGCCCCCTCTCCTCACGTGGGGCCCCACTGCTCACGTGGGGCCCCACTGCTCACGTGGGCCCCACTGCTCACGTGGCCTCAGTGACCAGCTACCCCCAGCCGTTATCTAGTGCTCGGTGGCCCCAAAATATGTGCATTATGGGTTAACTTGTGAACTTGGCCAAGTTTGTCGAAGAAAAGTATATAATAGTTCCTCCTCCTCGCTCACGAGGCTGACACATTTTTCCGCTAACTCCGACACCCTCCACAGTGCTCGGGGGGGGGGGGGGAAGAATGTCTTCCTTAGATCAAACAAAATCTTCTGCCTAAACACTTATTATATTGTATTACACTCACACACACACACAGACACACACACACACACACACACACACACACACACACACACACACACACACACACACACACAGACACACACACACACACACACACACACACACAGACACACACACACACACACACACACACACACACACACACACACACACTCACACACACACACAGACACACACACACACACACACTCACACACACACACACACAGACACACACACACACACACACAGACACAAACTCTACCATGAGAATTATGAATAGAAGCAAACTCTATTCATAATTTTAAAACTAGATGTGATAGGGAAATGGGACAGGAGTCATTGCTGTAAACAGCCGATGGATCGAAAGGCGGGATCCAAGAGTTAATGATCAATCCTGCAGGTACAAATAGGTGAGTTCAAATAGATGAGTACACACACACACACACCGATGCGTGTGTGGGGTGGCGTCCATTGGGTGCGTGTGTGCGTGCATGTGAGCGCTGTCGGTCGTACTGGAAATGGATTTATGGAGAGAAAGAGAGCGAGAGAGAGAGACACAGAGAAACAGGACCGAGGCTACAAATTGAAGCAAATGGATATTAAGTGTAGAGAATTAACACCAGTGACACGGCAACACTCTAGTGGACTTTGTGATCCATTAAGTGTGGAAGGGAATTAACACCTGCCAGCTGCCCGGTGAACTGTTCAAAGCGTGTTCAATCTCATATATGTTTCACCTGTCTATAGTCAGCCTAAGTGTTCAATAGTTAACGCTACGTAAAGTATTTTACGCAGCGCTAACTATAAGGGATTTATCGATCTTTAAAGGTCGAGGAATCTTATTTACAAATGGTCTGCCGTAAATTAAAACCTAAATAAACTTATATTCTTAAGTAATTGTTTTCAGTAAAAGGAAAAAAAAATATATGCATTAATAGGCATAGATTTTGTTCGGGGAAATTCCTGCGCGGGCCCTAAGCCAGAGCCAGCCAACCAGAGAGTAACTATGCGAGTCGAGACGCCGGGGTGGAACAGTAACAAGTGGAGTACCTCAAGGATCGGTGCTGGGACCAATTCTATTTCTAGTGTACGTATATGACATGTCTCAACCCGTTCTCGCAAATTTAATAAGTCAATATTGACTTATTAAATATGTGCATAGGTGACATACTTAACATAATAGTTTCCCTTGAAAAGCTTCACAGAAAACACCGACCTTACCTAACCTACTTAGTATGTTAAAATAAGCATCTTATAGCTTCGTAATTACAATTGTTACTTAACCTATTATAGGTATAGGTTAGGTAATAATAGTAATTACGAAGCAATAAGATGCTTATCTTAACATACTAAGTAGGTTAGGTAAGTTCGGTGTTTTCTATGAAGCTTTTCAAGGGAAACTATTATGTTAAGTATGTCACCTATGCACATATTTAATAAGTCAATATTGACATTAAATTTGCGAGAACGGGTTGCATGTCTACAGGAGTCGAGGCTTGTATAATGATGCTTGCGGATGGGAAATTAATGAGACGAGTTTTTAAGCATCATTTTCTTCCTATTGGGGAGTGTTGTCCATGCAGCTATGGCGGTGTCCACTCACAGGATGAGTGGCGCTGCCCAATAAACTCGCCCCTCGGGGCAAAATTTAAATGAGACGAGTTGTGATAGATGAGGATTGTAGGAACCTCCAAGAGGACTTGACCTAGTTGCAGAGATGGTAGGAGAAATGGCTACTGGAGTTCAACGTGAGCAAATGTAAAGTGATGGAAATGGAAACAGGCGACAGGAGACCAAAGCGACAGTACACAACGAAAGGGAACTACCTAGCTGTATCGATTCGAGAAAGAGCCTGGAAGTGGACATGACACCAAACCTAACTCCAGAGTCACACACACACTGCATAACACCAGCAGCGTACTCTATGCAAGCGAAAGTTAGAACACCAACCACGAACGCTTATATAAAGCAAGGCGGCGTTTAGAGGGCTTTACATCGCATACGTGAGACCAGTCTTAAGAGTATGCAGCTCCATGATGGGACTCCATGATGGGGCTCCTTTAGCCCCATCTAAAACACACAAGGAAACTGGAAAATGTTCATTAGTTTGCAGAAAGGCTCGTCCCAGAATTGCGAGGGATGGGATATAAAGTACGACTGAAAGAACTGAACCTAACCGCCGCTAGAAAAAAAATGAGAGGGAAGACATAAGACATAAAATAATTGGGGGAAATGACAGTGGCAGTAGAGGAAATGATCACACTGGACGACATTAGAACAAGGGGAGATGAGTGGAAGCTCGACACTCAGGTGAGTCGGAGAGATGTCAGAAAGTTTTCATTTAGCGTGAGAGTTGTGGGAAAAATGTTCAACCTTTTAACGGGCAGTCTCATTCAAAGAAGATCTATATCTTATGATAACCATGTCTTATGCTTGTCCATTTCTCAGCCTGGGAACCGTATAACACCAAGATAACTTTAGATTCCGGAACAGTGACAAACAGGCCAATTGTTTACAACTGTGTTTGTGTAATTTATTTGTCTTTTAAGTTGTTTTCATTTAACCAGCATCTAGACCAAGAACAAACCTCTCCTTTCAGTTGAGAATGAAATCCACGTGTGTTTAATCTCAAGTACGACTCGGAATTATTTCGAGGTGCTGAGTGAGGAACAACTTTCTATACGAAATCTTCGTCCCATGTCGAATTGCCTGTGATTGAATCTAGTGTTTGCCTGTGGCAGTCTTATTGATCAGGGCTGTTGTGGAAGAGTGCCACAACCAGCACCACTGTGCCAGACGATGCCAAATCTTCTGTCGAAGCTCGTAAGGTCCAAAGTCCTCTGAAGAACGGACATCATTAAAATTCGCTCTGCTTGGCAATTTTCTTGAGACTTCCTGTGTAATGCATTGTCTTGTGGAGCGTTAGGTTGTACATCTCAGCGTCCGAGTGCTAAGCTCAGTGCCCGAGTGCTAAGCTCAGTGCCCGAGTGATAAGCTCAGTGCCCGAGTGCTAAGCTCAGTGCCCGAGTGCAAAGCTGAGTGCCTAACCCACTATCACCACACCCACCTTTGACATCTCTCCCACCATAAAATCCCATTATATATATAACAAAGAACATATCTGATCTAATATATATATATATATATATATATATATATATATATATATATATATATATATATATATATATATATATATATATATATATATATATATATGCGAACAAGCCTGAATGGTCCCCAGGACAATATGCAACTGAAAACTCATTCAACATGCAACCCGTTAGTTATATATATATATATATATATATATATATATATATATATATATATATATATATATATATATATTATATATATATATATTATATATATATATATATATATATATATATATATATATATATATATATATATATATATATATATATATATATATATATATATATATATATATATATATGTTACGCCTCTCTGGTCGAGAGCACAGAGGTTATTTTGCATATACTTTATACAATTACGAAGAGCGTCTTTGATGCGTTGTAATCACCACTGATTGTCAAATGATTAGTTAAGACGCAGTTGCTAAATGATTAGTGGAGATGCACTTACTTTATAAACTTGATTAACAAGAAGATACAAATGTTGTTTATCACAGAATGTAAAGGTTCAAGTGAGCGATGTTTAATGAGGAAGTCATGAGCTTAGTGAGAGAAGCCATGAGCTTATTTAACAGATGAGAAGGGGTTACCTTGAGGTGCTTCCGGGGCTTAGCGTCCCCGCGGCCCGGTCGTCGACCAGGCCTCCTGGTTGCCGGACTGATCAACCAGGCTGTTGGACGCGGCTGCTCGCAGCCTGACGTATGAGTCACAGCCTGGTTGATCAGGTATCAACAATACATTTATTAACTTGTCAAGTATCAGAGTTTAATTATGAAAGTGAGGGTACAGCCCCCCAACCCTTGTTTGAACAAACTGTTTGTGTTGGAGGCGGGTGTGCTCTAGTTCCCCGCCACCAGACTCCACCCAACCACGTATTGGAACAAACAATTTAATAATACTTGCTAGTTCATCTGTGCAAAGTTGCAATAATAACAAAATAAAAAGGGGGGAATCGAACCCGGTAAACTGAACGTGAAGAGTAACTTGGCAGACGTGAGAGGCAGCATTAAGTCTGTCTGTGTTCACCTTTGTGCTGTAATGGACCACAAGGAACGGGAGGAAGACACTGTTTCGGGGAATGATGTAGAGAGGTGCAGGCAAGGAGGCTGCCACAAGCTATTTACGGTGCATCTGATTACCTAAGACGTTACGGGCTCACCATAGCCCGTGCTACTGGAACTTATCGTTCTGAGTAGCGAATCTTAAACAACAACATACCTAAGACGACCTTGGTGTGCGTTTCCTGCTCTTGCAGCAGCTGCGGGCGCTACACCTGGAGCCGCTGCGGGTGCTACACCTGCAGCAGCTGCGGGTGCTACACCTGCAGCAGCTGCGGGTGCTACACCTGCAGCAGCTGCGGGTGCTACACCTGCAGCAGCTGCGGGTGCTACACCTGCAGCAGCTGCGGGTGCTACACCTGCAGCAGCTGCGGGTGCTACACCTGCAGCAGCTGCGGGCGCTACACCTGCAGCCGCCGCGGGCGCTACACCTGGAGCCGCTGCGGGCGCTACACCTGCAGCAGCTGCTGCGGTTCTCAGCGCTTCTACTGACCTAGGCGCCGATGTCTCCCGCTTTGATCAGCAGTCAGGCAGGGCTGATGGACGCGCCTCAAAGAGCAGGTGAAGTCTCTTTCAGGCGCCCAGTTTTACTGACCTGAATTTTACATGAAGGGTCGTAGCCGCTCTCAGAGTTATATCTATATATACTTCTATCTACATATATTTCTATCTATATATATAGAGGGTACCATGTCTGGTGCAAGTGTAGGGACCCGTAAGTGTTATGAATGATGTGTAGGGGTATAAAGTGTACTTCTGTACACATTTTAGAAGATATCTTGAAATATACACAAAAGTGTGTTTATAAGTATTATATAAGTATTTCCTGCTTCGCCTACCTTCGTGGTCAATACGTTTTCATACTTCTCTGTCCATAGAAGAGTATTTCTATGTGAATCTGTCCAAGGTTGAAGGCCAGACGACTGTGGCAAGCCTCACTCAACTCTGCAGTTGCAATTTCGTGTCAGCTGCCTCAACTTGCCATTGAAGATTATGTATTATGAATATGTATCCACAAATGTTAATGTTGGTAGTGAAGAAATGGATATGTTAGGAGAAATGGGGTTATCATTGGCGGAGAGAGGGGTATGGATAAATGGGTATGGATCGAGGGGTACTGAGGGAAGGCACCCCAGGTGTTCCTACCCTCCAGGTGGTGCAGGAGAGGAGTGCCCGGAGGTCCTCGTCGTCCACACACGAAGTGAGGTAATTGAGAGGCGCTTCAGATCTCCAGTCTAACTGTGAACCCTTGTGTCATTAACAGGTCCCTGTGCTGTGACGGCGCCGGCCTTCAAGCTGTGATGGCGCCGGCCTTCAAGCTGTGACGGCGCCGGCCTTCGTGCTGTGACGGCGCCGGCCTCGCCCCCCAAGCTGTGACGGCGCCGGCCTTCGTGCTGTGACGGCGCCGGCCTCGCCCCCCAAGCTGTGACGGCGCCGGCCTTCGTGCTGTGACGGCGCCGGCCTCGCCCCCCAAGCTGTGACGGCGCCGGCCTTCAAGCTGTGACGGCGCCGGCCTCGCCCCCCAAGCTGTGACGGCGCCGGCCTCGCCCCCCAAGCTGTGACGGCGCCGGCCTCGCCCCCCAAGCTGTGACGGCGCCGGCCTTCGTGCTGTGACGGCGCCGGCCTTCGTGCTGTGACGGCGCCGGCCTTCGTGCTGTGACGGCGCCGGCCTTCGTGCTGTGACGGCGCCGGCCTTCGTGCTGTGACGGCGCCGGCCTTCGTGCTGTGACGGCGCCGGCCTCGCCCCCCAAGCTGTGACGGCGCCGGCCTCGCCCCCCAAGCTGTGACGGCGCCGGCCTCGCCCCCCAAGCTGTGACGGCGCCGGC
>NC_091204.1:15761534-15874107 GCF_040958095.1 Procambarus clarkii
AGGCTGTTCAAATTTTATTTTACACTCGTAATCCAACTTTTGTGTGTTTGCCGGGATATTCCTGCGCGGGTCGTGAGCCTCTGGCTGACGCGTGTCAGTAAAATAGCCCTTAAGTATTTCCAGGCAAGTTTAAAGACGGTGGCGGGGTTAATCTTTGAGACTTTGAGCCACTAACACAAGTCTCGGAGGCATCTGGGGAAAAGTTTTGATTCCTTGGAAGTCGTTCTTATCGCGGGTCAGCTGGCTATGGGGGAAGAGGTGTAGGTGGGTGTGCGTGTGCGTGCATGTGTGTGTGTGTGTGTGTGTGTGTGTGTGTGTGTGTGTGTGTGTGTGTGTGTGTGTGTGTGTGTGTGTGTGTGTGTGTGTGTGTGTGTGTGATTACCTAAGTGTAGTTACAGGATGAGAGCTACGCTCGTGGTGTCCCGTCTTCCCAGCACTCTTTGTCATATAACGCTTTGAAACTACTGACGGTCTTGGCCTCCATCAACTTCTCCCCTAACTTGTTGTCCTGGCGTGCGTGCGTGTGCGCGTGTGTCGATAGCGAGTAGGCTGAGAGTGGCTGGGGTGGGGATGGGAGGGGGGGGGAGGGCGTGTGGGTGGCCGAGAACCCTAATTACACTCCCTCCATCTGGGTGAACTGGCCATTAATTACCGTCGGCTTAAAACTAATGACTCCCCCGCTGCACAAAAGTATGGCGGGAAGGGGAGACTAACTTTTAATGACTCTTACCGCGTACAGGATTAACTTAGCAACATTTTACAAGCAGGAGAGTGGGAGGGAGAAGGATGGGGAGGGACTTGAGAGAGAGTGAAGGTTGATGGAAGGGAATAGCTAGGCAGAGTGGGAAGGATTGTGGGCAGGTGGGATGGCAAATTTGATTGATTGTTGCCGCCGGAGGCGGCTAGTTTATTGTTCACCCGATACTCATCCTGTGAGCGGTAGCGCAAAAAGCATTACAGAGGGCACAAAAGGCCCTCAACTTAAGCCATTCCTTCCATTCCTAGCGCCTCGTACTCAATCAACGCTAAGCCTCTTAGTCTTTGATACTCTTCATATTTCCCACTTAATAAACCGTACAACGATCACAAAATACACCAACTACACGAGGCAGACAGCGCGGCTCATTACCCACAGGTCATTACCTCCGCGCGGCAAACAGTCCCCGCTGTTCTGAACTGAAAAGCGAGGGAAAAAAGTCGAGATAATTATTGAATTTCCGCCCAGCATTTCATCGCGCGAGGCTTCGCTTAACTCTGAGCTCTGATGCATGAATGCGGACATAATGGTGTCTGCCGCGGCAGCGCGGAGAGCCCGTGCATGATTTCTCACACTGAAGAGTATGCGTACATTTTCCGTACGCACGCAATATTTTTACGGGCGTACATTTTTGCGTACGTAAAGGTCGAAGTATTCACGCGCGTACTCATTTGCTGTACTTAAATTAAATGAAACTCATTTGAGGGAAATGAGCTATGGGGATTGAATGAGAACTGAACCTAATGACGCTCAAAGAAGAAACAGAGGAGACATGATCCAAACATACAAAATTTCATTAAATTGACTACTGGCTACTTCTACTTCTAGTGCCCAGGAAGGTGTAAAAGAAATACATACGTATATATATATAGGGGTACCACCACTGGTTTAATTAAAGGGACCCACATCCTCGAAGAAGAAAATAAATAGTGTTCAGAGAAGACCTTGTGGATTCTCACTGAATACTTTAATCTTTTCCTCTCCTACCACCCCTATTATTTTTTTTAATATTTTTTTTATTTGATTTTATTGCAATGCTACAGTTTACAGTTTACAGTTTAGTATATATATATATATATATATATATATATATATATATATATATATATATATATATATATATATATATATATATATATATATATATATATATAGGCGTTTAACGATGCATAAGCAACAGGGCTCCATTAAGGAACATATAATCTCTTCCCACAACCAAACCATCGCCAGAGAAATCCTAGTAAACAACACAGAAATCATCGATAGATACAGCGATAGCAGACGGCTTGACGTTTGCGAGGCACTGCACATTAAGAAGTCAACACCAGCAATCAACAGCCAATTAATGCACAACTATATTCTACCCACCTCAAGACTCCGCTCCAATATAGAAGCATCAAGAAATATGGACCAATAGGCTTTCTACAATCACTTCCATTACAATACCCATTGTTTCGTGTTCTGTCTTGTGTTGATGAAATGAATACCCTATTAAATACCACCTCACCCCATCCACCTCACTCAAATGTAGATATAAACAAATCGGAGATATGTAAGTTATATATATATATATATATATATATATATATATATATATATATATATATATATATATATATATATATATATATATATATATATATATATATATATATGTAACTGGGGGCAGCAGATTGCTAAAATGGGCACGGATATAGCTTGGCACTGCCGGGGCGAAAGTTCGACTCCCTGACACATCCAATGGACTCGAACCAGTGACCAAGTGATCATCAGTTCGCCACTCTGCCCCTTCGACTCCACACAAGAATTTAAAGCTGAAAATCCCCCAGGGATTCTCTAAGCACTGTCAAGCTGCAACCCTCCCAACCGTTATCCTTGGATTAAAGGTTCCAATTAATAAATCAACCGATATTAACTTGGCAATGTGTGTGTGTGTGTGTGTGTGTGTGTGTGTGTGTGTGTGTGTGTGTGTGTGTGTGTGTGTGTGTGTGTGTGTGTCCGTCCACCTGTCTGTCTGTCCTCCCTTCCCTTTCCGCCAGTGCCACGTCCGTGCCCATTTTAGCAATCTGCTGCCCCCAGTTACACTCCAACTAACTAGATTTCTGTTATCGGAGGACGTGGATGACACACTTCCCATTCTCTCTCTCTCTTCTCCCCGTTGCTTCACATTGGAAAGTTGTAAATGTGAAATGGAACAACGAATGTGAAACAATACCACGTGAAAAAGAAACCATTACATAAATTCTGGACGTAGATTATATTATATATATATATATATATATATATATATATATATATATATATATATATATATATATATATATAAACAGCACGGTAGTAAAACTGGAACACAGAAATTGAAGAGAAACTACTGTCGAAATACAAAAATAAAAACTTGGGCTTGAATGTTGACCAGACCACACACTAGCAGGTGAAGGGACGACGACGTTTCGGTCCGTCCTGGACCATTCTCAATCGACTTGAGAATGATCCAAGACGGACCGAAACGTCGTCGTCCCTTCACCTTCTAGTGTGTGGTCTGGTCAACATACTTTAGCCACGTTATTGTCACTCAGCGCCTGCACTGGGCTTGTATATTGTATTTTGTCTATTCTTAGGAGGAGTGAATTGATGAGACTTAGAAAACCGGACTTGTGACATTGAGATGAGGTCCAGTTTATTTTATACAGAAATACTTTTATGATACAGAGCTCAGCAAGGGTGTGTGTATATTTCGGTGTATTTTTGGTGCGAGTCCGAGAGTAGTTCCTCTCTTGCTCATTTTCCCGGCCAACTCGGCACCTGAAACACAATCTGCCAATTTATCCAGTTCGATTTAAAAAAAAAATGATATCGCCATGTTATGCCTTTTGAAAAAGTGCATTTTCATGTTTTATCATTCATGGAATACATTTCGCTTTTCACACCCCCCATCTGGCCCTGTCCCCGTGAGCAAACGGTTAACATAATCAGCTTCTATAATACACGCGTTTAGCATTCACTGTTTAAACGGACTCGGCATGTACACACAGAAATTACAATAACGTGATGCATCAATGAAGTCGATTAAGGCAGCGTCTGGGATGCTTACAGACGTAGGTTCGAATCCTCGTCACGGCCCTTGTGGATTTGTTTATCCTTCAGTGTCATTGGAGTAGGACGGTGGGATTGAACCTCCGTGCGTCTGGGGGTGACGATGGTCGAACCAGCCAGCCTGATCTGAATCGTGTCGACGGTAAGCCAGAAATACAGGTTTGTGAACATTTTTCAGCCCGTGTCTCAGCTGATTGGTGAAGCTTTGTTCATTGTGTACACTAAATTAGTTCATATATGCTCGATACTTAAAAGAGGAAATCTCTCGTTCCTTTGAGAGAGGAGTGGCTGAAATCCAAGAACACACGCATTATTAGGAGGGGAAGACAGACAGACAGACAGACAGAGACAGAGACATAGACATAGACAGAGACAGAGACATAGAGACAGAGACAGACATAGACAGAGACAGACAGAGACGGACAGAGACTGACAGAGACAGAGACAGACAGAGACAGACAGAGACGGACAGAGACAGACAGAGACAGACAGAGACAAAGACAGACAGACAGACAGAGATAGACAGAGATAGACAGAGACAGAGACAGACAGACAGACAGAGATAGACAGAGACAGACAGACAGAGACAGACAGTCAGAGACAGACAGAGACAGACAGAGACAGACAGACACAAGCTGCTATATTTACTTTTGTTTATTTCTTAGTGTTTTCTAATTTTGGTTGTCATGGGTCAAATTTTATTAACCTAACCTTTCCCGAAGAGTTAATAAAATAATGCTAATTTTATTCCTGGTGTGAATAAGTATATGTTTAATTACATATACATGTATGTGTGTGTGTGTGTGTGTGTGTGTGTGTGTGTGTGTGTGTGTGTGTGTGTGTGTGTGTGTGTGTGTGCGTGCGTGCGTGCGCACACTCACTAAGATGTACTCGTTTGATATGGTTTGAGGGGCGAGAGAAGCTCCTAGGCCCCGCCTTTAGATTGTTCTTAGTTTAATATAATGACTTAATTCTCACAATCAACTTGATGATGATCCAGGACGGACCGAAACGTCGTCGTCTCCTCATCTTCTGGCGTGTGGTCTGGTCTTCTTAGTTCTCACTATTGTCTTACCACATTTATACTTCAAATGTTGGATTGCGTTACCTTCAACGACTTCTCCGTCACACCTATTCCATTTATTGACGACTCTGACACTATAGAAATCCTATCATCTGACTCCTGTCCATAGTTTATAGGCCATATTCGTTCTGCTGTTCCTAGCTGTGAAGAATGCATCTTCGTCTACTTTTTAAAGTGTTCTTGTTTTAGATTTATCTACTCAGAACGAAGTGTCCATGTAGCACGGGCTATAGTGAGCCTGTAAGTGAGTTAGGTTATTCGCGATAACCTTGTTACTGTGATATTTGGGTCAGAGTTTTAAATGGAGGTGGGGTGTCCTCCTTTTTCCCGGTTTCTTTTTTGCTGCTTCTGTTTTAGCGCACTGGTTTTAGTTTTGTTTTAATAACATTATCTTGGTGGCGAATGTTGATGCAGAATGTTCACTAGTGTGTTCCATTTTTCAACTGTGTTTACTTTTTCAAATTTCCCCCTAGAACTTAATAGGACTGACATGTACCTACTCAATCTCTCCGCTAGTTTCCTCGTATCTCAAGCCATTCAAGTCAGGAACGAACCCTTGCTACCTGTATCTGGACCTTACGTAGTTTTGACTTTTTTCTTGGGTTCCATACCGGGGGCTGCTTATACAATAGTGGTCTCACATAGGTTATGCATAGGGCCTGCACGGCTCCTTTGCCCATGTTTCTGAAGGCTACATGGACGTTGGTCAGTAGGGCGTATGACGCTGACGTTAATCTGTAGACGTGTGCTTCTTCCTCTATGGCTAGTCATACTGGACTCTTCTCAATCCCTTCATCATTCTATAGTCTAACACTCTAACCGACCCCAGTGAAGCCGTGAGTGACTTCCCCGATCAATCCCTACCCCGTCCTCTAAATCAAGCCCTGTTGGCATCCTCCCCCTCTGCATCGATCATGCCCTATGCTACTCCCCCTCGATCAATCCCCTGAACGACAAAGGACAGCTGGGAATGCGACCTGTCTGGGGCAAATTGGAGTTCGCGGAAATTCTTCGGGAGGAGCAAACGAACCAGCCAGGTGGGTAATGAAAGAGCGGGCGGGTGGCTGCACGCCGGGAACTGGTTCACCAATGGCTGCCGGAGTCTTCGGTCTCGGAGATACTGCATCAAGAACAACCTACTTTACCCCGGGTTAAAGGAGGTTATCCTGTGCAGGAAAATAGTCTGAAGCTCAGAGCATCATAGTGACTGTTGGTGTCCTTCCCAGGCGGCTCTCTGGAACTGCACACAGGAACCGAACGTCGCATAAATTGTTCTAATGGCTCGGAGACTTGAGAATATTCCGTGCCATCCTCAGTCAGCTCCAGGGAGTCTACACCTGTGTTTTCTGTGCAGGTAACCTCGGGGAAAAGCTCCTTGTGCACGGAACAACCCAAGCCCCATTGTGACTTCCTAGAATTCGTTAACGTGTCTTGGAATAGTATGCTCGAATTTCTCTGAAACGAAGAGCAAACTTTGGACTTTTCTTACCACAGACGTCGATATTCATTTACAATTGCTAACCAGTATATATATATTTCCTGGCGTCCTCCGTGGACAAAGTTAGAGATGTGCTACCAGCAGTGTGTAGCGGGATGAGGACTCAACCACAGAAGGTGATTGAAGAGCTCTTACAGTGCTAACAAGCATTTATATATATTTTTATTGGACGAATGCGTATCAACCGCTCCAGTGAGACCCGTTAATACATCAGCATGGTAACGGGATTCAATCAGATGGTAACGGGAGACAATATGATAACGGGAGACAATATGATAACGGGAGACAATATGATAACGGAAGTCAATATGCCAACGCCACATGGCGTTGGACTCTCACGCAGCTCTGGCCAGAATTAGTACTCTATACACAATGCACAAGTTATCTTCGTATGACTGAAGTGCGACGCAACTGCGATTGTAAAATGATTAGTTGACCAACAAACAACAAGCCACATGCGTACCTCTGTATCACCTGATGTGACTACCTGAATTTACCCGAGGGCCACCATCTCGAGAGGCCTGAACGTGATCATTGACCCGGTGGCTTGGTCAAAGCCCCCACCAATATTCCTCAGGTTTTTCAGCTGTATTTTGAACTGGTGGGCAGGCGACTACTCAGGCTAGTTTTCCTATTGGTGAAAAAACTATTCAGACTATCCCACGCTGTGGTTGAAGCCTTGAAGTTGAAGCCGCTGAGCTTGAAGCCGTGTTCCTTTTTCCTGTGTGTGTGAGACAGTGTGGTTCAGGGAGCTTGAAGCTGTTGTTCCTTGTGTAGGTTATATGTACATTTTAAAGAATAATGGTTAATGTCTGTATGAACTCAGTCCTGTAATGGTAGCTTGTGTTCTATGATTGCCGAGACGCGAGTGGAAGCCAAAGCACCTAAGGCACAGATATATTATATATATATATATATATATATATATATATATATATATATATATATATATATATATATATATATATATATATATATATAAATAAAAGCAAGCCAGTCCTCCTAAGGTCTTCCAGGGTCAAGAAACTGCCGTATTAAACCTACCAGAGGACCCAAAACAGAAAACGGGACATTATGTCAATTTCGCGAGCCGCTTCCATTTTCTAGTACGACGATTTTTGGTCTTGGGTGCAGTATACGTCAAAATGCGACATTCTATTGAGAGGACGGGTTATAAAAAACTTTGTGAATAAGAGAATAGTGCAAAGAAAATGGAATGCGGTGATAAGAAGTAGATATAGACTATCCACGGCATTATACACGTTATAACAGAGCCAAATAGGCTCGACTGAATGTTGACAGGCGGGACCAAACAGCTGAAGTCCATCCCTCGCAAGACCAATTAAGTCAACAGTCACACGCAGATTAGAGACGGGAGTCAGTTCATTTTTTTTATTATTATTATTTTCTACCACAGACGTGGCCAGACATTTACAATGCTAACCAGCATATATATATATACATTTTCTTCTGTCCTCCATGGACAGGGTTAGAGATGTGTTAAACATATAGTTCAAGGGGTTTATTGAACACTCAACCACAGAAGGTGATTCGGTGCTTTTAAAATGCTAAGCTAACCTACATACGTAAATACATAGATACACAGATTAGTGCATTAAGATGGCCAAGAACACACACATGCAAGTGCACCCAAATGTTTAAATTCAAATCACACGAGAATGATCTTAATGATCGGGGTCTATCGAATGCAAGTCAATTACCCGCCTATCAGAGCCAGTTTGGGATGATCAGTGGTCAGGGTAATGGGCCCCGACACGTGTTAATTATAGATGCCAGAGCCTCAGAATGGTAAGATTGCCACCTTTAAATGCCACACACACACCATCCATCTGACTCACTCACTCTCTCACTCTCTCTCCTTTCTCCTCTCTCCTTTCTCCTCTCTCCTCTCTCTCCCTCTCTCTTTCTCCACAAACTCCTGAAGAAATCTGTAAGGTACTTAGCAGTTTTAAGGCATGTTGGGCAGAACTGGTTGCTAACTGGAAACACACCAGTCGTCTGGCCGGCCAAGCTGAGGCCAAGATGTGGGCGTGGCCGGCCAAGGTGTGGGCGGGGCCGGCCAAGCTGAGGCCGAAGGCAGGCGGGGCCGGCCAAGGTGTGGGCGGGGCCGGCCAAGGTGTGGGCGGGGCCGGCCAAGCTGAGGCTGAAGGCGGGCGGGGCCGGCCAAGGTGTGGGCGGGGCCGGCCAAGGTGTGGGCGTGGCCGGCCAAGGTGTGGGCGGGGCCGGCCAAGCTGAGGCCGAAGGTGGGCGTGGCCGGCCAAGCTTGCCATTCTCCTTCGATTCTTTTATCTTGACGTTTATCGCTGAGAAAAAGACGGCCGCCCCGCCTCCATTACCAACACACACACACACACACACACACACACACACACACACACACACACACACACACACACACACACACACACACACACACACACAGTGCATTTATCACCCCTTCCCCCTGTCTCCCACCAGGAAGCATCAGCAGCACCTGCCTGGACCCCCACACACGTCAAGCAACACCTCATATATTCGAGTTCACACAAAAATCAAGACAATGTTAACTTGGTACAACACTATAATGCCCTGCTACCAGGTAGACCTTATGACGCTAGTCTCGTGGGTTCAATGTCCAGAGAAAGAGGGATGACGCTATTGACTGCCCAAGCTGAAGCGGGGGAATAGGGGATAGGAGATAGGAAAGGAATGGGACGGACGAGAAGGGAAGGAATGGGTTAGGAAAGAGGATGAAGGGATAGTGATGAGTGCACAGGATTGGGATGGATATAATATGGGTAGAGAGCAGTAAATGGATATAGGAAAATGAGAAAGTGGGAGAGGGGGAAATTGTGACGCGTAAAAGGGATAGGAAATGGAAGAGATGTCTGGGATGGGAGGGAAGTACGCAGGGAAGAAACACTTAAATTTTATTGTAGAAAAACCGTTTAAAGTTACGAGAAGCTCAGGCTATCTGCTGGTCCACAAACTGAATATATACCGATGGATAAATGTCTAATATAATGTGCGCACTAGCATGCACGCAAACACACACACACACACACACACACACACACACACACACACACACACACACACACACACACACACACACACACACAGGAATGAACATGCAAAATATTCGCTGAACACCACAGAAACAGCATTAAAATGTAGCATACAAGGCCAAGGATCAACCTGTACTACTGTAATGCCACATAAGCAAGAAGACGCCTGTAATTACTCAAGTGATCAAGCTTCACAAAGGATATGACCACACACAAAATCATTAGTGCCAAGAACTCGCTCAGTGTTTACAGGACGTGTTCCAGCTGAACCCAGAGTTCCATCCAAGATCAACAATTTCTGAAGAAGCAGACACACTACAAGATGAAAAGCTGCCTGAAGCAAAAGTGGCCCCAAGAATAGAACCATTACAGGAGCTGGATGAACAACTCACCATGGATACTGAAAGAGGCAGCTACACCACTGTGTGTACCTATTATAGGTTTCAGCTGAACAAATCCACAAGGGCCGTGACGAGGTTACAGCACCTCACAGAAATGGAGACATTACCTACAATTTTGAAAATAGTTAATGTGGTACCTATTAGTAGGTACCATATTGACTATAATAATTACATTAATGTAGGGAGCCGGTCGGCCGAGCGGACAGCACGCTGGACTTGTGATCCTGTGGTCTTGGGTTCGATCCCAGGCGCCGGCGAGAAACAATGGGCAGAGTTTCTTTCACCCTATGCCCCCTGTTACCTAGCAGTAAAATAGGTACCTGGGTGTTAGTCAGCTGTCACGGGCTGCTTCCTGGGGGTGGAGGCCTGGTCGAGGACCGGGCCGCGAGGACACTAAAGCCCCGAAATCATCTCAAGATAACCTCAAGAATCTCAAGGTAATCAATCGGCAAAGAGGTCTGTGAAGCATTATATGGGAGCCCGGGCATCCAATCTTGAGGTTATCTTGAGATGATTTCGGGGCTTTTAATGTCCCCGCGGCCCGGTCCTCGACCAGGCCTCTACCCCCAGGAAGCAGCCCGCGACAGCTGACTAACACCCAGGTACCTATTTTACTGCTAGGTAACAGGGGCATAGGGTGAAAGAAACTCTGCCCATTGTTTCTCGCCGGCGCCTGGGATCGAACCCAGGACCACAAGATCACATGTCCAGCGTGCTGTCCGCTCGGCCGACCGGTTCCCCAAATGGCAGGAACGGCCCCAACCAGCACCAGCAACTCTCAAAACATGTTTCATGAATTTCATAAAAGCACAAGCCTGCCAGACTTCAGCGATCAGTGTCACGTTACTGCCACGCTGTCTGCCACGCTGTCTGCCACGCTGTTTGCCACGCTGTTGACGTGTGCTCCGAGGGGGGGGGGCATGCCTTAGGCCCACACCCTCCTACGCAATAGGAACAGCCTAATTGAACAAACGACATCGATGCAACATTGAATAACGCTCATCCAACGTCGAATGTACGTTAACTGGACGTTACTGGATCATGGTTTTATCTGACTGTCAGGGCGCCTGACAGCTGGGTGGACAGCTTTGTCCACCCAGCGCTTTGGATTCGTAGTCCTGAGGTTCCGGGTTCGATCCCCGGTGGAGGCGGAGACAAATAGGCAAAATGTTTCTTTCACCCTGATACCCAATGTTACCTAGCAGTAAATAGGTACCTGGGAGTTAGACAGCTGCTCCGGGCTGCTTCCTGGAGGTGTGTAACAAAAAGGAGGCCTGGTTGAGGACCGGGCCGCGGGGACGCCAAGTCCCGAAATCATCTCAAGATAACCTCAAGATAACCACTGGAACCGCTCCTGGCAGGGCGCGGGGCAAGATGTGGTTCACAGCTGGTCCTCCACACCTGGCCCTCCACACCTGGCCCTCCACACCTGGCCCTCCAGGCCCCAGAATGTATCACCTTACACCGACGTAGTTTGCCTGGAGAGGTCGGTGGTGCCAGGGTGTCTGGG
Source organism: Procambarus clarkii (assembly GCF_040958095.1). Classification (NCBI taxonomy): domain Eukaryota; kingdom Metazoa; phylum Arthropoda; class Malacostraca; order Decapoda; family Cambaridae; genus Procambarus; species Procambarus clarkii. The sequence goes on from NC_091204.1 coordinate 15,772,946, forward strand.
CAAGAGAGTGACAACAATGATCCCCGCCCAACTCTATACAATGGTAACACCACCACCACCACCACCACTATCATCAATGTAACCTACCAACATTGTCAACAACAACAACATAAACATTACCAGTAGGCCTACCAACATTGTCAACAACAACAACATAAACATTACCAGTAGGCCTACCAACATTGTCAACAAAATCAGCACCCATAAAAATAACTATGACAAACAAACCAATAACAAAAATAGTGAATGCCACATAAACAGGGGCAACAAATAATCAGAAACGGAAGAGGAGAACGCGGCCGAATATCATCATATGGTGAGGAGAGGCTATGAGGGAAGGGAAGGGGAGGGGAGGGAAGGGGAGGGGAGGGCAGGGCAGGGCAGGGCAGGGCAGGGCAGGGAAGGGAAGGGAAGGGCAGGGCAGGGCAGGGAAGGGCAGGGAAGGGCAGGGAAGGGAAGGGAAGGAGGGAAGGGAAGGGCAGGGCAGGGCAGGGCAGGGCAGGGCAGGGCAGGGAAGGGCAGGGAAGGGAAGGGAAGGGAAGGGAAGGGAAGGGCGCTGAGGGTGGCAGGGGCCATAACAACATTTGGGGCTCAGCTGCGGGCGATGGAATACCTCATGAATCAGAATTATTTGACTCACACTTCAAACTTTTATTTCTCCCCCACTCTCGCGTACAGCAGTCGACACCAGGCAGGGAGGGAGGAAGGGGAAGGGACAGGAAGGAAAGGGAAGGGGAAAGGAAGGGAAGGAGGGTGGAAGGGAAGGAAGGTGGGAAAGAATCAGGGAAAGGGTGAGCTGGGTGGGAGGTAGCCCAAGAAACTATAAAAAACAAACCCTTGGCGACCATCTTATTCCCGTATGATGTAGGTAGAATACTGATACAAGATAAATAGAACATTAATCAACACTCCATTAACAGATTAAACCAAGCAAAAACAGTTTCAGGCAGAGTGAGAAGATCCAGTCACTTCAGCACCAACTCACAGCTACTCTTGCACCAGGCTCTAGTCCCGTCACATCTCTGAACATATAGAGCCCTTGTCCAGGGTCGTATAGAGGCTCTGTGTCCGGGGCGACTCTGTGATGTCTGTGGTAGAGATGCTGCGTCTTATCTACCATCTTTATAACACCTTCCAGCACCTCTACATTCCTTAAAGAAAACATACTTGTAAAACTAGAAATAGTGCAAAAACCTGGCGCTAAGAACATAAGATAAATACCTTATGACTAGAAAATCTATAATATATATTCCTGAACATTCAGTTACTAAAATATCCTGTGTGTGTGTGGGGGGGGGGGGGTGTAGTAGACCCCATACCCCATCTTGTGCGGGGGGGGGGGGGGGTAGTGGACCCCATACCCCATCTTGTGCGGGGGGTAGTGGACCCCATACGTATCCTGTGTGTGGGAGGGGGTGTAATGGACCCCATACCCCATCTTGTGCGGTGGGTAGTGGACCCCATACTGTGTTGGGGTAGTGGACCCCACTCCATCCTGTGTGGGGGGTGGGGTGTGGACCCCATACGCATCCTGTGTGGGAAGGGGGGGGTGGACCCCATACGCATCCTGTGTGGGAAAGGGGGGGGGGTGGACCCCATACACATCCTGTGTGGGGGTGGAGGGGGGTGGACCCTATACACATCCTGTGTGGGGGTGGAGGGGGGTGGACCCTATACACATCCTGTGTGGGGGTGGGGGGTGGACCCCATACAGTGTTGGGATAGTGGACCCCATACCATCCTGTGGGTGATTGTGGACCCCATATCCATTCTCTGTAACAAGGTTACAGAGGCATATAATGGGCTCAGGGGACTGAACTCCAAAATTCATTTAGCTCAGCAAGTTACAGTATTGATAAGGCAGTTAACACAGTATTATATATATCAACAAAGGGCCTGATAACGATATGGCGAGGCAGTCCCTCGCCCCGAACCAACACTATAACTTTCTCAGCTTAGTAACTGTACAGCAAGCTGAGAAAGCTTAACATTACCTGAAGCCAGGCACCGTTGCAGTGGATGCCCTGGTTATTCTTGCTGAGGTCAGATGTGCATTGTGGTTCAGGGAGCTTGTGTACGCGTGAGGCGAGATCCCAAAACATGACCTGAAGCCAGGCACCGTTGCAGTGGATGCCCTGGTTATTCTTGCTGAGGTCAGATGTGCATTGTGGTTCAGGGAGCTTGTGTGCGCGTGAGGCGAGATCCCAAAACATGACCTGAAGCCAGGCATCGTTGCAGTGGATGCCCTGGTTATTCTTGCTGAGGTCAGATGTGCATTGTGGTTCAGGGAGCTTGTGTACGCGTGAGGCGAGATCCCAAAACATGACCTGAAGCCAGGCACCGTTGCAGTGGATGCCCTGGTTATTCTTGCTGAGGTCAGATGTGCATTGTGGTTCAGGGAGCTTGTGTGCGCGTGAGGCGAGATCCCAAAGGATTAGATATCATTGGGGAAATAATCCCTCTGGCACTGTGGAGATGCAAATGTAGACAGTCTGACTTGCGTAGGTGGTGAACCAAAGTTTTAGTACACGGACGCTGTAATACAGGGTTGGTGTGGAGACATCGACACAGGCGTGGCTACACTCGGGGCACGACAGCCTCCACCACACACTAAGGACCGGGGTGTAAATCGTCTGGTGTTGAGAGTCGTGTTTTGTGAGCACAGAGGGAGGGAGGTATTGGGCTTCACGTGGAGGGAGGGAGGGAGGGAGGGCCTCACAGTGAGCCCAGACAGAAGGCAGCGCTTGGCCTCCAGATAGAGAGAGGAAAGGCTCCCCAGTTTGCGTTTCTGAACGCTTTCAGTATTATTTTGAAAGAGAAAGAGAGAAACAGAGAGAGAGAGATAGAGAAAGAGCAAGAGAGAGAGAAAGAGAAGTAGAGAAAGAGAGGAGAGAGAGAGAGAGAGACAGAGAGAAAGAGAGGAGAGAGAGAAAGAGAGGAGAGAGAGAGAGAGAGAAAGGGGAGGGAGAGCGAGAGTGAAAGAAAGAGAGAGAGAGCAAAAGAGATGGAGAGGTGCAAGGAATCACTTTTGGATCTTTGGAGGACTACCAGTAATTTGGCTGTACTCGCGTACGCGTACCCCCGTGAACGCTCGTAGTGACCAGGATTCACGAAGCAGTTACGCAAGCACTTACGAACCTGTACATCTTTTCTCAATCTTTGGCGGCTTTGTTTACAATTATTAAACAGTTAATGAGCTCCGAAGCACCAGGAGGCTGTTTATAACAATAACAACAGTTGATTGGCAAGTTTTCATGCTTGTAAACTGTTTAATAAATGTAACCAAAGCCGTCAAAGATTGAGGAAAAATGTACATGTTCGTAAGTACTTGCGTAACTGCTTCCTGAATCAGGGGTCTTGTAGCACTTGACGTTAGGATGAGTTACACCTCCACCACCTTGATACAAGACGACTACTGGAGCGGTTCCTTCTCCAAATCTGCGACTCCGTAAAAAAAATAACTGTTTTGCCTAGCTAATGAACCCAATCAACCCACCAAACATATCGAGGCGCATGCACATGCAACACTGATGATCACGATGTGAACATTTTTGTACCAATTCGTCGCAATTTTAACGGATTATCGATTCCGACGGAAATGCGCCGTATTGGGAGGGACCCGTTGGGCGTTGACAGCTCCTGATGCTCCCTGGGGAAATCTCTGAGGGAGATTAGCAGTAGCGGGGTGGGGGGGGACGGTGGACAGAGGGATGATGAGAAGTTGACGGGCATGTTGAGGGCGTCTCTTGGGACTAATGATTATTGCAACAACAATAATATACAGAAATATTTAATATATTCCACAAGCCCCGTCTGTCGTACAGGGGGCAACGGACAAAATACGGGGTTATCTTGAGATGATTTCGGGGCTTTTAGTGTCCCCGCGGCCCGGTCCTCGACCAGGCCTCCACCCCCAGGAAGCAGCCCGTGACAGCTGACTAACACCCAGGTACCTATTTTACTGCTAGGTAACAGGGGCATAGGGTGAAAGAAACTCTGCCCATTGTTTCTCGCTGGCGCCCGGGATCGAACCCGGGACCACAGGATCACAAGTCCAGTGTGCTGTCCGCTCGGCCGACCGGCTCTCTGGTGCTACGGGTGCTACGAACGGCAGCGGCAAAACATGCAGGGGTTTTCTATGTGGTGGTTGGTAAGGTTAGGTGGGAGGCGTCAGTTCGTATACGTTTTAGTACCATGTATTTAGTCCGTTGTGGCAACTCCAGAGAACGGTTTGAAGTTTTGAAGCCTCATGCTACTCAATCCTCGCTCGCTGTGGGTTCGGATTATTTTCTTGCGCGGAGCCTCCCCTGAGAATATTCAACCCCCTTTTTGTGAGCTTTAGCGTATATATATTTATTAATAATTGGAGCTTAACCTATTGTGTGTCAACCCGCCCTCTCCAGCGTTCACAACAAGTTCAAGTTCAAGTATGTTTATTGAGACAAGAAAGAAATACATCTCAAAGGGATAGAGTAGCTTAGGCTATTTCTACCTCCCAGCGTTCACAACGACACTAAACTGATGTATTAAATCTGAACCTAACCCAGCCGTGAACCTAAAATATTAAACTGAACATCACGTCAATTTTCTGAGCCATTTGATTTGCAATCCAACTTTTTAATGTCGGTGATTTTCACCCCAAAATAAGATGTGTTATGTGAGAGGACAGGTGGCATATATACCTGTGGCCATGGCCTTCACAGACCAGCAAAAAGTAATGACAAAGTCGATACTCTCAAGAAAAGCAAGGACGTAAAAGATCCTTCGGGAACAGACCAGCACACAGCCATATTTTTCCCCAAGCCCTACCTGATTTAATTAGGAATGACGTCACCGCCAGAGCAGGTGATAAAAGAATTGTTTTTCCTTCCCATCTCCCGAGAAAGGTAATGAGAGGACGAGATAATTAGCTTTCTAAATGGGAGTCGAAATTAAGACTGCCTTGCACACCGGGCTGACTGCAAGGCTATATGGAGAAGCAATGTTAATTAACAGGCAATAGAGAGACCTGTTTACTCTCTCCCTGGGCCCAAGTGTCAAGAGAAAGGGCGCGGTAGGGGGATTACAGGGTTTGCAGAGAAGGGGGGGGGGATTGAGGATTTACGGGATTAGATAGAACATGGATTAACGTTGAGAGGGTTAGGGACGGAGGGAAAGGGGGGGGGGCTCTCTGTCTCTTAGATAGAGAAAGGGATCCGCCTCCTCCCCCACTTCAGAAATGGGGGAAGAGAGACTGGTTGGGTGTGGGGGGTTGGAAAGGGGGACAAGGATAGGGAAGGGGGGACAAGGATAGGGAAGGGGGGACAAGGATAGGGAAGGGGGGGGACAAGGATAGGGAAGAGTGGACAAGGATAGGGAGGGGGGAGGGAGGTGTAGGGGCAGGAGTAAGAAGGGGGAAGGGGGGAGGAGAGTGGAAAGCTAAGGGTATTAAGCCAGAGATCAAGACCAACTCAATTATCTCCTGGTCTGTGGCTCAGACGGGATTAATGCCACACTCTCCACCCTTCACAAACAAGAAACAGGAAGCAGACGATGAGTCGTTTCCTAACGATGAGTCACAAGCGACTCATCAGGAAGTGAAGGTGATGTCCTCTTTTGCAAGCATTTTCAGCACTCTGAGGCAAGCGCTTCGGATCACTACACTCTGGTAGTTGTGGTGAGAGTGAACGCAGCCGACTTGGTGCACTCTTAATGTATTTCCTGGTGCTCTACACAACACACCTCCACCAGCCCACTCGTCAACCCGTTCTCGCAAATTCGTAAAGTCAATATTGACTTATTAACTACGTGCATAGGTGATATACTAAACATAATAGATACCCTTAAAAAGATTCATAGAAAACACCAACCTTACCTAACCTTGTTAGTATCTTAAGATAAGCATCTTATTGCTTCGTAATTACAATTATTACTTAACCTATACCTATTATAGGTTAGGTAATAATTGTAATTACGAAGCAATAAGATGCTTATCTTAACATACTAAGTAGGTTAGGTAAGGTCGGTGTTTTCTATGAATCTTTTTAAGGGTATCTATTATGTTAAGTATGTCACCTATGCACATATTTAATAAGTCAATATTGACTTATTAAATTTGCGAGAACGGGTTGCACTCGTAACACACCCACCCACCACCAGCCCACTCTGACATACCCCCCACCCACCACCAGCCCACTCTGACATACCCCCCACCCACCACCAGCCCACTCTGACATACCCCCCACCACCCACCACCAGCCCACTCTGACATACCCCCCACCCACCACCAGCCCACTCTGACATACCCCCACCACCCACCACCAGCCCACTCTGACATACCACCACCACCCACCACCAGCCCACTCTGACATACCCCCACCACCCACCACCAGCCCACTCTGACATACCACCACCACCCACCACCAGCCCACTCTGACATACCACCACCACCCACCACCAGCCCACTCTGACATACCCCCACCACCCACCACCAGCCCACTCTGACATACCCCCACCACCCACCACCAGCCCACTCTGACATACCCCCACCACCCACCACCAGCCCACTCTGACATACCCACCACCACCCACCACCAGCCCACTCACACTACAGTCCACCAGTGTCACAAAAAGAGGGAGGACCCGAACCTTACACTGCCTCTGTTTTTATGGAGATGATTGATGAAGCCTCGCGACGTGGCCATCCTCCCTCCCTCCCTCTCCCACCCTAATCCTTCCCTCTCCCACTCTACACCATCCCATCCATCCCTCCCTCTCATCCCTCCTCTCCACACTGCAGAAAGTTACAGGGCCTAGACAGGAACCTAACAGATCAGGACCTAACTCCAGCAGGGAGCATACAAATCGTTGCTAGAATTCAATCCCAACACATGTAAGGTAATGGAGATGGAAAGGGAGAGGAGACCAGAAGGCAGCTACACCTTATGGGGAAGGCAGCTACAGGAGACGAAGAGTTCTGGGAGTGGACATAGTCCCAACACTAACACCAGAGACACACACAAACAGGATAACATCGGCAGCATATGTGACGCTGGCAAAATATAAGAACATCGTTTATAAACCTTAATCAGGCCTTCAAGACAATCTATACAGCCTTTTAGACTAATACCAGAATACGCAGCACCAGCATGGAATCCGCACCTTGTGAAACAAAGCCAAAACTTAAAATGTACAAAGGTTTGCAACCAGATTTGTGCCATAACTAAGAGGGTTAAGCTACGAGAATATGCTTGTGGAACTAGCTCTCACAACCTTAGAGGATAGAGGGGATATGATCTCAACATACAAGATAATGAGGAGGGAATAGATAAGGTGGACAAGGATAGACTTCACATTGTGAGAGTGGATAGTAGTGAGAGCCAATAATACTGTCACTACGATATACACCGAGGTTGCTATACATAAAGTATACACCGAGAAACACTAACAAGTGTATTTACCTAGTTGTGCTTGCGGGGGGGGGGTTGAGCTTCAGCTCTCTGGTCCCGCCTTAGTGTATGGTAGTGGCTGTGGGACGGGGGGGGGGGGGGGTTGAGATGGGAAAGTATGTTTAGACATTTGGACAAATGTGTTAATTTCGTTCTTCCTCCCTCCTTTCCCTGCATCTCTACTATACCTGCCCCCAGCACCCTCAACTGCTGTCTGCTCCCTCCCCACTCTACTGGCTCCCCTCCCCACTCCACTGGCCCCCTCCCCACTCCACTGGCTCCCTCCCCACTCTACTGGCTCCCTCCCCACTCTACTGGCTCCCCTCCCCACTCCACTGGCCCCCTCCCCACTCCACTGGCTCCCTCCCCACTCCACTGGCTCCTTCCCCACTCCACTGGCTCCCTCCCCACTCCACTGGCTCCCTCCCCACTCCACTGGCTCCCTCCCCACTCCGCTGGCTCCCTCCCCACTCCACTGGCTCCCTCCCCACTCCACTGGCCCCCTCCCCACTCCACTGGCTCCCTCCCCACTCCACTGGCTCCCTCCCCACTCCGCCACCATCTCGCTGGCGTCCGAGCCGAGCCTCACACCAGTGCACATAAACACTATTTATCCTTAACAAACAGGTCAATATTTAGCCCCATTTTGCAACCTGCATCTTTGGCTTACAGACGCACAAAGGAAAACTTTGTTTGTTTCTCCAGCGCAAACACCTTGCGTATACTTTTAATTCTCCAGCGCGAATCCATAGCCTAGGATGAACTGCGAGAGAGAGTTGGTCAGGATGTTCGGTATTTAGATATCTTTAAACAATTCAGTATGTCAGTTATCTACCGCGACACACACACACACACACACACACACACACACACACACACACACACACACACACACACACACACACACACACACACACTTTAACCCCCAATCACCACCACAAGAGAGATATGTACTTGTGCTACGTGTTGAACACAGACATTAACCACAGTTCCCAACATCATGATAATACTTATCAACACAGCATCGCGATGACGTACTTCATCACCATATTACTCAAGCTCTGGGCCCCCAGGCGGCGCTGCTGACGGGGAAGCCTCAGTATAATCTCTAATATAATTATCAGTCAGCTGTAGTTAATTGTTAGTCAATCACGCAATAATTACAAGGAGTTAATAATGGAAATTTGGAGAGGCCATATTATTATTATTATTATTATTATTATTATTATTAATATTTGGGTTATTATCAGGAACATTTTTATTATTTAGAATATGTTGATATATAAAATTTTCACTATTAATTATCCTGGTGTTATCGATGTTATGTCCCGTTTTCTATAATCATTATCATGTCTCGTGATTGTAATTTGATAATGCAAGTTAAATTCTGGTGGATAAATGAGCAGATTTCAACCAGAATTTATGTCAACAAATAAATTTGGAGATATTTATTTGATTATTCCTCCTTTACTAGTTGGGGTTCGAACCCCGTGAACTGTGATCACAGCCCGTCCTCCAAACAAAGACCCAAAAGTGATTCCATCCACCCGCCAAACCCCCTGTTTATGAATGAAAAACGGTTTAAACACGACTCAACTGATTTCGTTCGAACACTTCCGGAACAAGTGCTTCACTGACGACTGTTGTTCGAACCACAACGCTGTAAATGCTTCACACACGTACTACAAATACAAAAATTCGCCAACAGAACCTAAACACCTAACCTAACCTATGTCTATAATGCACAATATGCTAATATATTATAATATTTATTTATATTTGGGAAAATTCCCGTTTTGAATTAACAGCATGTAAAAATTGATGAATGCGTCTGTGGGGTCGACCGCTGGATGTAATGGACTTGAGTCGAGGACGAGTTGGTGACCATGAATCCAGTGAGCGTTATTGAGGACGAGTCTGTATCCTGGGTCTTGTCTTAATGGCGTGGTTCTTAACTACTCTAAGACAGCGCCTGATGCCAGCTTGATTGATGTCAAGCTGGTATCAGGCAGCGACCTTCTTGCTTGACATTAAGCTGGTACAAGACAAGCCAGTCGACTTTAACAAGTAATTTAGTCCAAGTATAAAATCTTTTCTTTATCTTGGCAGTCATTCAAAGAATTAGTGGTCATTGATTTTTCATAATAGTCACCAAAGAAATCAAAGCAAAACCTAGGGCCAAAAACACATTTTAAGATGACGTCATATTACAAGTTGAAATGCTGCACAAAGGTCGCTATCAGCAGAAAGCGCGAAGCCAGTACGACTGTTGAGCCCTTGGAAGGGAAACGAGAACAATTCGGGACAGGACAGACAGGAGGCATGGTGCCCAAGCACTTGGATAATCGGGGTTCGAACGCCGACCTGGCAAGATGTAAGGCCGTCGTACTACTGACCAGTCTAAAGGTAATAAAAGCAGAGTTACGGGGATAAAGAATTAGGATATTGAGCCCCTGATGCCCACATGACCACTTCAGTGTTGTCAGGAAACATTATTAAAGTGGTCATATGAGGCTTCGTGTACTAATTAATAGTACACAAAGCTTCGGCAAAAGTATGGCAAAATTACGGTCAATTTTGCCGGAAGAGTTGTCTGCGAATTCCCCAGCCCTTCCTTACCATGAGGTTGGGTAAGGCTGGGTACCGTGAGCTATGACAAGGGGAAAGTTCTAAGCCTGCTCCATTGACACTGAAATTGCCTACAACTGTTCCCACCTGTGTATAACAAAGCGTGTACTTTAATATTTGTCTCAATCGGAATCTCCAATTTAGTCTTGAGTAACAAATGATCCGACCGATGAGGGAATGTCTTGCCAATCCTCTTGTATTGCTTGGGAGTACCCTGACCACAGGTTCGATCCTCGTCACGGCTCCTACTGATTTTCTCATTGATACTTCACGTTAGTGAGAGTTTTGTGTTTGTTAATGTAATTCGGTCAATCGTGTACCAGAACTCATAGCCTGGTAATTCATCTGTGAAAAATTACCAAACAACTGCTCAGGTCCACCACACCCAGCCCACCACACATTACCAAACACCTGCCAGGCTGACAACCACGCAGCGCGACACACACATGAGAGAGCCTCATATATAGCCACATATATATAGCCACTTCTAAACAAGATTAACACACAACTCCCTCAATATTTTCCATCCGTTTTCTATAATGTCAAATTATATCCTTATGACACCAGTTCTCAACCGCTGTTTTTGTTGTTGTTAGCTATAATAGCCTCCTAAACGAGGTACAAAATACTTTAATTTCACATGAGGGTGATTAGCAAGGTGTGCGAGGATGGTGAATGGTACTTTACGACAGCCTGCGAGCAGTTAGTGCCATGTTGTAACAAGGGAGACGAAACTTTCGGCCTTACGGTAGAGGTCAGTAAGGGTGTCAAGCAGTGCTGTACTAAAGGGACACATGTGCTTGTTTTTCGCGCCAGAAACCCACACCTGGCCGGGGGAAATGATGAGTTTTATCGAACTCATCGATGATAACTGTCAAAATACGGCTCTACTCATTCGAACCTCGCATATTTACACTGTCTAACATGGCCCCATCACAGGCGTCATCATGGGGCCGGTACAGCCGTTATCACCACACTGGAATTAGTACTACACATATCAACACGCTTCCATGTTGAATCACTTTACATATGGCCGCAGCTGTAAACACACACACACACACACACACACACACACACACACACACACACACACACACACACACACACACACACACACACACACAACAAAAATGAGCCACTAGGACGTTAGAAGGAACTTTTTCAGTGTCAGAGTAGTTAACGGATGGAATGCATTAGGCAGTGATGTGGTGGAGGCTGACTCCATACACAGTTTCAAATGTGGATATGATAAGAGCCTAGTAGGCTCAGGAATCTGTGCACCAGTTGATTGACGGTTGAGAGGCGGGACCAAAGAGCCAAAGCTCAACCCCCGCAAGCACAATTAGGCGAGTACATACACACACACACACACACAGGGGTACCACCTCTGCCTGCAATTGTGGGGACCCATAGCCTCAGAGAAGAGAATAAAAGGTATTCCAAAAAGACGTTGCAGATTCTCCCTGAACACAAATATTTTCTTCTCCTACCACCCCTACTGTATTATTTTATACATTGATTTATTTAACTCTCTTAGATTGGGTTATAGTTTACAGAAACCACACACACACACACACACACACACACACACACACACACACACACACACACACACACACTGAATCTGTACACCAGTTGATTGACAGTTGAGAGGCGGGACCAAAGAGCCAAAGCTCAACCCCCGCAAGCACAAATAGGTGAGTACACACACACACACACACACACACACACACACACACACACACACACACACACACACACACACACACACACACACACACACACAATCACTGCTCCAAAACCTTATCCAGTTCTGCAGCCTAGTGAGTACTCATTCCTTGTCGAATATGGAATTAGAGGTTGTAGAAGCCACCTCCATCCACAACCATCAAGGAGAGACTCGACAAGGGATTCAAACATTACGATAGTTCAATGATAAGGCAGCGGGTACAACATGGCTAGTTGGCGGGTCGTTAAGTGCTATTCCTCCCTACCCCCGTAGACACTGAGAGGCATGTGGCTTAGTACAGTATTCCCCCAGTGCTGTGCACGTGTTCCCTTAGTGCTGTGCACGTGTTCCCCAGTGCTGTGCACGTGTTCCCTTAGTGCTGTGCACGTGTTCCCCAGTGCTGTGCACGTGTTCCCTTAGTGCTGTGCACGTGTTCCCCAGTGCTGTGCACGTGGTCCCTTAGTGCTGTACACGTGTTCCCTTAGTGCTGTACACGTGTTCCCCAGTGCTGTGCTCGTGTTCCCCAGTGCTGTGCACGTGTTCCCCAGTGCTGTGCACGTGTTCCCTTAGTGCTGTGCACGTGTTCCCCAGTGCTGTGCACGTGTTCCCCAGTGCTGTGCACGTGTTGCTCAGCGCTGGCCAAGTTTTCGGTGAATATTTCATTTCCTTTTTCTGTCAAAGAAACAAAGTTGAATATCAAAGGCTGAGAGCATCGTATTTCCCCGTAATATAAATAACTTTCTGAAAGTTGATTTAATTTCGACGCTCGCCAGAGATAGGAAAACTTATCACGATCAGATAGTGCTTTTTAGGAATGGAAGTTGAAAGAAAATGTAGTTATACTGGTATTGATCTCACGCACGCACGCACACAACCACACACACACACACACACACACACACACACACACACACACACACACACACACACACACACACACACACACACACACGGAAACAGAGTGCCCAAATGAGCCACAGAGATATTAGAAAGAACTTTTTCAGTGTCAGAGTAGTTAACAGATGGAATGTATTAGACAATAATGTGGTGTAGGCTGACTCCATACACAGTTTCAAATGTAGATGTGATAGAGCCCAATAGGCACAGGAACCTGTACACCAGTTGACTGACAGTTGTGAGGCGGGACCAAAGAGCCAAAGCTCAACCCCCGCAAGCACAACTAGGCGAGTACACACACACACACACACACACACACACACACACACACATAGTTGCTCACTCCGCCCCACGGAACCAAAAGGCTGTGTTCCCTACTGAGGCCCTTCCCCTCGACGACACTTTCCCTCCAATTTCTTCAGCACACACTTCTCCTCACCTACAAAAGAATCCAATAAAAGACGAGACAGGCCTTTCAATACACACCAGAACCACCAACCAGACTTCACTCACAGTTACTCTGTTTCCTTCCAGAGAGACATTCTATTACCCTTCCTGACACCTTTCCAGTTAAGCCTACCTGACTTTTAAGTCTGTAGGAACCATTCTGCCGGACTGGGTCAAATACACCCTAACAAGGAAAACACAGTCAGGCCGCCCTTCTCTTTCCTATTTCAGCAATTACATTTTATCTTAAAACTCTAATAGCTTTGCTGGTCATGATCTGCCTTCACTGAATACATGCTCTGTGATCCGTGAGTGATTACAGAGTGATTCTGTACTCGCCTCTCGAGCTCATTGCTGGGACTACTCATAATGACATTAGACCTGTACATCTTTCATCATGGCGGCTTTGTTTACATCTAATAACCATTTTACGAGCGTCGAAACATCACAACCCAATGTTATTGTCGTTGTAAATAACCTTCGGAGCTCATAAACTGTTAACATTAATAATGGTTAAGAAAAGCTGCCAAGACTGTTGAAAGGTGTACAGGGGGGAGTTGTGTAAAACCCTGGCTTGTGCCTCGGAGAGGCTGCAGGATCCAGTAAGTTCAGTAGAACTTCGGTTTCAACTCCTTTTGACCATGTCGTAACTCAAGTCGATTAAGGCAGCGTATGGGATGCTCTCGGACGCAGGTTCGAATCCTCGTTGATCAAGGTGTACGGGTTTCGTCAGGTGGATGCGTATAAAGACTCGTATTCCAAGATCTGTAAGTTCAGTGGCTCCCGTCTCCCTCGTGCATTGTATACTGGGACAACATTGGCTGCCCTCCATGCTTCTGGCACGACTGCAAAGGGAGGACTATTTTCCCCGTGTAACTAGGAAGGTTGTGTGGACCTCAGTGGCATCTTGCCGTGTTTATTATTGATATGTTTCAAACGTGTATATATCACAGTGGATCTATACCTTAAAGTACATATATCCCAGTACATTAAGATCATCTAAACCTGTCACAAAGACGATGTATATTCCCACACACACAATGTATTCAGCGCGGTAACAGGTAACAAAAGCACAAATATTCAACGTACTAAAAACGCCAACAAACATCGTAAAAAGAACGCAATTATAATTTCGAGATTGAACAAAACACTGTTTCTTACCTGCCATTATAGCTAATATATAGACAAATATAGCACATGTCTTATACCAGGACGTGACTCCTTATACCTAGAAGAGGAATCCCGTTTCACGATTCATGAATTAATTGTTTTTCGACTACATAACCTACCTAACCTAACCTAGCTTTTTCGGCTACCTAACCTAACCTAACCTATAAAGATAGGTTAGGTTAGGTTAGGTAGGGTTGGTTAGGTTCGGTCATATATCAACGTTAATTTTAACTCCAATAAAAAAAAATTGACCTCATACATAATGAAATGGGTAGCTTTATCATTTCATAAGAAAAAAATTAGAGAAAATATATTAATTCATGAAAACTTGGCTTATTAGGCAAATCGGGCCTTGCATAGTAGGCCGAGAATTGCGTTCTGGCTACTAGGTACGACATATATATATATATATATATATATATATATATATATATATATATATATATATATATATATATATATATATATATATACACACATATATAAATAATGTCAATTACTGCACTGCCATTTTAAGAACAAAATAAAGGATTCTATAAAATACCTATTATCCCTTTGATCTGTCATGTGCATAACTCTCCATTGAAGGCCCCTAGTATCAACATTCCTGCAATATTGCAAATACATTTGCATATCAATTTTGAAGAGCGCGCATGTTTACGCTCACAAGGGCACTTTTTGTGCACCACTGGCAACCCAGGAGCGGTGTGGCGGGTCTTGCTGGGATGCCTGCAAGACTAGACTACTAGATTATTATATTGTGGGTCTTGTGGTGACATGAATACTTCTGGGGTACTCCTGGGGTACTCCTGGGGTGCTTCTGGGGTACTTCTGGGGTACTCCTGGGGGTACTCCTGGGGTGCTCCTGGGGTGCTTCTGGGGTACTCCTGGGGTGCTCCTGGGGTGCTCCTGGGGTACTTCTGGGGTACTTCTGGGGTACTTCTGGGGTGCTTCTGGGGGTACTCCTGGGGTACTCCTGGGGTACTCCTGGGGAACCTGAGTAGCCTGTTGGATTGTTAAATTGACTAGGAAGTGTGAATTAGTGTAGTAGGTCTTTGTCTCATTTCCTGTCTTCCTTGCCTGCCTCCTTTCCTCCGCTCTCTTTGGTACCTCCTAGCTCTTCCTTCCTCCCTCCTAGCTCTTCCTCCCTACCTCCTAGCTCCTCTTGCAACCTTGCCTCTCCGTGGTGGGAAGGAGTGTGTATTTTAACGACCTGGAGGGCTGTTGGGTGTGGCTTGTGAAGCAACTGTTCTGTCCAAATAACAGAAGACAAGACTAAGAGCGTTTCATTCTCTAGGAATACGTCATGTTGAGCCGAAGAGCCCTGTCCCCTCCGGTTTTACTCTTGCTGTTAGCGGATCGATTAAGAGGCTCAAACCTAACCCAAAGGTTAGATGTATTATAACAGTGCAAATGATGGTTCTTAATGCATAAATTTTGTATTAATAAAGGAGTTCAAACCTGTCTTGCTCATCCCGGGGTGTGTAACATGGCGCACCACCAGAGGTCTTGTCTGTGCACCTCCCCCCTTCCCTGCACCTCCCCCCTTCCCCTTCCCTACACCTGCCCCTTCCCCTTCCCTGTACCTCCCCCTTCCCTGCACCTTCCCCCTTCCCTGCACCTCCCCCTTCCCTGTACCTCCCCCTTCCCCTTCCCTGTACCTCCCCCTTCCCTGCACCTTCCCCCTTCCCTGCACCTTCCCCCTTCCCATTCCCTACACCTTCACCTTCCCTACACCTCCCCCTTCCCTACACCTCCCCCTTCCCTACACCTTCCCCCTTCCCTGCACCTTCCCCCTTCCCTACACCTCCCCCTTCCCTGCACCTCCCCCTTCCCTACACCTTCCCCCTTCCCTGCACCTTCCCCCTTCCCTGCACCTTCCCCCTTCCCTACACCTCCCCCTTCCCTACACCTCCCCCTTCCCTGCACCTCCCCCTTCCCTACACCTCCCTCTCCTTAACCTTCATACAGGTGGGTACAGGAGTAGACGATTTCTAGCACTTATCAGCAAACTAAGAATCCCTCCCTCCCTTCCCAAAGGAACATTTCCAGTTTCACTAAGTGTGAAATCTGTCACATAACATTGACTTTACAACTCCAAATAGGAAATTCACTCTGCAGAGTGACGTTACTATATATAAACCCAAAATAAAGCTGCTGTTCCATTCGCTCTGTTTGGAAAGGAATAAAACCCAAAGGAAAAATAACTTCTGAACGTGATTTAGACGCATTTCCCGAATTTGGTGGCGGGTGCGGGACCCGCCAGTCGTGGTTACCAGCGAGGCTGGAGCGTGCTCCAGGGAACGGTGTTGTGGTGGACGCTAAATTCCAGCCTGTATACAGGGCGCCTCGTGGCACTGATGTGTTCATGTTGACCACACACTAGAAAGTGAAAGGACGACGACGTTTCCGGTCCGTCCTGGACCATTCTCAAGTCATTCATTCATTCTCAAGTCGATTGTGTATCGACTTGAGGATGGTCCAGGACGGACCGAAACGTCGTCGTCCCTTCACTTTCTAGTGTGTGGTCTGGTCTCATCCACGCTGGGAACAATGCCTTTACCCTATACGCATAACATCCTCTGGAACAGCCTCTTGCTCCAATCGCTACAACAGCCATTGTTGTTGTCTGATATGGTGATACCTTCTTCCTAACTGCTAGATCTCTTATTCAGCTGAAATTGCTATTGTATTCTTGCATAATACGTCTTTAAGTATAGCGTCGTCCCATCATTCACAGCTTCTGTGAACACCAAGAAATTTCAGTATGTAAACTTAACGCCAAAATGACTTGATTGCTTTAGAAACTGCTTCATGCAGTTTCAGGTGGCCGCATTTCAGTCCCCGCTTCCCAAGTTTCGCAAGTCAGTAATCTTCATCTCCAGGCCTAGCACAAGCATCACATACGTAATAAAGGAGACTGTGTTGAATGTTGAATGTGTCTGGCATCTGGGGTCTTAAGAAAACATGCAAGTTCTCCAGGGCTCAGACGGTGAAAGCCTTCCGTATTGCGTCAGCGAATCCACGCGATGCATCATGTTGATTGCTTGACGCAACTCAATTTTATTTTATACAGTATTAGTTAGTATTCAAAGAGCTGATGATTGTGTAACTCCTGATGCTCTCACTGTTACAAGAAACATTTCTTAAGTTCATGAGCTGGAGATTAACTCATCTATATCTATGAAAGAGTTTGTGTTAATCTGTCTCCAAAGTTAAAGACCAAACGCTTGTGGCTAGTCTCACGAAGCCTTACACGGCAACTTGTGATTGCACTGGTAATGTCATAGTGCTTTAGGGGCCGATTGATTGATAAAGATTAAGCCACACACAAGAGGTGGCACGGGCATGAATAGCCCGTAAAGGGGGTCGACTCCCATACCCCGCCTTAAGAAGGATCGGTCATGTTAAAACAAAATTATAATCTCTCAGCTTACAACCTGACCACTACGCTTTTAACAACGTTGTTACAATGTTGCGCCAAAGTAACATTTGGAAAAGTTAATGTTGTGGTTATACTGTGTTGGGCTTGTGTTCTAAGAGGGGAGGGGAAGGGGGGCAAGAGAGGAGGGGAGGGGGGGCAAGAGGAGAGGGGAGGGGGCAAGAGGGGAGGGGGGGCAAGAGGAGAGGGGAGGGGGGACAAGAGGAGAGGGGAGGGGGGGGCAAGAGGAGAGGGGAGGGGGGGGCAAGAGGAGAGGGGAGGGGGGGCAAGAGGAGAGGGGAGGGGGGGAAGATTGAGCAGGACAGGACGTGCGTGTGCGCACGCTTGCATTTTATACACACATATACATATGTATATATATACATATGTATATATATATACATACAGTATATATATATTACATATATAATATAGCAACCTTCCACAAATTGCTCTCTGCTATGTTAGGCTTTAGACGACAGGCGTATCCCAGGTTGATTAAGAGGGTTGAAAGCGAGTAATTCATTGATCGTGAATTCGACTCCAAGTGATGGCAAATTGGTTGATTACGATATTGCATCAAAGGCTGAGCTAATGCACTGGACCGGGGAGCTAAACTGATAGCTCCACCGAGCAAGCCAACTTGCAAGTGATCCCTTTGCTGGTGGATATGTGTTTACTTCGTCTGACACACCTGTTCCTAGTGATCTACTGGGTTATATCCGTCCTGTTCCCATCTGTGAGTTGCCAGGTTGCCAGGTTGCCAGGTTGCCAGGTTGCAAGGCTGCGAGGCACGTCGGACCTCCTGCGGGAGACCACATGAATTGCCAGCGCTATGAAATGTTGATACAAGAGCAATGTTATGGAAATTGGAACAAAGTATCAGAATCGTGGAGGAATGCGAATGTATTTCCAATTTTTTACAATGGAAATGTTCCCTTGCGTTGAACCACCGGCCAATTTGCTTAACGTTTATACTTACGTTTATACTAGGATAAAACGTTTATACTAGGATAAAACTAAGATAATTTCTCGAGACGATAAGCACCATATAGACATTCATAAACATCTTGATAAAGATATTAACAAAGGGTTAATAAGATGGCTTTACTGTGGGTCGCTCGTCTTAACTTTACAGTGTTCCAGAAGTTTTTGAAACAATTGATACTGAAAAAAGATCAGGACTTTTACAAAGCAAACTTTAGGAAAGCCTTGGATACTATGTCTTACGAAAGACTGATTACAATGTTAGAGGCGCGTGGTATTGAGTGGGTAATCTTCCAGTTGGATAAGAACAGGGTTATAAGATAAGGAACAGGTTGGATAAGAACAAGGGAACAGTGAAAGCATAAACGAAGTTATGAGATTGCAAAACCGTTCCGAGTGCTCCTAGGGCTCTTAGTAACACACTAAGCTATGTCAAAGGCACCTGTACACCCCATTAAAGCTCTAGCTGAAGGAACTGTTTACATGCCTTTGTGGACTGTGTTGATCCTTTACTAAGGGACAATAAGTTCACCAGTATACTGTCAATAATGACGCAAGCCACCAAGTTTCCCAAAGCGATGTATCAGCTGAGCATTACCGCGATAATTGGTATACTTAGTACAAGTATAATAAGGGTCACCACCTTATTTTGTGTCTACTGTCTTGTTGACAAGAAAAATCAAAACCGATAATGGGCCCCAATTATGTCTAAAAACTTGCAGATGAAGTCACAATAACGTGACTGAAAAATGTTGGCCAAACCTCACACTAGAAAGAGAAGAAACGACGACGTTTCGGTCCGTCCTGGACCATTCTCAAGTAGATTCTCTTGATAATGACAATCGACTTGAGAATGGTCCAGGACGGACCGAAACGTCGTCGTCTCTTCACTTTCTAGTGTGTAGTTTGGTCAGCATGTCTAAAAACTTCTGAAGAAGTTCAACAAAGTCTTAGGGTTGAAACACCATCCTTAGTCGCCCAGAGAGCCAAGGTGTACTAGAGAAGTGCCACCAGTTCCTAAAATCTATGATCAGGATCTTCTGTGACGATTCGACCGAGGAGTTATCTTGAGATTATCTTGAGATGATTTCAGGGCTTTAGTGTCCCCGCGGCCCGGTCCTCGACCAGGCCTCCACCCCCAGGAAGCAACCCGTGACAGCTGACTAACACCCAGGTACCTATTTTACTGCTAGGTAACAGGGGCATAGGGTGAAAGAAACTCTGCCCATTGAATGGGCAGAGTTGATGAAGTGGATGAAGGACTCCTTTTTTTTTCGTTTGTTTGCTGTCTGAGATGCAGTAGAAGACACTCTTGGTGACCCAACGTTTCGGATTGTGTATGGCTACGAGACAGGAGGACGTTTCAACATACCTGGATAAAGTAATAGATGCTGAACTTGGTAAAAAAGGAGCCCATATCATTAAATGATCATGAACAAAACACCAACATTATGGATCACGAGCAATTATTGGACATCCGGATCAACATTAAATCGTGTATAGGATGGACAGTAGTCAGGATTTTAATAATAAAAAAATATATATTATATATATACCTTATATATATATATACCTCACCTCACTCCACCATTCTCTCCTGCCTATTTATGTCCAATACTTGACCTGTAAAATCACTCCTTCTGAAGATGTATTAATATACGAAAGTACTTAAGGAAATTCCTGTTTCAATTTTCTTCCGTGGTCTGACACTCACATTTTTAATCACGTGTTTATTTTCGTGATTTACACACATTATATATATTTACACACACACACACACACACACACGAGGGAGTACCACCTCTGGCTGGAAGAAGGGGACCCTTAGCCTCGGAGAAAAGCACACGCAACGCATTAGAGGGGATTTTTAGGTCCCCTCCAATACTGTTTCTATGTTCTTTTATCCTACCACCCCCTTCCTGTTGTGTTTTTTCTAAGCTTATAAAGATATATGTATTTTATTAACAATTTCATTACACAATAAGGGGTTACAACATTGGTTACATGCAAGGTACAATGTTACATGTCACAGGCTGTTATATGTGTGTGTGTGTGTGTGTGTGTGTGTGTGTGTGTGTGTGTGTGTGTGTGTGTGTGTGTGTGTGTGTGTGTGTGTGTGTGTGTGTGTACAGTATATATGCAACCCGTTCTCGCAAATTCGTAAAGTCAATATTGACTTATTAACTACGTGCATAGGTGATATACTAAACATAATAGATACCCTTAAAAAGATTCATAGAAAACACCGACCTTACCTAACCTTGTTAGTATCTTAAGATAAGCATCTTATTGCTTCGTAATTACAATTATTACTTAACCTATACCTATTATAGGTTAGGTAATAATTGTAATTACGAAGCAATAAGATGCTTATCTTAACATACTAAGTAGGTTAGGTAAGGTCGGTGTTTTCTATGAATCTTTTTAAGGGTATCTATTATGTTAAGTATGTCACCTATGCACATATTTAATAAGTCAATATTGACTTATTAAATTTGCGAGAACAGGTTGCAACATATATTCGACAGCGTCGTCCCTCCATAAATCTCTAATTGTAGACTACCCAATTCTTTCCCCCTCTCTTCCTCCGTCATATCCTTCGACGTCGACCCAAACAGTAAATTGAACAATCACAAAGACTTTAGAGGCTTCGACCCATCATTAAACATCAAAGTACTAACGATAATGCTGTGTTTACAGGACATGAAATTGCCACACTAGCAAATCAGCTTTTGTATATAACTCCATAATCATCAGGGAAAATAATTCAACATATTCCTCTCACTCTGCAAGCCACCCTTTACACTACGCCACTCATCACCGCAATTGACTCATTGTATTCCATGTATTCATTATAAAGGATCACTCCTCACGGCACTTCTCCCAGAACATAAATTCCTCCTGAACCAATTTTCTCCAGCTTCCCTCAGCTTTAGCGAGTTCAATACTTGTACACCACGAGGAAAAAATTACCAGTTGCCAGGGCACGAGGAAACACCTTAAGAATTGTTATGTATTGTAGTACTGTCATTCCTTATTTGTGCACAAGAGTACACCCAAAGTATCCCGGCACCTCGCTGGGCTGTTGACGACGGCCACAACTTTCTCTCCAAACGAGGAAGTAAGTACAGCATATTCTAAGATCAACACACGTGGCCATGCTCTTTCCTTAACCTACAGCAATATGATTATATGCCACAGTCTCTATATTAATTCTATGAGTGTTATGTTGGACGTAACACTTGGCGAGTCCCACATGCGGTGTTCCTCCAGAATTCTCTATGAATCCAGAAATAATTCATAAGTTAAAGTCCTAATCTTTTTTCAGTATCAATTGTTTCAAAAACTTCAGAACACTGTAAAGTTAAGACGAGTGACCCACAGTAAAGCCATCTTATTAACCCTTTGTTAATATCTTTATGAATTCATGAGAATAATTCTCACATTATTCGTAGGGAGCATCTAAGACACAGCACTCATACCTGCATCACTTGTTGGTAGATGTAAATTGGATTATACAAGTTATATTTATCCATCAAACGACACGACTAAACTCTTGTACCCACTCCATCGCCTGGTCTGTTGTTCACAGACTGGAATATTCCACACATCTTGTTGTCAGTCACTATGTGGAGCTGTGTGTTTGGGTTCCAGATGAACTTGAGTTAATTTTATTTTTTTGTAGACCAAAGGTCATACTTCCAACAATGTGTACAAAACGACCAGTAATTTTTGGTTTTGCTGCCAAATTATCAACCAATCCCAAAGCTTAGAAAATACTATTTAACCTCAGAAAAATGACAAACTCTCATTCTGCGATTCTGTATTGGACGTTGTGATTTCTATTTGCCAGCTATTACAAAAAGGCCCATCAATCAAAGGAAGTAATTGCCACTATGTTGCCTCGGTCCTAACAACCATTCCCGCTGTACCTACAACCTTGGTTGTAATATTATATACAACACTACCATATACAGAGGAAAAGCTTCCGAAATATTCATCCAAATATACTGCCGAATTATTTGTAATTGTAGAGCTAATACACGAGGACTCCTCCAGTACGATGGCACTGACCAGCCAATCTAACCCCATACCAACCACTCGTTCAAAAGACAGAGAAATGGCTCTACAATCGTCTGTTAAATTCATGTGGGTGTGTTTGTGCTGGGTTCCTTCACATGCACCATTCCAAAATAAGTAATTGTCGCAATTATGTTGACCAGACCACACACTAGAAGGTGAAGGGACGACGACGTTTCGGTCCGTCCTGGACCATTCTCAAGTCGATTGTGATGAAGTAGATGCAGGCAATAAATAGGCAAGAGAGGTGAGGAGCAAAGTAAGATGTAGTAGAGGGGATAGTAGTAGCGGGGATAATAGTAGGAATAAGAACTGCAGAGGGCCTATTGGCCCATACGAGGCAGCTCCTATTAAAACCACCGAACCGGTTTCGGACCGAAACGTCGTCGTCCCTTCACCTTCTAGTGTGTGGTCTGGTCAACATAATTTAGCCACGTTATTGTGACTCATCGCCTGCTAATTGGCGCAATTAGCGTCACCTCACCACCATCGTCACCTCACCACCATCGTCACCTCACCACCATCGTCACCTCACCAGGCTCAACACAATCATCAGCCACACAGCCTCATACGTAAACATCTAACACAAATTAATCACTTGCACCGAACCTTTCACATTAGGCAGACTAACAATATCATCATCATAGTTCCTCTGAAACTCCAAAATGTCACACTATTCAAATTTCACCACCACCCTGTAACTGAGAACCATTTACAAGCCATTTCCTCCAGCTTGATATGTAATACATCAAAACTCATCGCGTTGACAAGGTCATAATCAATCTAACAATTAAAAATATACCCATTTAGCTCAGGTGAATGGCATCTAACAATTGAATGTGAGTCTAATGGACTCCTTCCACCTTAAGGCAGGTGTGTAAAAGCCTATTATGGCATGGACTCCTTTTACCTTAAGGGTGGTGTGCAAAAGCCTATTATGGCATGGACTCCTTCCACTTTAAGGGAGGTGTGCAAGAGCCTATTATGGGATGGACTCCTGAGCGTGAACATGGCGTCACAGGTGGGGCGGGTCGGCCGCATCAGGAAACGGGCCAGCCAGCTCGCTAGTTTGTTAACGACAGCCACCAAAATGCGTCTGTTAACTTTAGTGTCTATAGTTCCAGGCTTTTTAACTATTATTGCTATTATAATTATCATTACTGGCTTATATATATATATATATATATGTGTTTCCTTATGTCATGTCGGGGGACTGACAAAGTTATTTCTTTCAGTGAAGTTTAACGACACTAGGCTATGACAGCTTAAATGTTACTTTATAAGTATATTGAGTTTATATGTAGAGTCAGTGATTAAGCTACAGCTGTATTTGTTATTGTACTTGGAGGCAAGCCTTCTGCTTGCTCTTGGCTATAGAGTAATCGTAAGATTAGATGATGATGATGTTTAAGATTCAGCTAATAGGGGAAAAAAGTTCCAAGTAGCACGGGCTATGGTAAGCCCGTAGTGAACTTACCTGGCATGGGAGTGAGGCTGTAACTTGCATAAGATTAGAGCACTGTAGAGCTTATATGTACACAAGAGCAGGTGAAGATACGGTTTAGAGTGCTCGGGTTGTGTGGTGGCCGGCGGACCGTTGCCAGACGCCGCGATACGTTGCCAAACTCTACACTTATTTAATTTGTACTGTATGTTGATTATTAAATGTTATTAGATTATTTTACCGTGATGTTTTATGTCATCCAGCCTCCACTTGCCGTCCCTCGGCCTAAAATACTGATCCG
Organism: Procambarus clarkii; assembly: GCF_040958095.1. NCBI lineage: Eukaryota > Metazoa > Arthropoda > Malacostraca > Decapoda > Cambaridae > Procambarus > Procambarus clarkii. Next base: position 15,797,477 of record NC_091204.1, read on the forward strand.
TTTTGACTTGCTTGTTTTTGGAGTACATTTACGGCAGCCAGGGTAATTATGTTAGGCTATATCAAATTTCGGTAATATTAAATACGTTGATTGATCTCCAGTTGTGTTAAGTCTTGAACATTGCAAACTATTTTAAGTTAAGTGTCAGATATTAGGAGCATGTGTGTGTCCTTAAGCAGCATCTTTAGCTAACCAATTACTACAGCCTCGTTTAAAACAATGGAACTTCAAAGTTCCCCTTCTCCACCAGATGACATCTATACTGATTTGTTGAAACAAATATTACAGATAACAAGTAAGCCTTATACCCTGGAAACACAAACCGTAACTGTCTCTATTTTCCGCTTGTTACAACTTGTAATAAAGTTGTTACATCTTGGCTTAACGTGTTTATGAACGTTGTTACAACTTGCTATATTGGTTGTTATAACTTGTTAGGTGTTAAAACTTGTTCGAACGTTGTAGCAACGTCGTGTGTTTGGCGGGTATATTGACCTGTAGGTCAGCACTCTCTATAGGTCGGCCAGAACACTCTCTGGGCTCGTAGGCTGTGTAGCGCGCGACGCCCCACGGTAACCTCTAAGTGGAAAGGGCTCACCATAGCCCGTGCTACTTGGAACTCTCTGTTCCGGGTAGCGAATCTTAAACAACAAACATCTAAGTGGAGCTAAGCTGCCTTTGTGTCAACTTCAGGTTCCACCACACTAAGATTTCAGTATTAATGTTCACTAAACTTACTACTGTGTTACGGGCTCACTATAGCCCGTGCTACACGTTGTTTAAGATTCAGCTACTCGGAACAAAAGTAGCAAGTAGCACGGGCTATGGTGAGCCCGTAGTGGACTTATGTGCTACATGGAAAATTTGTGTGTACACTCACCAACTCTAGCTCTTGGATCCCGCTTTTCTAGCCGTCGGTTGTCTAATGCAATGACTCCTCGACCTTTTCCCTATCATACGTGCTTTTAAAGTTACGAATGGACTTAGCTTCTACAATCTGCTTCTTGAGGTCATTCCATTTACTCACTACCCTTACGCTAAAAAAAAACTTTCTAACATCTCTTTGACACATGTGAGTCTCAAGCTTCCATCAGTGCTCCCTTGTTCTGTTGATAATCACTGTAAACATTCCCTCTCTTTCCACCTTGTCAATGTGTGTATGAAAGGGAAGAATTGCGTCACATGGGGGTCAGTAAGCCGTCCGCAGTCTTTATCATGCTCCTCTATGTTCACTCTAGACAAAGTCCGCGACGGGAAAGTCACCAACTCGCGACACTTACCCGTATATCACAATACCTCTCCAAAGGCGGCATTAACAACGTTATTGTCCTCACTATATCGCTCCCACTTGCTAACACTGCGCAAAACACGTCTTAGCGTCACCTACACCTCAGCTCAAATGATCACAGGCGCACAAATGAAGAGCTCAAACCACCAGTATGAACCCGTTCATTTATTCAAAGTCAAGGCTTTGTTGGCCCTTGAAATGTTCTTGTATTCTATACTGTTAATCATCTGAGTCTCTTCCCTCAACCTGTCCTCTTACAAAGACCGTCGCATTTCGCTCATATGCGTTACATAAGGCCAAAAAATTGTCATACTAGAAAATGGAAGCGGCTGGCGAAAGTGACGTACTGTCCCGTTTTCTGTTTATTTATTTATTTATTTATTTATTTATTTATTTATTTATTTATTTATTTATTTATTTATTTATTTATTTATTTATATACAAGAAGGTACATTGGGTTTGTGAGAATACATAGCATAGTATTTACAATCTTGTAAAGCCATTAGTACGCGCAGCGTTTCGGGCTGTGGGTCCTGTGGTAGGTTAGGCAGAGGACACTTTAAACTAACCATTTTCTTGCCGGTGGGAAACCTTTAGGAGTTCGAACTGCTTCACTAACTTCAAAATTAGGCACTTTGTATCGCCCATTAAGAACACAATGAGCCAGCGGGTTAATAAACAGTGTATAATAGTGCAAATGTACAAAATATGTAATTTTGGAGTCAATGACAGTCTGCGTTTTTTGTCTGGCAAGAATCTGGCAGTGTTGGAGGCTTATACTTGAGACGAGCTTCCTTTACTTACATACATAAACGTAACCAAGTTATCCATTCAAAAGCAAATAGATGTGATTAGGCCAACCCGGCCATATCAACAAACGACAAATACTTTATTTACATAAAAGTTTAACAATAATTGACATTTTAATAATAATTTACAGTTTAATAATAACACATAATAATTTATTTACATTAAAGTTCACACATTTTGTGCATGATATAGTGGAGAATTCGTAGGAAAGAGAAGTACATCAGATAATGAACACAGAAAAAGGTTCAAAAGGCCTAATGAACACAGCGTAAATGAAAATATAAATAATTGTCAACAGAACCAAAACATCTACTTATACATCGCATAATTATACATAACAAATATTAATATTCATTTATACTCGAGAAAATATAGTTTTTGAAGTGTCGGGAGACCTGCCCAGCGTGGCTGAGAATAGTAGCCTAAGACCGGCAGGTGAATAACAAACATTTGCTATTAGAACCGGAACATTTAACATGATTTACTATAGGCCTAGCAACATTCAGACCCATAATATATAAAAATCAATTTATATTTGAGAAAATACAGTTTTTATGGCTTATTTCAGGAACAATCGCGGGTTAGGCAGCATAGCCTAGTGATGGTCTAACACACCACTAGGCTAGGTGGTGTGTCTATTCGAAAATATAACAATTAAAAAATTTCCATTAATATTGTTAATTATATATGCAATAATAAATTTGGGTTGCATGTTATTTGTGTGATTAACCAGTTTTTGTTTTTTGTTTTTCTTACACAGGCGGGCAGAGAAACAAATGACTTCTGATTTCCTGTTTGTAGGCTGAGAATTTTCTCTTCCCCGGTTCCCTTTGGGAGCTGGTCGGCCGAGCGGACAGCACGCTGGACTTGTGATCCTGTGGTCCCGGGTTCGATCCCGGGCGCCGGCGAGAAACAATGGGCAAAGTTTCTTTCACCCTATGCCCCTGTTACCTAGCAGTAAAATAGGTACCTGGGTGTTAGTCAGCTGTCACGGGCTGCTTCCTGGGGATGGAGGCCTGGAAGAGGACCGGGCCGCGGGGACACTAAAGCCCCGAAATCATCTCAAGATAACCTTCTCATAGCTCATGGTAAGCCTTACCCTGCTAGTTGTCTCTAGAACATGACTCGCCAATCTATTTACAATCAGGTACCCAATTACTGCTGGGTGAACAGAAGATGAACAGAAGCAGAACAGAGAGGTTGAGGTAATAGCAGAATTAATGAGATAACAAAGGACACGAGATGAAACGAAACCGATTGGGCCAGATAACCTGGCCCAGATAACCACATAACCATGCATGATAAGAGAAGCAGCAAAGGCCCTCAGTATACTTCCGGCTGTTATCGTTAATGATTCAGTTGCAATGGAAGAGTTAGCATGTTGTTGAATACTGACAAATATAGTACCAATATACAAGTATATAAAAATGAAGCAGTTCAGGAATTAGCGTCCATCCCCATAAAGACATTTTAATTAAAAATATTTATATAAGTAAAAAATCGACACATAAATGCAAGCACATATACACATACAGGCGAGGAGTCACAATAACGTGGCTGAAGTTTGTTGACCAGACCACACACTAGAAGGTGAAGGGACGACGACGTTTCGGTCCGTCCTGGACCATTCTCAAGTCGATTGTGAGAATGTAGCAATTCAATCGACTTGAGAATGGTCGAGGACGGACCGAAACGTCGTCGTCCCTTCAACTTCTAGTGTGTGGTCTGGTCAACACATATACATGCACTCATACACATACCCCAACCCATACATGCATACACACTGCAGTAATACACACACACACACCAATTTCATTACCAAATTACACAGCAATCATCAAATTACATCATCAGTAATTCATAACATGAGAACATTTCTCTAACCTAGACCAATTATTTTCGCGTTTTTTGATAATTAACAAAAAAATGATATACACTCGAGTGAAACATTTAAAAGTTTATGGAGGACAATAACGCTTCTCTGTTTCATTCAACTTTTGAAAGGAGGTTATGAAACTGTTTTTGTAAATAGTGACTCACTGCTGGAGCATAGCGTAAGGGTTACGCCCCTGTCTCTCTTCTCCTCCACTGGTAGATCATATCTTCTCTCATCTACTCCACTAGTAGATCATATCTTCTCTCATCTACTCCACTAGTAGATCATATCTTCTCTCATCTACTCCACTAGTAGATCATATCTTCTCTCATCTACTCCACTAGTAGATCATATCTTCTCTCATCTACTCCACTAGTAGATCATATCTTCTCTCATCTACTCCACTAGTAGATCATATCTTCTCTCATCTACTCCACAAGTAGATCATATCTTCTCTCATCTACTCCACTAGTAGATCATATCTTCTCTCATCTACTCCACTAGTAGATCATATCTTCTCTCATCTACTCCACTAGTAGATCATATCTTCTCTCATCTACTCCACTAGTAGATCATATCTTCTCTCATCTACTCCACTAGTAGATCATATCTTCTCTCATCTACTCCACTAGTAGATCATATCTTCTCTCATCTACTCCACTAGTAGATCATATCTTCTCTCTTCTACTTCACTGGTAGATCATTCCCTCTCTTCTACTCCACTGGTAGATCATTCCCTCTCTCTTCTACTCCACTGGGAGATCATTCCCTCTCTCTTCTACTCCACTGGGAGATCATACCTTCTCTCTTCTACTCCACTGGTAGATCATATCCTCTCATTTCTACTTCACTGGTAGATCATATCTTCTCTCATCTACTCCACTGGTAGATCATACCTTCTCTCTTCTACTTCACTGGTAGATCATATCTTCTCTCATCTACTCCACTGGTAGATCATACCTTCTCTCTTCTATTTCACTGGCAGATCATATCCTCTCTCTTCTACTCCACAGGTAGATCATATCCTCTCTCTTCTACTTCACTGGTAGATCATATCCTCTCTCTTCTACTCCACTAGAGGATAAAATCTTCCTCTCCTTGAAGACAACATAATTAACGTAACATCTAGACAACACCCTCCATCACCACTCGAGGACTACCTTCATGTCTCCAACTCTCCCTCCAAGGTCCTCCTCCACTGCAGTGCTCCTCCAGCCCTGAGAGCGGCCCCTTTCTCCTTGCTGAGTGACTCAATCGCGTGTTCAGCACGTTGCTCGCCCTCGACGCTCGGAATTGATTTAGGCCTCTTCCGAAGGTGTCTTCTGAAGGTGTCTTTGAAGAAGTCTTTGAAGGAGTCTGAAGGCGTCACGAAGATAATTTTGCTTTTTGGATGGAGGTGGCTTTTAGAGGGACGAATTCCTTGAGGTAATGGTCGACATGTTCCGGAGATCAAGGCTCAGAGCGTTGATGGATTGAGGGTCGTGATGAAGGTTGAAACCTGAGTGAATGTTGGATGGAACGTTTCGAGTGAAACATCTTATCACACTTCTTGTTTAGGCAATATGTTCAAGAGTGTGTCAACAAGATATCACGTTTTTAGTCAATATTTTGATCACAAAACGTATTCTCTGAGGAATATCCTTGGGGTGACCTTTGAGGTATATTAGGGTGACCTCAGAAGTATACCATGGGTGACCTTTGAGGTATATTAGGGTGACCTCAGAAGTATACCATGGGTGAGCTTTGAGGTATATTAGGGTGACCTCAGAAGTATACCATGGGTGACCTTTGAGGTATATTAGGGTGACCTCAGAAGTATACCATGGGTGACCTTTGAGGTATATTAGGGTGACCTCAGAAGTATACCATGGGTGACCTTTGAGGTATATTAGGGTGACCTCAGAAGTATACCATGGGTGACCTTTGAGGTATATTAGGGTGACCTCAGAAGTATACCATGGGTGACCTTTGAGGTATATTAGGGTGACCTCAGAAGTATACCATGGGTGACCTTTGAGGTATATTAGGGTGACCTCAGAAGTATACCATGGGTGACCTTTGAGGTATATTAGGGTGACCTCAGAAGTATACCATGGGTGACCTTTGAAGAATGCCAGTACGGTGATCTATGATCTATCATGAGATAGAATTACCAGAAACCTTGAGACTAAATTTTGTTTTGGGTCTGAAATCCTTTTCCATGTGTCGCAATGTGATGATAATAATATGGGGATATATTTTCGATTTCCCCATATGTAGTATTATATAGTTTATAGTTTATAGTTTTCTTATATATATAGTATTATTATAGTTTCCCCAAAATCAGTATTCTGACAAAATTAGAATACTGATTTTGCGGTATGTGTATTCACAAAAAAGTGATACACACACACACACACACACACACACACACACACACACACACACACACACACACACACACACACACACACACACACACACACACACACACACACCTCCCCATGAAGCCACCCGCAGCAGCTGTCTAACTCCCAGGTACCTATTTACTGCTAGGTGGAATATGCCTATTTGTTTCTGTCTCGCCCGGGAATCGAACCCGGGCCCCCTTAGAACTACGACCCCCCAAACGCTATCCACTTAGCCACGAGCTGTGAGTGTGTGTGTGTGTGTGTGTGTGTGTGTGTGTGTGTGTGTGTGTGTGTGTGTGTGTGTGTGTGTGTGTGTGTGTGTGTGTGTGTATGTGTGTGTGTGTGTGTAATCACCGTACCTTTGCCTGCAGGGTTGAAATTTAGCTCTCGGACCCGCCTTGTCTGCCGGTTGTCTACTTCAGTATCACCAGACCTAATGTCTGAACAAAAAAGTATTTACTCAGTTAATCTAAAAGAACAACCATGAAGTCAGTTTAATTAATCGAAGAAAATACTTTGTTCTATCCAAGTAAATGAACCAAAGAACAGTTCCGCAATTTGGGAGAAACATGAAAGCACTAGAGAAGGGACAGGCAGACAGGATTGCATTCTCACATATGTGCAGGCAGAGGCAGACTGACAAACTTGAAGCAGAAAAGCAGAATGACAGGAATATAGGCTTCCAGACTGACAGAAAGACCGCATGCAGGGATCCAGGCTTGCTGACTAGCAGACAAACAGGCAGCAAGGCAGGTTGGTAGGCTTGCAGGCAGGCAGGTAGGCAGGCAGGCAGGCTGGTAGGCTTGCAGGCAGGTAGGCAGGCAGGCAGGCTGGTAGGCTTGCAGGCAGGCAGGCAGCCACGTTTGTTGGCTAGCAGACAAACAGGCAGCAAGGCAGGCTGATAGGTTGGCATACAGGCAGGCAGGCAGGCAGGCAGACAGGCAGATGGGAGGGGAGCCGTGGGACAAGACAAACGTAATACAGGAGAAGCCAAACAGATGAGAAAAGATCAAATCTGATACAAGATACTGAAACGAATATCGATGTCAAATGGCGGATATGAGAGAGAGAGAGAGAGAGAGAGAGAGAGAGAGAGAGAGAGAGAGAGAGAGAGAGAGAGAGAGAGAGAGAGAGAGAGAGAGAGAGAGACGTGCTGCCTGAATATGTGTATATAATTTCTCTCATTATCGTCTGTATATTGTAGCCACCATTCCCAGGAGCGGCTGTGTATTGTAGCCACCATTCCCAGCAGCGGCTGTGTATTGTAGCCACCATTCCCAGGAGCGGCTGTGTATTGTAGCCACCATTCCCAGGAGCGGCTGTGTATTGTAGCCACCATTCCCAGGAGCGGCTGTGTATTGTAGCCACCATTCCCAGGAGCTGCTGTGTATTGTAGCCACCATTCCCAGGAGCGGCTGTGTATTGTAGCCACCATTCCCAGGAGCGGCTGTGTATTGTAGTCACCATTCCCAGGAGCGGCTATGTATTGTAGCCACCATTCCCAGGAGCGGCTGTGTATTGTAGTCACCATTCCCAGGAGGTAATCAGTCTTCACGGTGGCTTTCAAGCCACCGCCAGGAGTGCTCAAGCGTTTTCACACAATATCTGCAAGGGACCTGCAATTTGCATAACAATATCTCGAGAAGTGTGCAAGCCACAGAAGGGTGGAAGTTGTGTGGAGGAAGAGCAGGAGAATGAGGAAGAGGAGGGAGAATGACGTGATAAAGAAGGGAATGAAAGAGGGTGTGAAGGAATACGTGAAGACCCTTCATTCATTTCTTTCACTGGAGACAAAACATTCACTCATGTCTCCTGTGTTCACTCAACATTCACTCATGTCTCCTGTGTTCACTCAACATTCACTCATCTAATATTATACACTTAGTAGACAATTAACATAATGAACCAGTCTGCATACATTGTAATTAATGATAATAATTTAATTTATGCATAATTAGACCTAGGTTAAGTTAAGGTGTCTTTGGCGTTGCTGTAGCGAGCCTTAACAGTACACTTCATGCTGGATGTGAATGAATGCGTCTCAAGTTACAACTTAGAATATGGTAGAGTAGATTATGGCTCCAATGCTGACTTATCTACATGGTAAGAAATTGATATTTCATTAATTGGTTGTGAACCCGACCGTCTTTTGTCTCGAGGATGGGCTAAGTAATCGCAGGAGAAGGGACAACCATCTGGAGAATATTTGGAGCATATTTAGAGCATACCTGGAGCATATTTGGAGCATATTTAGAGCATACCTGGAGCATATTTGGAGCATATCTGGAGATGGTTCTGGGAGTTCTTCTACTCCCCGAGCCCTCTGTATATTGTCAGAGGGGCTATATCTATCTATCTATCAGACGGGCTATATCTATCTGTCAGAGGGGCTATATCTATCTATCTATCTGTCAGAGGGGCTATATCTATCTATCTGTCAGAGGGGCTATAGCTATATATCTGTCAGAGGGGCTATATGTTATATCTATCGTCCTCGCCCTTTCTCTTGTCTATTTGTTAATAATTGTCACTGCCTTTATTTTTAGGTTGAGATCTTTTGTATTTTCTTTATTTATTATTTATTTATATATTTACTTATGTGTAAGAGAAATAGCAGAAATGTGACGATAGCCAATCATTGTATTGCTAATGTTAAGATGGGGAGGTCGCGAAGAGTTCACAATGCACTGCCAGCAACGAGTCATAGATGATATATAAAGCAATATCAACATCTCATAGACTTCTATGAGCAGGCGACATAAATTTTGTCGAGACAGAGACGAATAAGCTGACTTAATTTGTATGGCTTGTCAGAAAGTCTTCGACATAGTACCCCACAAGTCGGAGGACCTTGAGGTTATCTTGAGATGATTTCGGGGCTTTTTTTAGTGTCCCCGCGGCCCGGTCCTCGACCAGGCCTCCACCCCCAGGAAGCAGCCCGTGACAGCTGACTAACACCCAGGTACCTATTTTACTGCTATGTAACAGGGGCATAGGGTGAAAGAAAGTCTGCCCAGTGTTTCTCACCGGCGCCTGGGATCGAACCCAGGACCACAGGATTACAAGTCCAGCGTGCTGTCCGCTTGGCCGACCGGCTCCCCTTACTATCACCTTGCAGGAGTGAGAGTAACAATGCTCTAGGGGATAAGGGAGTACATAAGCGACAGGAAACAAAGTGTTATAGTTAAAAGAGAAACCTCAGTGACGAGATGTGACCAGTAGAGTCTCAAAGAGGCTATTACGTTAAGACCTATCTTGTTTCTTGTTAATGATCTTCAAGAGGGGATAGAATCCTTTCTGCCAACGTTTGTCGATTATGTAAAAATTATGAAGAGATATTACACACAGAGATCACACTAACGTGATGCATCAAATGAACAAATCCACAAGGGCCGTGACGAAGATTCGAACCTGCGTCCGGGAGTCTGTGGATTTGTTCATGAAGAGATATAATTCAGAGAAAGGTATCAAGAAACAACGATACGACAAGGACACAGGAAGAAGGCGCCAACAAATAGCAATTACAATTATAGTTAAGCAAATACAAAGAAATAAAGTTGTGTGCTGGAAGCAGGAGGCCGGACACAAGGTACAATATGGGAGAGAAAAGGCAAAAAAAAAAATAGCCAGGCGCTGATATCACACCAAACTGTTCTACCGAAGCCAATAATAATAATAATAATAATAATAATAATAATAATAATAATAATAATAATAATAATAATAATATTATTATTATTATTATTATTATTATTATTAACAATAATAAACTGACATAATCAGCGGAGTATGCTAGGCTGGCCAACATAGGAACTGCCTTTACAAACTTGTGTAAGGAATTATTAAGACACTTGTATTCCAGTTGACTGATAGTAGAAAGGCGGCACTAAGGAGCCGAAGCTCAACCCCCGCAAGCACAACTAGGTGAGTACAACTAGGTGAACACACACACACACACACACACACACACACACACACACACACACACACACACACACACACACACACACACACACACACCATTGAGAGTGGAAGCCAGCTTGTATTAATGGCAGAGTTCTCTGGCGGGTAGTAGCCCGTATTCCGTCTCTCTCTGTTAAAGAGAGACCCAACAAGCCTGATACACTATGTGCGTACAGGTGTCTGTACTTATCTACACATACACGTACACATGTCAACACCCGCGCGCTCACACACACACACCCCTCAGCATGAATATTCACATCGTATCGTACAAACTTACACATCTCTCAATGAATATGTATACTCTAACCTGTCATCTAAAAATGACAGTTTGTACAAAAAGTTATTTCCTTTTTATGACTACTCATAGCCCAGTTGACAGAGCTTCGGTCTCACACACACGGGGTTCCAGGGTTCGAGTCTCCTAGAGCCCAGGGGCCAGAGTCACGAAAGCACTTACGCAAGCACTTACGAACCTGTACATCTTTTCTCAATCTTTGGCGGCTTTGTTTACAATTATTAAACAGTTAATGAGCTCCGAAGCACCAGGAGGCTGTTTATAACAATAACAACAGTTGATTGGCAAGTTTTCATGCTTGTAAACTGTTTAATAAATGTAACCAAAGCCGTCAAAGATTGAGGAAAGATGTACACGTTCGTAAGTGCTTGCGTAACTGCTTCGTGAATCTGGCCGCTGGTGAATGGAGTGACAGTTCGTATAGCAACTATGAGTGGAACGTACAAAAATGGACTGTTTCGCCCAGTAAACAAACACGATTCGTACTACTGATTTTGCAGAGGCCTCAAGGAGACACCATGCAAACTGAAACGTTCTTAGACCTAATACAGCATGAATATATGTACTAAATTAGGCCTAAAATGCTGTATATTAGGCCTAGCAGTGCTTATTTAGGCTTAGCATAGGTTAGGCTATGATGCATAGTTACTCTTTCAGGTTTTGGCATCGCCCTTTTTTGATGTTCCAAAATTAATAATTCATGAATATATATATATATATATATATATATATATATATATATATATATATATATATATATATATATATATATATATATATATATATATATATATATATATTAGTATATTTTGGTAGCAGTCTTTCCTGTAGACATATATTATTAAATATGACCGAAAAAGTAAGATTAATAATTCTAACACGAATTTTCTCAATCTTTCGTACATTTCTTTTCACTGTTGGAGGTAATTCAAAAATCAATTCTCCAAAATTCATTTTTATTTCTAGTCTGACGCGACACTTGAGCGCGTTTCGTAAAACTTATTACATTTTCAAAGACTTTACACATACACAACTGAATAGAACTTACATATCTCCGATTTGTTTATATCTACATTTGAGTGAGGTGGATGGGGTGAGGTGGTATTTAATAGGGTATTAATTTCATCAACACAAGACAGAACACGAAACAATGGGTATTGAAATGGAAGTGATTGTAGAAAGCCTATTGGTCCATATTTCTTGATGCTTCTATATTGGAGCGGAGTCTTGAGGTGGGTAGAATATAGTTGTGCATTAATTGGCTGTTGATTGCTGGTGTTGACTTCTTAATGTGCAGTGCCTCGCAAACGTCAAGCCGTCTGCTATCGCTGTATCTATCGATGATTTCTGTGTTGTTTACTAGGATTTCTCTGGCGATGGTTTGGTTGTGGGAAGAGATTATATGTTCCTTAATGGAGCCCTGTTGCTTATGCATCGTTAAACGCCTAGAAAGAGATGTTGTTGTCTTGCCTATATACTGGGTTTTTTGGAGCTTACAGTCCCCATGTGGGCATTTGAAGGCATAGACGACGTTGGTCTCTTTTAAAGCGTTCTGCTTTGTGTCTGGAGAGTTTCTCATGAGTAGGCTGGCCGTTTTTCTGGTTTTATAGTAAATCGTCAGTTGTATCCTCTGATTTTTGTCTGTAGGGATAACGTTTCTATTAACAATATCTTTCAGGACCCTTTCCTCCGTTTTATGAGCTGTGGAAAAGAAGTTCCTGTAAAATAGTCTAATAGGGGGTATAGGTGTTGTGTTAGTTGTCTCTTCAGAGGTTGCATGGCGTTTCGCTTTATAGAAGCATCAAGAAATATGGGCCAATAGGCTTTCTACAATCACTTCCATTTCAATACCCATTGTTTCGTGTTTTGTCTTGTGTTGATGAAATTAATACCCTATTAAATACCACCTCACCCCATCCACCTCACTCAAATGTAGATATAAACAAATCGGAGATATGTAAGTTCTATTCAGTTGTGTATGTGTAAAGTCTTTGAAAATGTAATAAGTTTTACGAAACGCGCTCAAGTGTCGCGTCAGACTAGAAATAAAAATGAATTTTGGAGAATTGATTTTTGAATTACCTCCAACAGTGAAAAGAAATGTACGAAAGATTGAGAAAATTCGTGTTAGAATTATTAATCTTACTTTTTCGGTCATATTTAATAATATATATATATATATATATATATATATATATATATATATATATATATATATATATATATATATATATATATATATATATATATATATATATATATATATATATATATATATATATATTCTTTATAATTCTGTGGGCAAGCCTCTGGACACACGGAGAGTATATTAAAAGTTATGATATAGAAAAACCTGTATAAAATATCTCCTAACTGATGACTGGAGTCAGTCAACAAGACTTCCTAACTCCTCCTTTGAAGATAAATATTTTCTCGGGTGTCGTTAGTTTAATTTGATGTTTTTATTTAATTAATTCATATTTAAATTTACTTTGGCGGAGAGAGGGTAAGGAGGAGACGGAGAAATGGGAGGAGGAGGAGGAGACGTAAAGGAAGAACCTTAAGATGGGTGATATATATATATATTAGATGTAAAGAAACGAAGAATTAAGGGGAAACAAATAAGAATGGCGGGAAGGAAAAGGACTCTGTGGGAACCATGGATAAGGAAGAGGATTGGGTATACAGAAAGAGGAGGAGACGGGGTTATCTTGAGGTTATCTTGAGATGATTTCGGGGCTTTTTAGTGTCCTCGCGGCCCGGTCCTCGACCAGGCCTCCACCCCCAGGAAGCAGCCCGTGACAGCTGACTAACACCCAGGTACCTATTTTACTGCTAGGTAACAGGGGCATAGGGTGAAAGAAACTCTGCCCATTGTTTCTCGCCGGCGCCTGGGATCGAACCCGGGACCACAGGATCATAAGTCCAGTGTGCTGCCCGCTCGGCCGACCAGCCCTCAGACTAAATCCATTACCATGAGAAACCACACCTCTCTTCAAACCACCTGGATAGTTATCTAGATATTAGTGATGGTCTGAAGGCATAATACAGTTCGAGTAATAGTCTATATGTAAACTGGCAAATGCACCCTTGTCGAAAACATAGATTATTCTCAAGTTTTAACTTTATTGTAATAAAAGTCGTTAGTTTAAAAAATATAAAGTATATGCTGAAAACGTTTTCTTTGAAAAAAAAAATTCCACAAGAAATTCGCGAGCACACTCAAATATTTTTCGAATGTCATATTTCACGTTATTGTCAATACTAAATCATATTAACATAACCAAACATAATGAAACCTAACCTAACCATGGATAGAGAGTAGATAATAGCATTATGTAATAATTCCCAATTCATTCCCATGAGCAGATCTCGCCGAGGAAAGGTTGCTTCTTTCCGAAGTCTGGGAATCACTCTGTTGCAAAAGTTGCAAAATAACATGGTTGGGATTAAGTTCAGCTGAAGGGATCATTCCCGTGTGAGATCACCCTTGCAGTCCCCACAAGAGCAGGGCTCCACCACCATGAAGTATCTCCCTATTCAAAGCCTCGTCTTATGTAGGTTGTAAGGGCTCTTTCTGGCCAGAGTTTGGTCTTAGCTAATGCTATTTCGTATATTTATTTATATTGTGCCGAAGCAGCGGTTGAAGGGCTACATTTTAGTACATAGACAAGAAATGGGGATTGTGAACTGCGAAATTCTTAATATTGTACCATAAAAGTACATGTTTGATTCTTGAAGGAATGTCCACAGCCTTTAGCTAACGACCTGGTCGTTGGTTACCTTGTGGCTCGGTGACTTCTTGATCCCGCAAGTCCAAGTGGTTCGAGTCCCGCAAGTCCTCAAAGATTTTATATCTAAATTTTACGTCATTTTGTGAGGTTGAGAGTGAGAGACAATTGTGTCCCATGCTGCAGTTCCGAGGGACAAGGGAGGTGGGGCTGTTCGAGGACCTTCCTCAGATCTCGGGGATCGCCGGTTTCTGTTCTTTTAACCATGTCGTTGATGCGGCAGCCGGTGTGTTGAAGTGAGGAATATTAGTCGGCAGATGCTGGCCACACACACGTGTGTACATCAGAGGTGTTCACACACACGTGTGTACATCAGAGGTGTTCACACACACGTGTGTACATCAGAGGTGTTCACACACACGTGTGTACATCAGAGGTGTTCACACACTTGTGTACATCAGAGGTGTTCACACACACATGTGTACATCAGAGGTGTTCACACACACTTGTGTACATCACAGGTGTTCACACACACACGTATGTACATCAGAGGTGTTCACACACACGTGTGTACATCAGAAGTGTTCACACACACTTGTGTACATCACAGGTGTTCACACACACACGTATGTACATCACAGGTGTTCACACACACGTGTGTACATCACAGGTGTTCACACACACATGTGTGTACATCAGAGGTCTTCAGTCCAACAATAACCTCTTTAATATCTCAGGAATATAACAAGAAAAATCCTTTTTTATATATAAATAAATGATAGAAAGATTACAAATATTGTTCAGCGGGTGAGGCTCACCAGAGAGATCTGTTCTACCCTCAGGCGAAGCAAGACGAATACCCTTCACCAACCAGGACGCGAACGCCCGGGAGTCGATCTATAAACGTCTGTCCAACTATTTGTCAGGATTTCGTATAAAGACTGAAAGTAAGAGAAACTTCCAGATTCTCAGGTCCATGCAGGTCGGCGTTCAATTCCCAATAGTCCAAGTGGTTGGGTACCATTCCTTCCTCCCCCCCTGTCCCATCCCAAATCCTTATCCTGACCCCCTTCTAAAGTGCTATATAATGTATTATATTTTCCCCCTTCCCCACTCCCCTCTCTCTTTCTCTTTCATCTTATCCTATCTCTTCCCATCTTCCCTCCCACATCTACAACTTTCTGCCCAAATCATCCCCCTCTCTTTTCCTTCCCTCTTTCCTGATCTACCCTCCTGTCCCATCCTTTCTACCTCTCTCCCCTCTTCACCCCTCTCTTCTTCCCTCTTTTCAAACATTCCCTCTTCGCTTTCCTTCTCTCCCTTATCTCTACCTCTATCTGTCTCTGGCTTTATCTGTTTCTGTTTCCTGTTTGAATTCCTGTCTCTCTGTTTGCCCTGGTCCACTCCGGTCTCTCTGCAGACTGCAGACCAGTCTCTGTATGCACTGTTGAGTACTCGGTGTCTGCTGCTCACCAGCAGCCTTATCTCCTTGTACTCCACTTCCTTCAAGTCACTACCTCCTTCTCTCTCTCTTCTAGTGTTCGCCTACTTGTCTATCTCAGTCAACTTATCTACAGCTACTTGTCTATCTCAATCAACTTATCTACAGCTACTTGTCTATCTCAGTCAACTTATCTACATCTACTTGTCTATCTCAGTCAACTTATCTACATCTACTTGTCTATCTCAGTCAACTTATCTACATCTACTTGTCTATCTCAATCAACTTATCTACAGCTACTGGTCTATCTCAGTCAACTTATCTACATCTACTTGTCTATCTCAATCAACTTATCTACAGCTACTGGTCTATCTCAATCAACTTATCTACAGCTACTTGTCTATCTCAGTCAACTTATCTACATCAACTTGTCTATCTCAATCAACGTATCTATATCTACTTGTCTATTTCAGTCAACTTATCTACAGCTACTTGTCTATCTCAGTCAACTTATCTACAGCTACTTGTCTATCTCAGTCAACTTATCTACATCTACTTGTCTATCTCAATCAACTTATCTACATCAACTTGTCTATCTCAATCAACGTATCTATATCTACTTGTCTATCTCAGTCAACTTATCTACAGCTACTTGTCTATCTCAATCAACTTATCTACATGTACTTGTCTATCTCAATCAACGTATCTATATCTACTTGTCTATCTCAGTCAACTTCTCTACAGCTACTTGTCTATCTCAATCAACTTATCTACATGTACTTGTCTATCTCAATCAACGTATCTATATCTACTTGTCTATCTCAGTCAACTTCTCTACAGCTACTTGTCTATCTCAATCAATTTATCTACATCAACTTGTCTATCTCAATCAACTTATCTACACCTACTTGTCTCTCTCTCTACGCGACTCTCCCAGACTGTTTCTACCTGTTTGCCTCTACTACTCTCTAACAATTAGTTTCTACCTACCTGTTTCCGTCTTAGCACCTTTCTGTCTAACTGCTTCTTCCTTTTCTTTCCTCTCAAACGTCTGCGGTTCATGATCCTACAGCAGGTGCTGGAGGAGACAGGGCCGCACCACACCAGGTGTCCTGGAGAGACACCTGGTGTGGTGCGGTACCTTCAAGCAACACCACCACTAACATGATATATAAATTTAGCAACAGATTAAAAATCTCGAGGGTAAACATGCGTTTCCAGACGAGACAGAGTTTACAAAATTTAACCCAATTCCAGATTGCTCGCCTCGGGGGAGAATTTTGCAATCATTATAAAATTAGCATTAAAATGAATAGGTAGACAGAGACGAGGTTATTATACAAATGCGAGATCTCACAGTTTTTTTTTCCGTGTATTTCCTGAATACTCATTGTGAATTTGAGCATCGAATTTGGTGAAAATTTGCATTTTTTAACATTAATATATGTGTATGTAATACTGAGTTTTGTCTTTATATTCGTTGGTGCGGATCTGGAAGGTTATCTTGAGGTTATCTTGAGATGATTTCGGGGCTTTAGTGTCCCCGCGGCCCGGTCCTCGACCAGGCCTCCACCCCCAGGAAGCAGCCCGTGACAGCTGACTAACACCCAGGTACCAGGTTTAAGGTAATTAAAAAAATTATTTTTTTTCTAAAGACCTTTTATTTATTTTTATGATAATGTTGTTTATCTTATTCGTTCTTTATCTTTCATTTTCTTATTCTATCTCCCTCCTTCCCTCTCTCTCTTTCTCTCCTTCCTTTCCAGCACATGTCTCTCCTTCTCTCATCTCTCCCTCCTTCCCTCTCTCTCTCTCTCTCCTTCCTTTCCAGCACATGTCTCTCCTTCTCTCATCTCTCCCTTCTTCTCTCTTTCCCATTCCTCCTATACCTCCCTTCCTCCTTCCTTCACTTCTTATCATTCATCTCTTACATAAACATTTGATATAAAACATTAAGAAATGAACGATATATTTGGTTTACTATTAATATAACGAGTTTTATTTGACAGTGTCTGCTGGAGCCTAAACTGTCAATGTCTGCTGGAGCCTAAACTGTCAATGTCTGCTGGAGCCTGGCCTGTCAATGTCTGCTGGAGCCTAAACTGTCAATGTCTGCTGGAGCCTAAACTGTCAATGTCTGCTGGAGCCTAAACTGTCAAATGTCTGCTGGAGCCTAAACTGTCAATGTCTGCTGGAGCCTGGCCTGTCAATGTCTGCTGGAGCCTAAACTGTCAATGTCTGCTGGAGCCTAAACTGTCAATGTCTGCTGGAGCCTGGCCTGTCAATGTCTGCTGGAGCCTAAACTGTCAATGTCTGCTGGAGCCTAAACTGTCAATGTCTGCTGGAGCCTAAACTGTCAATGTCTGCTGGAGCCTAAACTGTCAAATGTCTGCTGGAGCCTAAACTGTCAAATGTCTGCTGGAGCCTAAACTGTCAATGTCTGCTGGAGCCTAAACTGTCAATGTCTGCTGGAGCCTAAACTGTCAATGTCTGCTGGAGCCTAAACTGTCAATGTCTGCTGGAGCCTGGCCTGTCAATGTCTGCTGGAGCCTAAACTGTCAATGTCTGCTGGAGCCTAAACTGTCAATGTCTGCTGGAGCCTAAACTGTCAAATGTCTGCTGGAGCCTAAACTGTCAATGTCTGCTGGAGCCTAAACTGTCAAATGTCTGCTGGAGCCTAAACTGTCAATGTCTGCTGGAACCGGGAAGACCCGCGGCGGCCTGGGTTCGAATCCTGAGGGATCATAGAGTTTAAGAATATATTATATATATATATATATATATATATATATATATATATATATATATATATATATATATATATATATATATATATATATATATATGAACAAATCCACAAGGGCCGTGACGAGGATTCGAACCTGCGTCCGGGTCTGTTTCTGTCCTTCTGTCTGTTTCTGTCTCTTTCTGCTTTCAGCTTCCTGTCTTCCAGAAAACAAAAAAATATCGTGTCGTCCCTTAAGGTTGACTTCACCTGTGTGGCGCTACTGGATTATCGACCCTCTCAACCCGCTTTGTCCGGCTCTGCGATTGTCTCTTGTCTCTCAGCGCGAATCGTCCTGACAGGTCGACCTGGACGAGTCTGGTCGATTGGGGCGCAAACGCGAGTAAAACAGCCGTTTTAGGCTTTTGTGGGAAGGTTGTCAGGTGAGAGGGAATTTTTTTTTGGCGGGAGAGAAAGGGGGAGGGGGAAGGATATTAGGGAGAGGAGAAATTAGGGAAAGGAGATTAGGGAGGGACCCCGTGTTGATAACGACCCAGTGTTGATAACGACCCCGTGTTGATAACGACCCCGTGTTGATAACGACCCCGTGTTGATAACGACCCAGTGTTGATAACGACCCCGTGTTGATAACGACCCCGTGTTGATAACGACCCCGTGTTGATAACGACCCCGTGTTGATAACGACCCCGTGTTGATAACGACCCCGTGTTGATAACGACCCCGTGTTGATAACGACCCAGTGTTGATAACGACCCCGTGTTGATAACGACCCAGTGTTGATAACGACCCAGTGTTGATAACGACCCCGTGTTGATAACGACCCCGTGTTGATAACGACCCCGTGTTGATAACGACCCAGTGTTGATAACGACCCAGTGTTGATAACGACCCAGTGTTGATAACGACCCAGTGTTGATAACGACCCCGTGTTGATAACGACCCAGTGTTGATAACGACCCAGTGTTGATAACGACCCAGTGTTGATAACGACCCCGTGTTGATAACGACCCCGTGTTGATAACGACCCCGTGTTGATAACGACCCCGTGTTGATAACGACCCCGTGTTGATAACGACCCCGTGTTGATAACGACCCCGTGTTGATAACGACCCCGTGTTGATAACGACCCCGTGTTGATAACGACCCCGTGTTGATAACGACCCCGTGTTGATAACGACCCAGGTGTACTAAACACCTCGTTTAGTACGCGTTCATTTTACATAGTTCACCTTTATTGATCTGTCAAATATATTCCACTCGTAGCGAAATGTTTTCAATTCCGTATTATTATTATTAGCAGTAGCATAACAGTGGTAGTAGTAGAAGTAGTAGTAGAAGTAGTAGTAGTAGTAGTAGTAGAAGTAGTAGAAGTAGTAGAAGTAAAGTAGGAGTAGGTGGTTTACCTTGGTACTCAGTTTCCTTCCTTCCTTCCTTCTACCCTGACTATTCCTCTGAGACTTTGTATGTGGTAATCATGTCTCCCTTAACTTTTCTGTCTTCCAGCGACGTGAGGTGCAATTCACGCAGCCTTTCCTGGTAACTCATACATCTTAGTTCTGGGACTAGTCTAGTGGTATACCTCTTAACCCTTTCCTGCTTCGTCTCATGCTTGACAAGGTACGGCTTCCATGCTGGGGCTGCATACTCCAGGATTGGTCTGACATATGTGGTATACAAGGTTCTAAATGATTCCTTGCACAAGTTTCTAAAGGCAGTTCAGATGTCAACTTGCCTTGCATACGCCGCTGATGATATCCTTTTGATGTGGACTTCAGGAGGCAGGTTCGGTGTGATATCAACTCCAAGATCTTTCCTTCTGTTTCGTGGAGGACTTCGTCTCCCATTTGGTACCTTGTGTCTGGCTTCCTGATCCCTCCACCTAGCTTCATTACTTTACATTTATTTGAGTTGAAGTCTAGTAGCCATTTGTTGGATCATTCCTTCAGATTGTCCAGGTCATCTTGTAGCCTCTTGCTGTCTTCCTGCCTTAATTCTCTTGTGTGTGTGAGTGTGTGTGTGTGTGTGTAATTACTTAAGTGTAATTACCAAAGTGTAGTTACAGGATGAGAGCTACGCTCCTGGTGTCCCGTCTTCCCAGCACTCTTTGTCATATAACGCTTTGAAACTACTGACGGTCTTGGCCTCCACCACCTTCTCACCTAACTTATTCCAACCGTCTACCACTCTGTTTGCGAAAGTGAACTTTCTTATATTTCTTCGGCATCTGTGTTTAGCTAGTTTAAATCTATGACCTCTTGTTCTTAAAGTTCCAGGTCTCAGGAAATCTTCCCTATCGATTTTATCGCTAGTGTGTGTGTGTGTGTGTGTGTGTGTGTGTGTGTGTGTGTGTGTGTGTGTGTGTGTGTGTGTGTGTGTGTGTGTGTGTGTGTGTGTGTGTTTGACCCATAAAACCATTATGTGATTAACATTTGAGCGATAATGTGTGCAGCTCCCGGACAATGCTACTCTGTTTGGGGGGCGGGAAAAATGTCCAGATGACTGTGTTGAAAAGGAATTTTGTTTACAGGTCTCTGATGTCATTATCACTAATGCAGGATTTCAACCAATGGGAGTATATTGTGACTGTCATTTGCGTTCTGGCGAAATGTTTACAAAATGAATATTATATATTGTGTGACTTATTGCTGTACAGAATTCAGTACTCAAAACTTCTTAGCAAGACTTATCTGTCCCCTCTGTGGTCTTCTGTTTCGTCTTTCGCTATCTCTTCGTCTCTGTTCTGGTTATCTCTCTTATTTTTATTCTTTTTTTTGCAGTTTCTTTCCTTTTCCATCTCATTTTGTTTAGTTTTCCTTTCTTCTTGTAGTGAGTTGCCTCAAAGGGTTTCACAAGCCGGACTTTTCCACTTACACCTTGTAGTGCCTCTTGCCATCTATTGTCTCTCTCTCTCCTAGTATGGCTTAGTGCCCGCTTCACAAGCGTCCAGGACGGACCACTACGTCCTTGCTCTCATTGATGTGTGGGGTCGAGTTATTTGTTCTGTTGTGTTACTGCTACTTACTCTCTCTCTCTCTCTCTCTCTCTCTCTCTCTCTCTCTCTCTCTCTCTCTCTCTCTCTCTCTCTCTCTCTCTCTCCTCCCCCCCCCTCTCTCTCTCTCTCTCTCTCTCTCTCTCTCCTCCCCCCCTCTCTCTCTCTCTCTCTCTCTCATCTCTCTCTCTCTCTCCTCTCTCTCTCTCTCTCTCTCTCTCTCTCTCTCTCTCTCTCCTCCCCCCTCTCTCTCTCTCTCTCTCTCTCTCTCTCTCTCTCTCTCTCTCTCTCTCATATGCAGGTGATGTGATATTGGAAGAAAGTCAACGAGAGATAACTCAAACCATTTATTAATTTGTGTAGCAGTTACTGAATTATATCTAATCTTTATTGAGTCTTATTTAAAATTTTCAGAGTTATATTTATAAAAAATTGGTTCCCTTTTATAATCAATTTTGAGAAGTCGTTTGAAAAGAGTGAGGTTAGTTTAAACGTCACAAATTATAGTTATTTTCTATCTTGACTGAAATATTGAGATTAAAATTTTATGAAAATTGTTCCAATCTTGCCGACCTGCACCTTTATATTTGCCAGATATTGTTATTGTGAAGGTGTGATATAGCGAAGTTGTGGCGTGTGTTATAGCGAGGTTGTGAAGGTGTGTTATAGCCAAGGTGTTAAGGCACCAAATATTATGTCTAAATGATGCACAACCAATCAGAAGAGTTGTGACAAATGGGAATTGTAAGATTCTCCAAGATGACTTATACAAGCTTCAGAGTTGGTCCAAGAAATGGCTGCTGGAGTTCAACACCAGAAAGTGTAAGGTGATGGAAAGGAGAACAGGAGCCAAGATACCAAAAGGCTAATACACGATGAAGGCTAACTACACCTCCCTACAATTAATAGAGAAAAAGACCTGGGAGTGGACACAACACCAACTTAACTCCGGAGGCTCATATAAACAGAATAACATCAGCAGCATATTCCACACTTGCCAAAGTCAGAACATCATTCAGGAACCTAACTACTGAGGGCGCCTGACAGCTGAGTAGACAGCGCTTAGTATTCGTAGTCTTGAGGTTCCGGGTTCGATCCCCGGTGGAGACGGAGACAAATGGGCAAAAAAGTTTCTTTCACCCTGATGCCCCTGTTACCTAGCAGTAAATAGGTACCTGGGAGTTAGACAGCGACTACGGGCTGCTTCATGGGGATGAGTAACAAAAAGGAGGCCTGCTCGAGGACCGGGCCGCAGGGACGCTAAGCCCCGAAATCAACTCAAGATAACCTCAAGATGGATGCTTTAAGATCGCTGTGCACTGCCTAGGTGAGGCAGAGAGGTTTAGAGTACGCCGCCCCATCCTGGAACCCCTATGTTAAAAAATCCCCTAAGGAAGCCAAAAAGGTTCAGAAGTTTGCAGCGAGATGTTGATGTATGTAGGGTTGATGTATGAAGAGAGACTGAAGGAACTAAACCTGATGACCATAGAAAGAAGAGATAGGGGAGACATGACAGAGACATATAAAATACTTAGGGGGATTGACAGAATGGAAAATAGAGGAAATGTTCTCAATAAATATCAACAGAACACTAGAACATGGATCTTGAGAATCAGATGAACCATACAAATGTTACCAAGTTTTCTTTTAGCGTAAAAGTTGTGGGGAAAATGGACTGAACTTAAAGATCAGGTTATACATGTAAACTCCATTAAAAACTTTAAAAATAGATATGATAGAGAAAGCGGACAGGAGTCATTGCATTAGACATCCGGTGCCCAGAAAAACGGGGTCCAAGAGCGTGTGCTCGATCCTGCAGGAACAAATAGATGAGTACAAACAGGTGGGTACACACACACACGCAAGAGTAAGGGGAGACATAATCACTACCTACAAAATTCTCAGAAGAATTGACAGGGTTGATAAGGATAAACTATTCAACACGGGTGGTACGCGAACAAGGGGACACAGGTGGAAACTGAGTACCCACATGAGCCACAGGGACGTTAGAAAGAACTTTTTCAGTGTCAAGAGTAGTTAACAGGTGGAATGCATTAGGCAGTGATGTGGTGGAGGCTGACTCCATACACAGTTTCAAAATGTAGATATGATAGAGCCCAGTAGGCTCAGGAATCTGTACACCAGTTGATTGCCAGTTGAGATGCGGGGACCAAAGAGTCAGAGCTCAACCCCCGCAAGCACAACTAGACGAATACAACTAGGTGAGTACACACACACATGTACCCGGCAAAATAGTACAGTAATTCCAACAAAACATAGCCTCACTCACTCTTAATTATTGCTAATTAAGTATAATCTTAAAATTTTTGTCTTACACACGTGCATCGTTCAAACATTAAAAAAATAATATATTACGAGTCATTTCCATATGAGAGAACAAACAGTTTAGCAAAATGAAGAGAACAATTAGCGAAGGTAAACTGCCACATTGAACTTAATTACCAGTCAGAGTGACTTGTTTATATGTAGTAGTTTTAAATTATGTTATCGCAAACTTCCTGATGAGTTAATGTTCCAGGCTTCGTTGTGATGTGTCATGATGTGTCGTGATGTTCTATAGTGGTGTGGTGGTCCCGAACTGATGTTCTGTGATGTGCGGGCTTATATATATATCGTGTATTTTATATATCGTGACCAAGTCCCCGCGGCCCGGTCTCTGGTCAAGCCTCCTGATTGTGCAATGTTGTACCAGGACATAACTTCGTTCTAGTCAAGACCTCCTGTTGTGCAAACCTTTCATAATACCTTTAAGTTGGTTAGGTTTAAGCTACGGGAGGTTTAAGGTTCACAAGGTTTAAGTTAGATTAGGTGTAATTTAAGGTAGATTTAAGTTAAGCTACGTTAAAGTTAGGCTAGTTTTAAATTAAGCTGTGTTTAAATTATGCTAGGTTCAAGTTAGGTTTGGTCGAAGTTAGGTTAGGTTTAAGTTAGGATAAGTTTAAGTAAGGTTAGGTTCAAGTTAGAGCAGGTTTAAATAAAGATAAATTTAGGTTAGGCTAGGTTTAAGTTAGGCTATATTTAACTTAGGATACGTCTAAGTTAGGATAGATTAAAGTTAAGTAAGGTCGAAGTTAGGCTAGGTTTAAGTTATGTTAGGTCGAAGTTAGGCTAGGTTTAAATTAGACTTGCTTTAAGTTAATCTAGCTATACGCCGGACAAACTTTAAGTTAGATTACGTTTAAGATATTTTGCAACTAAATGCTTCTTTAGTCTATAATAAAGTTGTAAGGTCAAGCGACATGTTATAGAGTCCAGCACATTCAGAATGTCAAAAGTTCAGTATAGACCTGGGAGCCGGTCGGCCGAGCGGACAGCACTCTGGACTTGTGATCCTGTGGTCCCGGGTTCGATCCCGGGCGCCGGCGAGAAACAATGGGCAGAGTTTCTTTCACCCTATGCCCTTGTTACCTAGCAGTAAAATAGGTACCTGGGTGTTAGCCAGCTGTCACGGGCTGCTTCCTGGGGGGGTGGAGGCGTGGTCGAGGACCGGGCCACGGAGACACTAAAGCCCCGAAATCATCTCAAGATAACCTGCAGCACTCTGTAGCCTAGTTGGTGTGATGGCGTGTTGTTGTTGTTTAAGATTCGCTATTTGGAACAAAAAGTTCCAAGTAGCACGGGCTATGGTGAGCCCGTAGTGGACTTACCTGGCACAGGAGCGGGGCAAGTAGCACGGGCTATGGTGAGCCCGTAGTGGGCTTACTTGGTACAGGAGCGGGGCTTGGGGAATGGCGGGTCCCTTCCTTGAGTATATATACTGTGGGTTGACAAGAGGAAAATTTACGGGCTCGCCATAGCCCGTGCTACATGTACAATTCGTTCTGAGGAGCTAAATCGAACAACAACACCGAGGGAAGAGGTTCTCGAAGGAAAGGGAGATATAGCACTTGTGGAAGGGGGATCAGGATAAGGATTTGAGGATGGGACGGGGGTATGGAATAGTGCCCAACTAATTATGGATGGTCGTGGGGGGGGGGGGGATTGAACGCCGACCCTGCATGAAGCGAGACCGTCGCTCTCTACCGTCCAGCCCAAGTGGATGGGCCAAGTCAATTCCATCCCCAAGTTAAAAGACTGTGATGGGAACATTAATGTTGAGAGAGGTAACTAGCGAGCCAGGTATGAGGGCCACCAGGCGGAGGTGTACGCAGCAAGCTCTCTCCTCCTCGTAGGTAAACACTAATAGGGAAGATGTGATAGGTAAGCGCGTTAACCCATCCTCCCTCTGTCGTGGGGATGCTTACCTATTCTTCACATATAATAGTCCTCATGGCGACTATGAACTGTATGAACAAAATGTGGATTCTAGCATAAAATCAGTCACTTTTGTGCAATTGGTGAACAGATCAAATGAACAAATCCACAGGAGCCATGATGAAGGTTCGAACCTATGTATTGGGTGTACCCAGACACGCTCCAGTCAACTGTACCACGACATGGTCAAAAGAATTGCAACCTAGAGTGTTGCTGTACCCAAGAAGATCCGAGGCTTCCACTGAAGCCTAACTGAGGTTTCACACATCCCACTCCCCCCCCCCCCAATGGACTCGGGCTCTGTCAACCAAATAGTTCAGCCTCTAACTACCTTACCACATCATCAACAAGGTGGTCCTTACTTCAATCATTTTAGAATAATAATTTAATCTACTTCGATTTTATTGAAGTAGAAGTAAAACTATTTGGTTGACAGTACTATATATGTACTTTACTACCTATAATAATAATAATAATAATTTTTATTAATAATAATAATAATAATAATAATAATTTTTATTTAGGCAAAGGTACATACATAAAGAGATTTTACAAAAGTTTGTTGGCTTTATAGATAAGAGCTAGTACATACAATGCCTAAAGCCACTATTGCGCAAAGCGTTTCGGGCAGTTTCGACCTCCCAAGAAAATTTTTTTTTCGTTATGAATATATTGAACTTAAATAGTAGTGACTGGCCAGTCACTACTACATTACTATAATTATGTTATATAGCAAATTTACCCTTAAGTGTTCAAAATGTCAGCTCGACCATCACAGACAATATAAAAGTTAAATGAAGGAAGCAGCAGCAACAGAGATTTGACAAAAGAGTCATGGAGAGAACGATTTGGCATGATGAACAAACGTGATGATAGAGCATTATACAGCTTAGTCTGAAGAACAATAGTCTGGTACAACTTCCTCTGTAAAGAGCAATTATGAAACTCTTCATAAATGGCTTTGTGATAAAAGTGAGCATGAACAAACACAACACATGTCTCCAGAAATCAACGAGAAAAAATACAGTGAAATGTTTTGATGAAATTTGTTTCATATAGTTCCAGCTAAGTTGCTGTGGGTTTGTTTCAGGTAGGTCTAACTAGTTGCTGGTGGGTTTGTTTTAGGTAGTTCTAACTTAGTTGCTACTGGGTTTGTTTCAGGTAGGTCTAACTTAGTTGCTGCTGGGTTTGTTTTAGGTAGTTCTAACTTAGTTGCTGCTGGGTTTGTTTCAGGTAGGTCTAACTTAGTTGCTGTTGGGTTTGTTTTAGGTAGGTCTAACTTAGTTGCTGCTGGGTTTGTTTTAGGTAGTTCTAACTTAGTTGCTGCTGGGTTTGTTTCAGGTAGGTCTAACTTAGTTGCTGTTGGGTTTGTTTTAGGTAGTTCTAACTTAGTTGCTGTTGGGTTTGTTTCAGGTAGGTCTAACTTAGTTGCTACTGGGTTTGTTTTAGGTAGGTCTAACTTAGTTGCTGTTGGGTTTGTTTCAGGTAGGTCTAACTTAGTTGCTGGTGGGTTTGTTTTAGGTAGTTCTAACTTAGTTGCTACTGGGTTTGTTTCAGGTAGGTCTAACTTAGTTGCTACTGGGTTTGTTTTAGGTAGGTCTAACTTAGTTACTGCTGGGTTTGTTTCAGGTAGGTCTAACTTAGTTGCTACTGGGTTTGTTTAGGTAGTTCCAGCAAAGTTGCTGTCAGGCTTGAGTTTTCAAAGATAATTGCTCAACACAGAACACCACTCAGTGATGGGGAGTACATCAAACGATCCACGCTAGAACTTGCTACATTCCTTATTTAATGGTTCTTCACAGAAGGAAACAAATAGTCAGCGCATAAAATATCTGCCAGTGAGTAGAACCACAGTAAAAGATATTAAAGTTGGAAACAGCCAGAAGAACTAACACGGGATATTGGTTCATGTAAATTCTTTTCCATTTGTCTTGATGAGGCCCGCTGCCGTTGCATCTTAAGCAAGACCAGCCATTTTTGCGCAATTTTGTAGGCAAGATGAAATATATGAAAACCTGGTTAACTTGGTGCATAATACAGAAATTCAATGGTAATGTTAGCTGGATATATTTCGGGAGCTGAAACATGCAAGGGGGGAACAGGTTTGGTAAATGTGTTTGCAGAATATGTTGGCCCTCCACTGGTAGGCTTTGATCTGATTGTACACAAGGAGGTTGTGTATATCAAAGCTGATCTTAAGGAACTTGAAGAAGTGATGAAAATAGTGACAAAGTTAATGATATCCTGACCCGCCAGAAAGAGACATTTCTTATAGCGAGCCCATGGTACTTGTAGGGGGGGAACCCCCCTTATATATATATATATATATATATATATATATATATATATATATATATATATATATGTCGTACCTAACAGCAGAACGCACTTCTCAGCCTACTATTCAAGGCCCGATTTGCCTAATAAGCCAAGTTTTCATGAATTAATGTTTTTTCGTCTACCTAACCTACCTAACCTAACCAAACCTAGCTTTTTTTTGGCTACCTAACCTAACCTTACCTATAAATATAGGTTAGGTTAGGTTAGGTAGGGTTGGTAGGTTCGGTCATATATCTACGTTAATTTTAACTCCAATAAAAAAAAATGACCTCATACATAGAGAAAAGGGTTGCTTTATCATTTCATAAGAAAAAATTAAAGTAAATATATTAATTCAGAAAAACTTGGCTTATTAGGCAAATCGGGCCTTGAATAGTAGGCTGAGAAGTGAGTTCTGGCTACTAGGTACGACATATATATATATATATATATATATATATATATATATATATATATATATATATATATATATATATATACAATTATATATATATATAATGTATATATATATATAATATATATATATATATATAATATATATATATATATATATATATATATATATATATATATATATATATATATATATATATATATATATATGGGTACCACCTCTGGTACAATTTTAGGGATCCATAGCCTCGGAGAAGAGAACAAAGTGCATTCATAGAAAAACTCGCCGTTTGACTCTGAATACGTATAAATATTCACTTCTACAACCACCCCCTTTTTGGTTATTTATGTTGTACACTTTATTATACACAGTTACAGATCTGATTGGTTACAAAATGTGGACAGTAAGAGAAAGCAAAGGGAAGTTTATTTCCTAGAGGCTTAAGATTTCTTCGAACTCCTCCGACGTCGGGCAGGAACCCGGGATGCAGCGGGCATCTCCCCCTCTGGATCGCTACACTGTGGCGCTAGAAGAGAAAGCTCGCCGCTCTTGGGTCCCTTGTTGTTTCGATAAGTCTGGAACCTAGATCCTTAAGAAGCCTCCTTCCACTTTCTCCCCATGAACTTAGAGTCTCGGATCCTATTGGAACGAAGTAGTATCGGTGATCTATTTCCCTGATGCGTTATGAGTGATATATATAATACATCTTTGAAGGAATACACACTTCACCAGCTAGTGACTCACGTATTACTTAGTAGCCACGATGGTTTTTGGTCATCTGGGTAAAGAAAGAGAAGATCTTCTTGCAACCCCTTTAACTTTTCTCTCTCTCTCTCCTCTCAACTCCCCCCCCCCCTCCGTCTCTCTGCCTCCTTTCTCCCCCCCCCTCCTTCTCACCCCCTCTCCCCCCTTCTCACCCCCTCACCCCGTCCCAGGCTCCCCCCTCCACCCTTGTTAAAGACATTTGTGTGCAGGGATGCTAAAGTCCAGCTCATCCCACAAAACTTCAAGAAAATGACAGCAAAAATGAGAAAATAAAGTTAACTGTTACACATCCGAAATTTCGCATCAAAAGGAGGCATTAAAAAAAACGTGGAAGTCAACCAGGAATCTCAAAATTAGTTACGGACGAACAACGAACTTATGAAGCTGATCTTCAATAGAAAAAAAATAGATACAACGAAATGTATATCGTGCCTTTAGCCCAAGTTCGAGGAGCAAAATATTATAGAGAAAGAGAAAACGTGCGGCCAGTTCTAAACTTTTAATTCTACCGAGAGATGGAGAGTCTGCAAGCTTAGTCGGGAGATCCGCAGAGGTTTCAAATTTCATTAAGTTATCTCAGCAGAGTCTTTCTGTCTCTATGGTCTGCCTCAGCAGAGAATGTCTGGTCTACACCGTCTGCCTCAGCAGTCTTTCTGTCTCTATGGTCTGCCTCAGCAGAGAATTTCTGTCTACACCGTCTGTCTCAGCAGAGTATGTCTGTCTACACCGTCTGTCTCAGCAGAGTATGTCTGTCTACACCGTCTGCCTCAGCAGAGTATGTCTGTCTACATCGTCTGTCTCAGCAGAGTATGTCTGTCTACACCGTCTGTCTCAGCAGAGTATGTCTGTCTACACCGTCTGTCTCAGCAGAGTCTGTCTATGCTGCAGGAGAGATAATACAATAAGTGTACTGTTCAGGGAGGCTCCCTGAACAAGTACTGTACTTGATCAGGGAGCCGGTCGGCCGAGCGGACAACACGCTGGACTTGTGATCCTGTGGTCCCGGGTTCGATCCCAAGCGCCGGCGAGAATCAATGGGCAGAGTTTCTTTCACCCTATGCTCCTGTTACCTAGCAGTAAAATAGGTACCTGGGTGTTAGCCAGCTGTCACGGGCTGCTTCCTGGGGGTGGAGGACCGGGCCGCGGGGATACTAAAGCCCCGAAATCATCTCAAGATAACCTTCAGAATGAGTTTTGGTCATTTTAGTGTCCCTAAAGAGTCTTTTAAAAGTATAGTGACTGCCCATATTCACCACATACCCGCCCGCTGCCTGATAACCGCATGGAAATTACACACAGAAATCACAATAGCGTGATGAATCAAATGAAGTAAGGGCGAAGAGGGAGAACGGCCTATTGACATAGCTCGAGTGCATGCGGGGGAGTTGTGTAAAACCCTGGTTTTGTGTCTCGGAGAGGCTGCAGGATCCGTTGGTAAATCAGGATGATTTCCCGGTTGTAATTCTTTTAACCATGTCGTAGCTCAGTCGATTCAGGCAGCGTCTCGGATCCTCTCGGACGTAGGTTCGAATCCTCGCCACGGCCTTTGTGGATTTGGCCACACGGAAAGATTATTTAATTTGATTTCAGTCTTTGAAAGCCAAATCCGAAGGCAACCCTCGTCCCGTTTTCTTCTATGTCTGTCTGGCGGGAATGTGAGCACCAACTACGCTAGACACGCTCAGTCTCTCAACGTTAAACACAGCCTGATTTTAGAATTATTATTTGCATGCCATTCTGTGGTAAGGATATTTACATACTGTGTGTGTGTGTGTGTGTGTGTGTGTGTGTGTGTGTGTGTGTGTGTGTGTGTGTGTGTGTGTGTGTGTGTGTGTGTGTGTGTGTGTACTCACCTTGCGGGGGTTGAGCTCTGGCTCTTTGGTCCCGCCTCTCAACCGTCAATCAACAGGTGTACAGATTCCTGAGCCTACTGGGGTCTATCATATCTACACTTGAAACTGGTATGGAGTCAGCCTCCACCACATCATGTGGTGGTATGTGTGTGTGTTCATGCAAGGGCAACCCAACTTTCCTGTGTCTTATTATTATTACTGGTTTTTAAAACTGAGGAGAGAGATGTTGATCACATCCACGTGAAGAAGTGCTCCCTAGCATCGCTTGAAGTTATGTTCGTCTCTATCTTCTATCCATGTTCAGTTTTCCATTACCACTCTGAACATCCCACACCTGTATAACCTGTCCAACTTGTCTGTCCTGTCTAACAACTTCTAACAATCTTATGTTCTCAACACTTTTTACAACAGTTGTGAATTCAAGTTCCCTGAGTCTTTACTTTAATTCTAAACTTAGCGGCCAAGGTTCGAGCCCTTGACGGAGTGAACGCTTATTCAAATGTGGATTATGAACCATTCAATCTTTCACGTCTGTATCTATAAGAGGCTGTCTGTTTGTATGTCCATGGATGGAGGCCAGACGTTCTCAGCTGGTCTCGCCCAGCTTTGCAGGGTGCCTGATGTGTGGTAGGGGACTGTTATAAGCTGGTTGGGGTCAGCCCAATTGCCCCTGTAAGGAAAGATTGACTCCCATTGCGACCTCCCCACGACCCCATCATTTAGTTTGAAATAGTGTTTTTTCCCGATAATGTTTTCTACTGTTTTAGTATTATGCAGTGTTATCAATCTGGGGAACCCCAACATTTAAATGGTGCAAACTTTTGGGATCGATCATGGTAATATTTTCACTTTCACGTCCCCAACATACACAGTCGCTACACCACAGAGATCACACTAACGTGATGCATCAAATGAACAAATCCACAAGGGCCGTGACGAGGATTCGAACCTGATGCATCACGTTAGTGTGATCTCTGTGTGTAATGGTGTAAGGGCGAATGAGGGAGAACGGCCTATTGACATAGCTCGGGTGCAGGGGGAGTTGTGTAAACCCTGGTTTGTGCCTCGGAGAGGCTACGGGATCCAGTAAGTTCAGTAGAACTTCAGTTTCAACTCTTTTACCCTGTCGTAGCTCAGTCGATTAAGGCAGTGTCTGGGATGCTTCCGGACGCAGGTTCGAATCCTCGTCACGGCCCTTGTGGCTTTGTACACAGTGGCTCGTGGAAGCGACCAACCTCCCGGAGCCCACAACAGTCGCCCTAGTGCTGATTTAGTTAATAAAACTACGTCAAAATGTTAACAAGGCGACGGCCGTACGGCACATGTTAATAATTAATTTACCAAATAAATCCCGGCTTAGAGGCATTTGCTGCTTGAGAAGATCCCCCGCCTGGCTGAACTCTGTAATTAATTTCAGCAACGACTCAATACGCCTGCTGAAAGGGAATTACAGAAGCAATTAATCAACATTTATGCATATCATTTAATATCCTTAGCAGTGACGGTAGTTAACTAGAGAGATTGGTGTATAGACATACACAGATATGTATACTCACATACTCACGCTTATATACAATAAGACCCATAATCAAGTATACACAGACACGCGGAAATCTCTGGTGGCGTTGTGGTAACTCACTCGCCTTGCGCCTACTAGCGCTTTGATCTCGGTTCGAGTTCTGGCCAGGAAGGAATGGCTGAGCACCAATCCTCAACTGTTCGCCCCTGTTCACCCAGCAGTGATTGGCTACCTGGTTGTTAACCAATTGGCGTGTCGTATTCCAGAGGAAAACCAGCAATGGAACGACTGTTAGACAACAAGAAGTGTCAGCTTCCTAAAACGACTCAGAAGTCGTATATATATATATATATATATATATATATATATATATATATATATATATATATATATATATATATATATATTGACAATCACAAACACTGATCATTTTATGCGGAAAATTCACAGAGAAATATGAAAGGAAGTGAACGTTTCGGCCTGTTAAAGCCTTTGTCTAGTCAGTCTGGTGTTGACAAAGGCTTTAACAGGCTGAAACGTTCACTTCCTCTCATATTTCTCTGAGGATTTTCCGCATATATATATATATATATATATATATATATATATATATATATATATATATATATATATATATATATATATATATATATATATATATATATATATATATATATATATATATATATAAGCAGGGAAAGGCAGCGGGGCTAAAGGAGGGCAGCTCACAATGGACAATGAAGAAATATAAAATATAATAATGTTTAGAATAGAAGTAAATAAAGAGGGCGGAGAAAACCTATAAGGCAGAGGGGAACACAATTCAATTTCAGTTCTTTCTCTTTTCCTTTTCCTGCACTGACTTTCTCCTCGAAGATTGTTCGTGTTTCCAAAGATGTTTAACAGCAATCGGGTCATTAGGGGGCTTAGCAGAGTTGATTTCCTGAAATACATATCCATCAACTTAATGTTGCAAGAGAATATTCTCTAGTCCAGCCATAACTATATATGTCTTATAGTTTAAGTCAAACTGCTCCCATAAAGAAATCTTTACATTTCTTAAGGACAAACCTGGCCACCTAAGATATGCTCTGAGCAAATGTGGTTACATTGGACAAGGTCTCCGTGGCGCAGTGGTAACACACTCGCTCCGCGCTTCGCTAGTGATTTGGCCTGGGGATCGTATCGTCACCAGGCAGGATTGACTGGGTGCCAATCCTTAACTGTAGCCTCTGTTCACCCAGCAGTGAATGGTACCTGGTTGTTAAACGATTTGGCAAATCGTACGCCTGGGAAAATTACGATTAAGGAACTCTTGTATATATAAATAAGAACTCTTGTATATATATGTAAGAACTCTTGTATATATAAATAAATCAATGTTTATCAACAGAAAACTATAAATAAACATGATATGAGTGTGGTGTTGATTATATAGGTGTACTCAATCGACTTGAGAATGGTCCAGGACGGACCGAAACGTCGTCGTCCCTTCAACTTCTAGTGTGTGGTCTGGTCATCAATATAGGTTTACTCACTTATTTGTGTCTCTATACCTTCTCCTTTAGTTCATTCCTCTTTCCCACTACGCTAAAATAATTTTTTTTTTAACATCTCTATGACTCATCCGAGTCTCAAACTTTCATCAATGCCCTTTTGTTCTATTGATAGTCACTGTGAAGATTTCCTCTTTTTTCACTCTGATAAAACACATTATATGTGTTTATCATGTTCCCGCTATCTCTCTACTTTTCTAGCGTTTTCAGGTTTAGTTCCTTCAGTCTCCCTTTATACCCCATTCCTCGTAATTCTGGGACGAGCCTTGTTGCAAACTTCTGAACATTTTCGAGTTTCTTTGTGTGTGTGTTTTTTTTTTTTATATGAGGACTCCAAAATGGGTCAGAATACTTTCAAAATAATCTGGCGTAGGCGGCGAACAGCGATCTAAATGCCTCCTTATTTAGGTTTCTGATTGATGTTTTGACTTTTGCTAGTGGAGAGTATGCTGCTGATGTTATTATGTTTATATGAGCCTCTGGAGTTAGGTTTGATGTTATGTCCACTCTCAGGTCTTTTTCTCTAGTCGGTGTAGATAATTTATCTTCATCGTTTACTGCTCGTTTGGTCTCCTCGCACCTGTTCCTATTTCTATTACATTACATGTGCTTGTGTTGATCTCCAGTAGCCATTTTCCGAACTCTGCCACTTATTTAAATTATCTTAGAAAATCTTACAATCTTCATCTGTCACAGCGCTTCCTATTACCTTTGCATCGCCTTCGAACTCTGATATATAAGACTCAACTCCTGCAGATTGGTCATTTATATATTAGATGAATAGTATTGGTCCCAGCATCGATCCTTGCGGTGCTCTGCTTGTTACCCAGCGCCATTCCTACTTCTCACCCCTCTGTTATTCATTAAATCATGTCTATTAGGTAATTATTTACCCATGTTAGTGCTTTTCCACTTACTTCTGCCTGCCTTTCGAATTCATTGTGTAGTAATCTCTTGTAAGGTACTGTTTGAAATATTTTTTGGCAGTTCAGAAATACTCAGTCCTTCCAACCTTCTCTGTCCTGCCTTTTTTTTTTAATTAAAATTTTGCCCCGAGGGGCGAGTTTATTGGGCAGCGCCACTCATCTTGTGAGTGGACACACCGCCATAGTGACAGTATTGGGCAGCGCCACTCATCCTGTGAGTGGACACACAGCCATAGTGACAGTATTGGGCAGCGCCACTCATCTTGTGAGTGGACACACAGCCATAGTGACAGTATTGGGCAGCGCCACTCATCCTGTGAGTGGACACACAGCCATAGTGACAGTATTGGGCAGCGCCACTCATCTTGTGAGTGGACACACCGCCATAGCAGCATGTACAACACTCCCCAATAGGAAGAAAACCCGCTGGGTTGTTCATCCTATCACTTGTACCCAGACACAGCTGGGACTTGCTTAACTGTCTCAAGTGAACAGCTCCTCAAACAAGAAGATCAACATCGATCAACCCTTAAAAGCTTACGTTATCTTGCGGGTGTCCTGTATCTTGTCCTGCTTTATTTTCTTTATTTTATCATAGAACTCCAGTATGTTGACCAGACCACACACTAGAAGTTGAAGGGACGACGACGTTTCGGTCCGTCCTGGACCATTCTCAAGTCGAATGGTCCAGGACTTGAGAATGGTCCAGGACGGACCGAAACGTCGTCGTCCCTTCAACTTCTAGTGTGTGGTCTGGTCAACATACTTCAGCCACGTTATTGTGACTCATCGCCTGCAACTCCAGTAGGTTCGTCAGGCATGACTTTCCTCCCAGAAGCCACGTTGATGTTTGTTGACATACCTGACTCTCTCCAGATGTGTAAATTAATCTTACTCTTAGTATTCTTTCGAGTACAAGCAGGGGGATGCTTGTCAGTACAAGCATCCCCCTGCTTGTACTGATTCACTGATTTATCATCAGTGAATCTGGTCTGCAGTTAAGTGCCTCTTCTCTATCTCCTTTCTTGTAAACAGGTACCACATTTGCCTTCTTCCAACAGCTGGGCAATTCCCCCTTTGTAAGTGACTCGTTCAAGATGAATGCTAGAGGTATGCTGAGGGTCCGTGTCGCTTCCTTTAACATCCCTGGTGATGCTTTGTCTGGTCCACTACTTTTGTCCAGTGATGCTCCTTGTTTCCTTTCTGCCATAAGGAAGTCCTTCCACAAGGAAGTCCTTCCACAAGGAAGTCCTTCCACAAGGAAGTCCTTCCACAAGGAAGTTCTTCCACAAGGAAGTCCTTCCACAAGGAAGTCCTTCCACTAGGAAGTCCTTCCACAAGGAAGTTCTTCCACAAGGAAGTCCTTCCACAAGGAAGTCCTTCCACAAGGAAGTTCTTCCACAAGGAAGTTCTTCCACAAGGAAGTCCTGTTTCCTTTCTGCCATAAGGAAGTCCTTCCACAAGGAAGTCCTTCCACAAGGAAGTCCTTCCACAAGGAAGTCCTTCCACAAGGAAGTCCTTCCACAAGGAAGTCCTTCCACAAGGAAGTCCTTCCACAAGGAAGTTCTTCCACAAGGAAGTCCTTCCACAAGGAAGTCCTTCCACAAGGAAGTTCTTCCACAAGGAAGTTCTTCCACAAGGAAGTCCTGTTTCCTTACTGCCATAAGGAAGTCCTTCCACAAGGAAGTCCTTCCACAAGGAAGTTCTTCCACAAGGAAGTCCTGTTTCCTTACTGCCATAAGGAAGTCCTTCCACAAGGAAGTCCTTCCACAAGGAAGTTCTTCCACAAGGAAGTCCTGTTTTCTTACTGCCATAAGGAAGTAAGGAGACCTCAATACTTAGTAGTCTCTCGTCTTGGGTGAGCGTGTCAGGGTGACAAGCAGGTGAACGTTCCACACGAAACAACAACAACAACAACAACAACAACATCAACAACAACAACAACAACAACAACAACAACAACAACAACAACAACAACAACAACATCAACAACAACATTACACACTAGCGAGCAAGAGTTGAGGGCAACAACGGCATACAAGCCCCGTAAAAAGCAATCACAGTGTTCAACTTTAACACAAATAAAGTGCCAGGAGCCGGAAGTGTCGCCCGGAGCTTTATAAAGCGCGGAAAGTTAGGGGGTGAAGGGGGAAGCGAATGGGGTCGTTATCCAGGGGTTCAGGAGGGTCGTAGGGACCCAGAGAGGTCGTCGAGTATCAGAGGTCGAGTATCAGAGGTCGTCGAGTATTAGAGGTCGTGGAGTATCAGAGGTCGTGGAGTGTCAGAAGTCGTGGAGTATCAGAGGTCGTCGAGTATCAGAGGTCGTGGAGTATCAGAGGTCGTGGAGTATCTGAGGTCGTGGAGTATCAGAGGTCGTCGAGTATTAGAGGTCGTGGAGTATCAGAGGTCGTGGAGTATCTGAGGTCGTCGAGTATCAGAGGTCGTGGAGTATCAGAGGCCGTGGAGTATCAGAGGTCGTCGAGTATCAGAGGTCGTGGAGTATCAGAGGTCGTGGAGTATCAGACGTCGTGGAGTATCAGAGGTCGTGGAGTATCAGAGGTCGTGGAGTATCAGAGGTCGTGGAGTATCAGAGGACGTCGAGTATCAGAGGTCGTGGAGTATCAGAGGTCGTGGAGTATCAGAGGTCGTGGAGTATCAGAGGTCGTGGAGTATCAGAGGTCGTGGAGTATCAGAGGTCGTGGAGTATCAGAGGTCGTGGAGTATCAGAGGACGTGGAGTATCAGAGGTTGTGGAGTATCAGAGGTCGTCGAGTATCAGGGGTCGTGGAGTATCAGAGGTCGTGGAGTATCAGAGATCGTGGAGTGTCAGAGATCGTGGAGTATCAGAGATCGTGGAGTATCAGAGGTCGTCGAGTATCAGAGGCCGTGGAGTATCAGAGATCGTGGAGTGTCAGAGGTCGTGGAGTATCAGAGATCGTGGAGTATCAGAGGTCGTCGAGTATCAGAGGTCGTGGAGTATCAGAGGTCGTCGAGTATCAGAGGTCGTGGAGTATCAGAGGCCGTGGAGTATCAGAGGTTGTGGAGTATCAGAGGTCGTCGAGTATCAGGGGTCGTGGAGTATCAGAGGTCGTGGAGTATCAGAGATCGTGGAGTGTCAGAGATCGTGGAGTATCAGAGGCCGTGGAGTATCAGAGGTCGTGGAGTATCAGAGGCCGTGGAGTATCAGAGGCCGTGGAGTATCAGAGGCCGTGGAGTATCAGAGGTCGTGGAGTATCAGAGGCCGTGGAGTATCAGAGGCCGTGGAGTATCAGAGGCCGTGGAGTATCAGAGGCCGTGGAGTATCAGAGGCCGTGGAGTATCAGAGGCCGTGGAGTATCAGAGGTCGTGGAGTATCAGAGGTCGTGGAGTATCAGAGGCCGTGGAGTATCAGAGGCCGTGGAGTATCAGAGGCCGTGGAGTATCAGAGGCCGTGGAGGATCAGAGGCCGTGGAGATCGAGAAGAGTAACTAAGTAATTATCAAAAGAAGGCACCAGGCCGGGAAGGCTATGTAGCACTATTGGATATAGAGAAGGGATCGTCTCACGAGTGGAGAAGGAGGGGGAGGAGGAGGACTAGAAGAGAATGGGAAGAAGAAGAAGAAGAGAGAAGAGGAGGCGAGCCATCAGCAATGCCTCCCAGGGTGAGGAGAGGCAGTAGGGAAGGTGTGGTCTGATCTGACGCAGAATTTACTCCTCTAGTTTGCATAATAAAATGTTTCGTTTTATTTCCTTCCGGAGAGTTAGGTAAGGGAAGAATTACTCCCTCGGATAAATCCTCGGGATTGTGTTCAGTTATAATGTTTATTTTAAGAGGACATTGTAAGAGGACATTGTAAAAGGACATTTGTTACTGGTGGCATCTAAGCATTACACCAAATCAGCCTTTACGGAAAAGATTTACACCAATTGCCAACAGCAACAAACCAGATGGCATTCACGAGAGCAAGAGAGCATTAAGCTTTCAAGCACACAATGGCCCCAGATTCATGCCTGACTCAACAAATGCGCGGTGAGGTAAAGGCTTGGGTTCACTGTGCAACGGGAACACAGGCCCATGGCTGCCACATTAAAGGTACGATATTGCAGCAGGGGGAATGGTCTCACTGTCAGAGGGGCAGCCAGATATTAGAGGCCCTAGTGAAGGGGAGAGTGCCAGGCACCAGAGGCACCAGCAAGGGAAGCGACAGAGACCCCTGTGTGAGGAGGAGGGGGGCAGAGACCCCTGTGTGAGGAGGAGGGGGCAGAGACCCCCGCGGGAGGTCTGTGCTCCATCACCTCACACAAAGAAGCCGGAAACACGCTCGAAGAAAATAGGGATTTGAGAGAAAGTGGATCCGACCATTTACGGCCAATAGGGTAATACCACAGTGCAGGGGGCGCCCCACCCCCTAGTGTCTCAGGGCCGGTGCAGGCGACCCTATCCCTACCCCCAGTCCCTCTCAGGGCCGGGGCAACGGGAGGAAGGGCAGAGGGCGTCTGATAAACGTCAAATTGAAAGTGGTCTTGCCTAACCATCAGCCTACGAGCCTAGACATCCCAGCTAACCTATCGTAGCCATTGTTGACTACCAACCAGAACAATCATCAGTATGCGGTGTTCTCAATTTCACTTAAACCCCCGCAATTTCTACGCAGAAGTCGACATCGTAAATATTGTGGTACATACAGGCACATCGCTACGAGAGGGAAGTTGAGAGGTCGTAGTTGATGAGAGACGAAGAGAACGAACCCTCAGTTAGCGAGAGCCATCGCTGAAACACTCAAAGCCAGGTTGTCTCTAACTTCCACCAATCACAGTGCTAACTTTCCTCACTGTGACATAAGTTTGCCAGAAGTGTAAAGTTGCATAAGACCTCATTCATCGTCTTTGTCATCCTGGCTGAGATTGTCACCTGACATGGAGTCCCGTCTGGTGTTAGGGAGGAGGCAGAGCCACACTCTCAGGCTTCGTAGCTACAGAGACTCACACTCTCATGGACTCGCACTCTGATAGACTCACACTCTGATGGACTCGCACTCAGAGGGACTCACACTCAGAGGGACTCACACTCTGATAGACTCACACTCTGATGGACTCGCACTCGGAGGGACTCGCACTCTGAAGCCATTATTTAGCCATTACTCAGTTAATGGCTAAAGAAGTTAGCCATTTTTCTCAGAGTTAGCTCAGAAACTGCCGAGTGAAGGTCAACAAGGCCGCCATGATTGCTGAAGGATGTACTGGTTTCGTCAGTGGTTGCGCAAAAGCATTATGTGAGTCCTGGCCTCGGAGTGTAAGCTTCAGATACTTGGACTTAGACGGGAATCTTCGACACCTCCTTGAGAACATCTTAAGGAACGGAAGCTACCAGGTTGATCTCCAAGCATCATCTTGGTAGCATGACCTGGGTCCACACTGTCTCTTGTTTTAACGAATCAGCCCCAAACACATTTGAACATATCACAGTCGAACACCTTTAAACATATAGGTAGAAAACCTGTACTTCTTAAAGAGAAAACTATATAGTTGTCTTCAAGAAGTGCCGGACCAACCGGGCTATGTCGCGCCGCTCCAAGCAACAGCCTGTTGGACCAAACTCTCACAAGTCAAGCTTGGCCTCGGGCCGGGCTTGGGGGAGTAGAAGAACTCCCAGAACCCCATCAAGCAGGTATATGTGGGCCTGCGGGCCGCTCCAAGCAACAGCCTGGTAGACCAAACTCTCACAAGTCAAGCCTGGCCTCGGGCCGGGCTTGGCGAGTAGAAGAACTCCCAGATCCCCATCAAGCAGGTATATGTGGGCCTGCGGGCCGCTCCAAGCAACAGCCTGGTGGACCAAACTCTCACAAGTCAAGCCTGGCCTCGGGCCGGGCTTGGCGAGTAGAAGAACTCCCAGATCCCCATCAAGCAGGTATATGTGGGCCTGCGGGCCGCTCCAAGCAACAGCCTGGTGGACCAAACTCTCACAAGTCAAGCCTGGCCTCGGGCCGGGCTTGGAGGAGTAGAAGAACTCCCAGAACCCCATCAAGCAGGTATATGTGGGCCTGCGGGCCGCTCCAAGCAACAGCCTGTTGGACCAAACTCTCACAAGTCAAGCTTGGCCTCGGGCCGGGCTTGGCGAGTAGAAGAACTCCCAGATCCCCATCAAGCAGGTATATGTGGGCCTGCGGGCCGCTCCAAGCAACAGCCTGGTAGACCAAACTCTCACAAGTCAAGCCTGGCCTCGGGCCGGGCTTGGAGGAGTAGAAGAACTCCCAGAACCCCATCAACCAGGTATCGTTTCAGCCCGAACCCAACATATCTGAACACATGAGCCAGAACCCAACATATCTGAACACATCAACCCGAACCCAACATATCTGAACACATCAACCAGAACCCAACATATCTGAACACATCAACCCGAACCCAACATATCTGAACACATGAGCCAGAACCCAACACATCTGAACACATGAGCCAGAACCCAACATATCTGAACACATGAGCCAGAACCCAACATATCTGAACACATGAGCCAGAACCCAACATATCTGAACACATGAGCCAGAACCCAACATATCTGAACACATGAGCCAGAACCCAACATATCTGAACACATGAGCCAGAACCCAACATATCTGAACACATCAGACAGAACCCAACACATCTGAACACATGAGCCAGAACCCAACATATCTGAACACATCAGCCCGAACCCAACATATCTGAACACATGAGCCAGAACCCAACACATCTGAACACCTCAGCCAGAACCCAACACATCTGAACACATGAGCCAGAACCCAACATATCTGAACACATGAGCCAGAACCCAACATATCTGAACACATCAGCCCGAACCCAACATATCTGAACACATGAGCCAGAACCCAACACATCTGAACACCTCAGCCAGAACCCAACACATCTGAACACCTCAGCCAGAACCCAACACATCTGAACACATGAGCCAGAACCCAACATATCTGAACACATGAGCCAGAACCCAACATATCTGAACACATCAGACAGAACCCAACATATGTGAACACATCAACCACTACATAAGAACCACGCCAAACACAGCCACTTGTGTAGAGCCAGTACATCCATATATCTAGTGTGGAGTGTAAATAAGCTTAAGGACATCATTAAGCATAATGTGAGGGGAGGTTTTCTCCACTAAAGTGAGCCAGTCTTTGTCTGGACTGGGCGCTCTTTGAGCACCAGGCTCCAGGGAGGTCCTCAACCCCCAACCCCAGGAGCCCAAGGAAGCACCCAGGACGGTAATCCCAGGACACGCAAACGCTGGACTTCAGTTCGATCTGAGTCCAACATCTGCGTGTCCTGGGATTACCTTCCTGGGATTGCCTCCATGGTAATATTTCTCAGGGATTACCTCATGGGGATTACCTCAATGCTCGCCATTTACTGTGGTATTGTATTGGGTTTTTTTGTCTCTTTTCTTTTTCTCTCTAAGTCTTTCTTTCTATTTTTCACCTCGTCTCGTCCATTAATAAGTAGCGCACCTCACCCAAGTATCACAGTAACAAGGTTATCGCGAATAACCGAACTCAATTACGGGCTCACCATAGCCCGTGCTACAGGGACATTACGGGCTCACCATAGCCCGGGCTACAGGGACATTACGGGCTCACCATAGCCCGTGCTACAGGGACATTACGGGCTCACCATAGCCCGGGCTACAGGGACATTACGGGCTCACCATAGCCCGGGCTACAGGGACATTACGGGCTCACCATAGCCCGTGCTACAGGGACATTACGGGCTCACCATAGACCGTGCTACAGGGACATTACGGGCTCACCATAGCCCGGGCTACAGGGACATTACGGGCTCACCATAGCCCGTGCTACAGGGACATTTCCTTTTGAGAAGCTAAATCTCCTTGTTCCTCCCTTTCTATTCTAATACAATTATTTCGCGGGGATAAAATGTAAAAAGATGGCTTCCTTCCTAAATTACTTACTACCTCTTCCCTCTCCTTCCCTCTCCTTCCTCCCCCCCCCTGCCCCACCTCTATCCCCTTCTCTACCCACCATTTCACTTCTATCCTGCACGGGACACACTATAAAAATAGTCCAAAAAGTGGCATTTAGAGTTCAACGCCAGTCCTATCCTGCACACCCGCACCGCGGTAACCACCCCTCCTCTTGGTCGTCGTCCCTTCACCTTCTAGTGTGTGGTCTGGTCAACCCCTCCTCTTCCTCTCCTCTTCCCTCACTCCTTCCCTTGTCCCCCCCCTCCTCAACCACTTGGGCAGGACGGTAGAGCGACGGTCTCGCTTTATGCAGGTCGGCGTTCAATCCCCGACCGTCCAAGTGGTTGGACACTATTCCTTCTCCCCGTCCCATCCCAAATCCTTATCCTGATCCCCTCCCAGTGCTATATAGTCGTCATGGCTTGGTGCTTTCTCCCTGATAGTTCCCTTCCCTTGTCCGCCCCCCTCCCGTCACTTTTTCCTCCCTCTCCCTCCTCCACCTTCCCTTTCACCCCTTCCATCATATGTTTCCATCCAACTAAGTCTAGGATTAATTAATAATGATGCAGGTGTTTCTGTTGAAGCTGCTGCTCTTCATCAGCTCATCTCCAGCCTTACACTAGATATTCATCTATTTGATGAGGTTATTATTAGTTTCCATTAGGGATAAGCTAATGCAAAGTTACTTTCATGTAAACAGCTTTTACAAAAACTAAAATATTCACAATAAATTAGTATGTCACATATGCACTTATTAAAAAGCCAATATTGACTATAAGCAAGTGCGAGAACAGGTTGTAAGCAGAACATGAACCAGGATGCAACTGTGTGCCAGAGCCTTTATATGTTTGGCTGTCTGGCTTGCACGTATCTACGTGATGAGGGAAGAAACGATTGGGGAAGCATCTTGTTACTGGGTTCTGGTAAATTGGGCGTAAGTTTAATGAGGTTCTGGGATTTGTACATATTTGAACACTCTCTCTCTCTCTCTCTCTCTCTCTCTCTCTCTCTCTCTCTCTCTCTCTCTCTCTCTCTCTCTCTCTCTCTCTCTCTCTCTCGCCCTCTCTCTCTCTCTCTCGCCCTCTCTCTCTCTCTCTCTCTCTCTCTCTCTCTCTCTCGCCCTCTCTCTCTCTCTCTCTCTCTCTCTCTCTCTCTCTCTCTCTCTCTCTCTCTCTCTCGCCCTCTCTCTCTCTCTCTCTCTCTCTCTCTCTTGCTCTCTCTCTCTCTCTCGCCCTTTCTCTCTCTCGCCCTCTCTCTCTCTCTCGCCCTCTCTCTCTATCTCGCCCTCTCTCTCTCTCTCTCTCTCTCTCTCTCTCTCTCTCTCTCTCTCTCTCTCTCTCTCTCTCTCTCTCTCTCTCTCTCTCTCTCTCTCGCCCTCTCTCTCTCTTTCTCTCTCTCTCTCTCTCTGAGGCATCAATTAGTGGCTCAGTCCGTGGCTATTGGTTCAGGCAGGAAAGTCAAAACGGTCG
This sequence comes from Procambarus clarkii, assembly GCF_040958095.1. NCBI lineage: Eukaryota > Metazoa > Arthropoda > Malacostraca > Decapoda > Cambaridae > Procambarus > Procambarus clarkii. The sequence continues at coordinate 15,842,065 of NC_091204.1, forward strand.
ACTGATCTTGCAAACGTTAATGAATTTAATCACCAGCAAATTAACTCCCTGGCAGCAACAGAGCTTTGACGGCTGTCAAGCAGGGCTCGTCAAGTGGACTGTCCCTAACACTCCATCTCTTGACGGCTGTCAGGATAAACCTCCCGGCCTGGCAAGTGGACACTTCTAAACACTATCTCAAGAGAATTTTTTATGAAAGCAAATAAATCGCATAAAAATCATTTTTTTTACTTTTTAATATGAAAATGTTCCTATAGTTATTTGTCCCTTATAAAATTCAGCAGATAAGGATAAACATGGCGATGTTTAATTGTTTTTTAATTGACCAGACCACACACTAGAAGGTGAAGGGACGACGACGTTTCGACTTGAGAATGGTCCAGGACGGACCGAAACGTCGTCGTCCCTTCGCCTTCTAGTGTGTGGTCTGGTCAACTTACTTTAGCCACGTTATTGTGACTCATCGCCTGCATTGTTTTTTAATGTTTATTGGTTATGTAAAGTGTATTTTTAACAAAGTGAAAGGGTGAGGACATTTACAATCGTCGTTGGAAAGGTCATGACGTCTTGAAACTAAGTTATTTCATGCACAATGACATCACGAGAGGATGTGCTTATGGGATAGTGATTAGGCCGTACAATGGGATGGTAGGAAATGTATATGTTTATCTCTCAGAATGTTTGGTAATATGTTTATTGCTTGTGATGTGTGTCTATGTATGTATTAACACGATGTACTGAACGGGGTGAGAATAGCTTGAGCTACCTCATCCCTTTGTGTGTATTTTACCTCAATAAACTTATTTCAATTTCAATGGGATGGATACCGCGTCCCTCTACCCCTCTCCCAGGCATAAAGGACTACCAACTAACCCACGATGAGCCCCAAGAGCCTCCCAGACAGAGGTAATACCAGACTAATATGGAGTTTGGCGGTGTCATCCGGCTCCACCATTCTAGTTTGACTAATGTTGGTAAAAATTAAAATGCAAAATGCACACACATTTAAAATGCAAAAAATAAAATGCACACACAACAGTTTCTCGCCTCCCGCTCGTTAATATTGGGAGAGAGAGAGAGAGAGAGAGAGAGAGAGAGAGAGAGAGAGAGAGAGAGAGAGAGAGAGAGAGAGAGAGAGAGAGAGAGAGAGAGAGAGAGAGAGAGAGAGAGAGAGTAAGAATAAGAGAGAAAACAGCAATAAAAGAGAAGCGAAACTGTTGGAAGAGCTGAATCAGTTGGACAAGTCAAGGCTTCATTAGCATGTGTGGACTTGGTAACAAAATATATTAGAGGAGGTGAAGGTCAGGTTAGGTCGTCTCCCACTGAGTGTACGACACCATCTTGGCTTTTATAGTGAGGGGGAGTGGTTTATTTTTGCTGTGTAAACCGAAATGAATTATAACTTTTTAAATTGTAAGGTGAATTGAATTAGTAAATGGATGTATTAAATTAACAAGACTGTTCTTGATACTCGAGGAACTGTAACCAAGGCGAGGCTGGATATTTTGTTCTTAGGGATAACATAACAATGAACACTTGTTACGTTGCACACTCGCATATACACGCGTTATATACGTACACACACACACACACACACACACACACACACACACACACACACACACCTAGAGTATGCGGCCCCAGCATGGAGCCCGTGCCTTGTCAAGCACAAGACGAAGCTGGAAAAAGTCCAAAGGTATGCCACTAGACTAGTCCTAGAACTAAGTGGCATGAGTTACGAGGAAAGGCTGCGGGAAATGCACCTTACGACACTGGAAGATAGAAGAGTAAGGGGAGACATGATCACAACCTACAAAATCCTCAAGAGAATCAACCGGGTAAACAAGGATAAACTATTCAACACTGGTTGTACGCGAACAAGGGGACACAGGTGGAAACTGAGTACCCACATGAGCGACAAAGACATTAGAAAGAACTTTTTCAGTGTCAGAGTAGTTAACAGATGGAATGCCTTAGGCAGTGATGTGGTGGAGGCTGACTCCATACACAGTTTCAAATGTAGATAGGATAGAGTCCAGTAGGCTCAGGAATCTGTACACCAGTTGATTGACAGTAGAGAGGCGTGCCTAAAGAGCCAAAGCTCAACCCCAGCAAATACAACTAGGTGAGTACACACACACACACAATTAGTTTGGACTCTATGGACAGAGTTCAGTGTATAAATTACCTGTATTTATTGAACCTATATGAGGCATTATTTCCAATCTGCAGTAAAAATAATAATTAAAACTTTTTTACCATTAAACAAACAAAATAAGAATTGCATTTTATCAACTATACAAACACTGAACGCCAATATGAACCGGTTAAAAAAAATTTGCGCTTCATACAAAAAAAGTGTATAGGACAAAAAAGAACTTTTTCACTCCGATATCACATATAAAGCATATATGTATAGGGAGAAACAACAAAATCCAGATCAATAATACATTTCGTACCGTGTCTGAACCCTCGGTACTTAAACAGGTATCGTTGATAAACACAACATATTGCACAGAGCATTGCAAGCTCCGAGTATCGTAGCCACCGCGTTCATCCTATCTAGGGAACTAGGATATCTGTCTAGGATATCAAGACTTATCGTAATGATAAATCTTGATATCCTAATGACTATTCTTGGGTGCAACAGTCCATATTTTATACTTTCACTCATACTAACTATGGGTACTAATATTTTGTGTAGGTTCTGGGGAGACACCGGAGTGCAATGCACGTTTAGGTAAGTGTTTTCCATGAGCAGAAACCGGTAGCATCGAGCTGGGATCTGCAGCTGACCATTGTAAGAGCCGGAATATGGAGATTCTACATATTGAATGGGATATGGAATCACATATTGATTCCATATTGAAATGTAGAATTATTATTTATCTTTTTTTCACGCCTGCCGCTCTTACTCGAAGGTTGAACCTGTCTTAACACAGCTGCAGCCTAAGGAGGCCCAGCCTGGCCCAGCAGCAGCAGTAGCAGCAGCAGCAGCAGCAGCAGTAGCAGTAGCAGCAGCAGCAGCAGTAGCAGCAGTAGCAGCAGTAGCAGCAGCAGCAGCAGCAGCGGCGGTGATAGTGGATTCCTAGCAGGCCAGCCAGAGCTCAGTGTGCTGGCGGCAGTGGCAAGAGGAGGACGTTACGTTCTTCGTCTCTGAGCCTCGAGTGACACTCTGCTCTCCTGTTGGTGAAGTGCCCTCAGATGTTTCTTCCGGAATCTATTTCACATGTGGATTTTTGCTGCTAGCCTAACTGAATGTTTTTATTTTATTTTCCCCCATGTTTTCTCATTTTAAAAGTGTTTTGTAATAGTGAATTCTTGAGCGACTCTTGAAATATTCAAGTAATTCAAATAATATTCGTCTGGTTAGTAGTGTCAATGTTTTTATCATAATATACATAAACTATAGATTAAGTTTTTCCGTTCATAACATTGTTTATAAACCTAGAACGCTGTACTGTGTATCGATATTTACATTGTGAGTGTACAAATTTTTAGCGGCGAGGCTGCGAGTGACGAGTTGAAAATTTGTCAGCTTAGGCTTGATTATACATTTGTGATTGGTAATGTCTTCCCGCTTATGATTTGCAAGTTTTAATATATATGTATAGACACACATCCACGCACGCACATCATATTCACACATACACATGCATCTACATACCCCACACTCGCACATCCACACATACAGCAACGGTAAACATATACCCTTTGACATTGCAACTATTGCTCATGTAACAGAATCAAGGACCTGTCAGTCAACATGCCCGGCCAATCAGTGTCCTGCAGCGATACAGACCGTATAGTGTATCTCACCCTGATACAGGGTGTCACTCTATCAAGCGGCCACTGTGGGTAGTAATTCCACTCAGGTTACTACAGTGGGGGCTTTATATAAGGCAAAACATTACAATCAGTGGCTTCTTGAGAGAGTACACATATAAAGTTTTCAGAGGGGAAGTCTATGTCAACCTGAGTGAATTCAATTTCTTTCCTTATTATGCACCCCATACTCATCCCGTGGGCGGTGGTGTAAAGGATTACAGAGACACATAATCGGTTCAGGAACTGAACCCTCTAGTTCGTTTAGCTAAGCAAATAACAATCTTTTGACGCTAGTTACAAAATTATTAATGTTATATATACATGTACACATACTCATGCATACATGTACATATACATATATACATTTTTGAGTGACATAGGACATGCAGATCAAAGTGTGTTCTATGAGACAACATCATTGCCCTGTGTATATATTTCTTGTATTAAGATACGACAGATTTTTATAATGAATGTTAAATATAATACGATAATTCTTTTCTAAAACGTTTCGTTCTATGTTTACTTGACTTTATCGCCATATTTTCGTAACATATTTGTAATTCATCCTTTGTAAGATCTCATACGTCATTGATGAACATGTAATATATCCCATCACAGGTGAACATGTAATATATCTAAATATATATATATATATATATATATATATATATATATATATATATATATATATATATATATATATATATATAATATAATATATATATATATAAAACCAAATATATCTGCGGATTATTACTTCTGATTCATGCATGCTCGAAATATATCAGACCCGATTCTGAAACATTTCAACATACCTCAGAACTAGACATATATCTCTGCTGCAAACGTGAAGGACAATTACAGCAGAGTTGTAATAGGGTAAAATAGGAAACGTGAAGTGTCGTTTCAGATGGAATAGGATATTGGAGATATCCTATTCCATCTGGATATCCTAGCCGGGAAGGTAATTTATTGGATTCTGTTTGCCTCGGGATTGTTTAAGGTCTCCAGTAAGCGAAATTCTAAAAGCTGAATGCCCTCATGGTCTCTAGTGACCTCTGGCCTCTGGTGACCTCTGGCCTCTGGTGACCTCTGGCCTCTAGTGACCTCTGGCCTCTGGTGACCTCTGGCGACCTCTGGCCTCTAGTGACCTCTGGCCTCTGGTGACCTCTGGCTCTGTACCAAGAGTCAATGGAGAGGCAAGAGAAGCGATTCAGGAAATGAGCTCTTTTTTCAAAATAATTGTCAAAATGATCTTCGCTGTGGCTCACTGGGTCTTCCTTTCATCCCCTCCCACGTCATCCCTCCGTCTCCATCTCTCTCTTTCTTGTCAAAGACAAGACTAAATTGGAGAAGGTTCAGAGGTTTGCCACCAGACTAGTACCCGAGGTGAGGGGTATGAGCTACATGGTTACTCATTCCATGCATGTTGTATGTGGTGTGGCACTCTTGCCCCGGCCATGTTGTATGTGGTGTGGCACTCTTGCCCCGGCCATGTTGTATGTGGTGTGGCACTCTTGCCCCGGCCATGTTATATGTGGTGTGGCACTCTTGCCCCGGCCATGTTGTATGTGGTGTGGCACTCTTGCCCCGGCCATGTTGTATGTGGTGTGGCACTCTTGCCCCGGCCATGTTGTATGTGGTGTGGCACTCTTGCCCCGGCCATGTTATATGTGGTGTGGCACTCTTGCCCCGGCCATGTTGTATGTGGTGTGGCACTCTTGCCCCGGCCATGTTGTATGTGGTGTGGCACTCTTGCCCCGGCCATGTTGTATGTGGTGTGGCACTCTTGCCCCGGCCATGTTGTATGTGGTGTGGCACTCTCTCCTAAGGAGCCGAGCGGACAGCACGCTGGACTTGTGATCTTGTGGTCCTGGGTTCGATCCCAGGCGCCGGCGAGAAACAATGGGCAGAGTTTCTAATTTCACCCTATGCCCCTGTTACCTAGCAGTAAAATAGGTACCTGGGTGTTAGTCAGCTGTCACGGGCTGCTTCCTGGGGGTGGAGGCCTGGTCGAGGACAGGGCCGCGGGGACACTAAAGCCCCGAAATCATCTCAAGATAAGGTATCGGTGTAGTTATGTAGGCTTGTTCCAATACGTTCCGTTTGATTCCATTTTATATCAAACTATTAAAATGCCTGAAATTACAGTGTTCTGAATTGTATTTCATGGCCCAAAATAACAGTGTTATGAATTGTATTCCTCTGTGTAAACTGCTGTAATTTTATAAGTGGATGTAAACTGTATATTTCATTAGTTTACATCAGATTACAACATCCTTGCATTACTCTACATTACGGGGGCCTCGTAGCCTGGTGGATAGCGCGCAGGACTCGTAATTCTGTGGCGCGGGTTCGATTCCCGCACGAGGCAGAAACAAATGGGCAAAGTTTCTTTCACCCTGAATGCCCCTGTTACCTAGCAGTAAATAGGTACCTGGGAGTTAGTCAGCTGTCACGGGCTGCTTCCTGGGGGTGGAGGCCTGGTCGAGGACCGGGCCGCGGGGACACTAAAGCCCCGAAATCATCTCAAGATAACCTCAAGATAACCTACATAATGGCACTAATGTTGCACCAAACTATATACATATAAAATATATATAAAACTATTTTATATATAAAATGTTGCATTTCAATAATTAACTTAAAATTGCATTGCATCACAGTCTGTTATCTTCATGTGATTACATTTTCTTCAATATTACATATTATTACTTTCAATATTACTCAATATTACTCATTCAATATTACGTAATATTGAATGAGTAACTTGTTAATCAGTTCTCATTCTCCAGCAACACGTGATTTACTCACCTGCTTAACTTGCAAGAAATGTGTTAAATAAAATTGCATTAAATGTATTCTGCAATTCGTCTCATCTTGCATCATTGCAAATCTTCAATGTAAACGTCATTACATTTAAAGATACATAATTACTGTTCAATATAAAGTATTACATTTGATGATATAATGAGTATATAAGTATTGTTATTAATTCCATTATTATACATTATTCCACCTCATAATTGTGGTACATTATACATAGTGCGTTACATTATAGAAATTACATTACATTGCGTTATATTAATACGAACGTGCGTATCATGGCGTTACATTAGACAAATTGCGTTATATTGAACGAAATTGGGTTAAGAGTTATATTACACAAATTGCGATACAGACAGTTTCCCTACACTAAACTGCGTCACACAGTGTTACCTTACGTAACACAGTATTAAGAGCGTAACCAGGCTGTGACAGCCGTCCTGGAGAGGGGTAAAGAGCGCCTCGCTCTGTGGTGAAGGGAAGACACTAGAGGCTCTTGACATTTGTTATGATGAAGGACTTTACAAACACGGCTCTTGTCCTGCCTCCTGTCCTGTCTCCTGTCCTCTCTCCTGTCCTGCCTCCCGTCCTCTCTCCTGTCCTGCCTCCTGTCCTGCCTCCTGTCCTCTCTCCCGTTCTGTCTTCCGTCCTGGGAGACAGACACCCTCCTCTTCCTCCTTCTCTTTCTCTGTCTTTGAGTATTTGTATTCTTCTATTGCCTCCTTAGAAAATTTTGATATTATTTTTATCTTCTGTTTCATCACGCTGTTTGTGCCGTCCGCCTGCACAGTTGCCGGGGATATGTTTGTTAGTGGTGTGAGGTCTGCGTCACAGCTTTGGCCCACTGTTGTGTACACTGAGGCAGCATCCTGACTCATCTCTGCCTCATCTCCAGGAACACTGAGGCAGCATCCTGACTCATCTCTGCCTCATCTCTAGGAACAATGAGGCAGCATCCTGACTCATCTCTGCCTCATCTCTAGGAACAATGAGGCAGCATCCTGACTCATCTCTGCTTCATCTCCAGGAACATTGAGATAGCATCCTGACTCATCTCTGCCTCATCTCTAGGAACACTGAGCCAGCATCCTGACTCATCTCTGCCTCATCATAAGGAACACTGAGGCAGCATCCTGACTCATCTCTGCTTCATCATAAGGAACATTGAGGCAGCATCCTGACTCATCTCTACCTCATCACCAGGAACACAGAAGCAGCCTCCTGGCCCATCTCTGGCTCCTCGCCTGGACACAGAGAACCAATGTGATCCACCTTTGGCTCTCTGTACTCACCTAGTTGTGTTTGCGGGGGGTTGAGCTCTGGCTCTTTGGTCTCGCCTCTCAACCGTCAATCAACTGATGTACAGGTTCCTGAGCCTACTGGGCTCTGTCATATCTACATTTGAAACTGTGCATGGAGTCAGCCTCCACCACATCACTTCCTAGTGTATTCCATTTACTAACTACTCTGACACTGAAAAAGTTCTTTCTAATGTCTCTGTGGCTCATTTGTCCTGCTGTGCTGCTAGTTTTGATGAGCGCGTTGACACCTGTCACAGGTGGGTGCTGGCACCCTGCTACAAGTGTGTGCTGGCACCCTGCTACAGGTGTGTGTTGGCACCCTGCTACAGGTGTGGGCTGGCACCCTGCTACAGGTGTGTGTTGGCACCCTGCTACAGGTGTGGGCTGGCACCCTGCTACAGGTGTGTGCTGGCACCCTGCTACAGGTGTGTGCTGGCACCCTGCTACAGGTGTGGGCTGGCACCCTGCTACAGGTGTGTGCTGGCACCCTGCTACAGGTGTGGGCTGGCACCCTGCTACAGGTGTGTGCTGGCACCCTGCTACAGGTGGGGGCTGGCACCCTGCTACAGGTGGGGGCTGGCACCCTGCTACAGGTGGGGGCTGGCACCCTGCTACAGGTGGGGGCTGGCACCCTGCTACAGGTGGGGGCTGGCACCCTGCTACAGGTGGGGGCTGGCACCCTGCTACAGGTGGGTGCTGGCACCCTGCTACAGAGGTCTCTGGGGATGGAGCGGCCATCTTATGAACCATATACTCGTCCATTTTGACCAGACCACACACTAGAAGTTGAAGGGACGACGACGTTTCGGTCCGTCCTGGACCATTCTCAAGTCGATGAGAAACGTCGTCGTCCCTTCAACTTCTAGTGTGTGGTCTGGTCAACATACTTCAGCCACGTTATTGTGACTCATCGCCTGCATATACTGGTCCCTTAGTGAGCATCAAACCAATTAGTGATGTTGTCTCTTCCGCCTCAGTTCGAATCCCGTTTATTAGTAAACAAAAAATTAATGGAGAATTCGATGATAATAGTGATTATTTAATAATTTGTGATGATAGTCTTCCTGAACTAATTACAGAAATAGTAGATATAGAGAGAAAACGCGAGAAACTTATTTATATCCAGCCAAACTCATAGATGTCTAACCTACGCTTGAAACAATCTTTTGATGCCGCTTTTATTAGGCTACCGGTAATTTGCCCCCAAAATTAAGAACTGTGTTTCCAAACTAGTATTTACCCAGGTCTATCCTGCCTCTAGGAATATTTTCTACTTCTGCAAGACCCAAAGTAAGGAAACTGTAGTTGCTTCGAAATTATGGTTATTAATTGGATAAGTTTAGATTCACGAGAGGCTAAATAATGGGTGATTTATGAAATTAATTACTTACCGCCTTACACAATAGACAAAGGATCGGTTGATTTTCTCAAGAGTATATCTTGAGGTTATCTTGAGATGATTTCGGGGCTTAGTGTCCCCGCGGCCCGGTCCTCGACCAGGCCTCCACCCCCAGGAAGCAGCCCGTGACAGCTGATTAACTCCCAGGTACCTATTTACTGCTACGTAACAGGCGCATCAGGGTGAAAGAAACTCTGGCCATTGTTTCTCGCCGGCGCCCGGGATTGAACTAGGGACCACAGGATCACGCGTCCAGTGTGCTGTCCGCTCAGCCACCGGCTCCCTCAGTAAGTAACAAGTAAGTCATATATGACATCCAAACCACATATGTATAGTCTCTAGAATTTCAACTATTAAAAAAGAAATAATAGAGAAAAATATATGAAAACATTAGTTTTCCTGAGCACGTGTGGTTTCCTGAGCTCATAACAGCTAAAATACAGCACTAACGATTCTGTAACTTCTCTACCTCCCTCCTCTGTAACTTCTCTGTCCCCTCCCCTCTGTAACTTCTCTGTCCCCTCCCCCTCTGTAACTTCTCTACCCTCCCCTCTGTAACTTCTCTGTCCCCTCCCCCTCTGTAACTTCTCTACCCACCCGTCTGTAACTTCTCTATCCCCTCCCCCTCTGTAACTTCTCTACCCTCCCCTCTGTAACTTCTCTGTCCCCTCCCCCTCTGTAACTTCTCTACCCCCCCCTCTGTAACTTCTCTATCCCTCCCCTCTGTAACTTCTCTGTCCCCTCCCCCTCTGTAACTTCTCTACCTCCCCCCTCTGTAACTTCTCTATCCCTCCCCTCTGTAACTTCTCTATCCCCCCCCCCCTCTGTAACTTCTCTATCCACCCCCCCCCCCTATCCACGGAACTCTTCAGCATTTACGATGCAGAATTCATTTGAATGAACAATTTTACATTTTTCTGAACATTTCCACACTAGGGAAAGGATGGATCACATTAAATCAGCTGCCGAATGGTTTAAATATCTGTGGGAGTCATGAGGATTACCCTCATCCCTCATCCTACGTGACCTCACACTCGTGTTATCCTCATACATCGCCTCATCACCACCCATAACCCGTTCTCGCACTTGCTTATGGTCAATATTGGCTTATTTAATAAGTGCATGTGTGACATACTAATTGATTGTGAATATTTTAGTTTACCTTGAAAAGCTTCATAGAAAACACCGACCTCACCTAACCTTCTTAGTATGTTAAGATAAGCATCTTATTGCTTCTTAATTACAATTATTACTTAACCTATACCGTTAATAGGTTAAAAAATAATTGTAAATAAGAAGCAATAAGATGCTTATCTTAACATACTAAGAAGGTTAGGTGAGGTCGGTGTTTTCTATGAAGCTTTTCAAGGTAAACTAAAATATTCACAATCAATTAGTATGTCACATAAGCACTTATTAAATAAACCAATATTGACTGTAAGCAAGTGCGAGAACGGGTTGCCACCCAACATCACCACGCATGGAAAGACCTCATCACCGCACGATACAGTATAATCACTCATCCTCAACACTCATCATAACATCCTCTACTCATCACTCCACCACATCCCCCATACATCACCTCACATCAACCAACCACATCCTCACATCAAACATCAGCATAATGTGTCACATCTCAATATTCCAGCCTTTCTCTCTAGTCTCTTTGATGAGTTGTAGTTCGAGGTTCACGCTCCACAGTATTCATCACGCCCTTCATTCTTAACATGAAGATTGTTGTCATCAAAATGAGTTGTTTACCTAAGCATCAGCGGTGTGTGAGCAGACTGAGCGAATAGGCTGTTTAGAGGCAAGCTTTTGTAATCAGGATTTATGAGCAGGATACTTAAGCAGCATGTGTGAGCGAGAAGTTTGTGCAGGCGGTATAAAGTGGGTGTTTGAGCTCAGTCTCTTTAAGCAGGCTGTTTGAGCAGGCTGTTTGTGCCAGACGAGTGATTAAAAGCCTTGTTCAGATCCACCCCCCGTGCTGAGTGATGATGGTGCTCGTATAGTGTGGTTCTCTTTGATTTGAATTTTTGTCTTTAGTCTGTTTTTATTCGACTTTACACGTACGCACGCACACACACACACACACACACACACACACACACACACACACACACACACACACACACACACAGTATGTGTATCACAGGAAATGGAAGAACAACAGAAGAACAGAATGAGGAACTATAAGAGGGGAAGAAATACGAATATGGAGGAAATATAATGAATGAAATTAAAATGTGTATAAGAAATATGAAATAGACTCAAAGACAAAACAACCCAGTGAAGTCAACTGATTGAACCACTGAACGTAAAGTTCCTCGGGCTTCATTCACACACACTTCTCAGTGTCCCGCGAGAATGAATTCTAACTTATTCACTGAACCAAATCTGTATTGAAAAGCAATGCCCAGAACACAGCGTTTCAACTCACGTAAATACTCTAATAACAAGACATTTCCAATTAGCTGAATCGCCGATCTCTATCGAGTCACAACTCAGAATTTCGACAATTCTCACTGAGTCATTGAATATAATAATGTTTCCCTTTGGCGGGGAGAGGAGGTTAGTATTTAGGATTAACGAGGTCCACTTATGACAACTTTTGATGACCTTCACCAGGATGCAACCCACAATAGTTGCCTAAATCCTATAGGTACCTATTTACGGCTTGAACCATCTGCTGCATGGAATCAGGTCCATTTATTTACATTTCGGCGCCTCACAGCAGTCAATAACATGGATGACTTAAATACAACCTCCGTACAACGTCCCATGTTATATTGAGGTTATCTTGAGATGATTTCGGGGCTTAGCGTCCCCGCGGCCCGGTCCTCGACCAGGCCTCCTGACTGAAGGTCCTCGATCAGGTGTTGACTGAACTCTTTATGTGTTCCCATAGTTTTAATGCTTGAGTCTTGCTGAATACTTAAATCCGCATAGGCCATGGCGCATTGTGAGGCTGGAGAGAGCGACGGAGTGTGTGTGTGTACTCTACTTGTGCTTGGGGGGGTTGAGCTCTGGCTCTTTGGTCCCGCCTCTCAACAGTTAATCAACTGGTGTACAGGGCCAGATTCACGAAAGCTCTTACGCAAGCACTTACGAACGTGTACATCTTTCCTCAATCTTTGACGGCTTTGGTTACATTTATTAAACAGTTTACAAGCATGAAAACCTCCCATTCAACTGCTGTTATTATTATAAACAGCCTCCTGGTGCTTCGGAGCTCATTAACTGTTTATAATTGGAAACAAAGCCGCTAAAGATTGAGAAAAGATGTACAGGTTCGTAAGTGTTTGCGTAAGTGCTTTCGTGAATCTGGCCCCAGGTTCCTGAGCTTACTGGGTTCTATCATATCGACATTTGAAACTGTGTTTTGGAGTCAGCCTCCACCACATCACTGCCTAATGCATTCTATCTGTTAACTACTCTGACACTGAAAAAGTTCTTTCTAACATCCCTGTGCCTCATTTCGGTACTCAGTTTCCACCTGTGTCCCCTTGTTCACGTACCACCAGTGTTGAATAGTTTATCCTTATCTACCCTGTCAATTAACCTGAGGATTTTGTAGATAGTGACCATGTCTCCCCTTACTCTTCTGTCTTCCTGTATGCGCGTGTGTGTGTGTGTGAGGTGAAACAACCCATCCTCCTTAATAGAACGTCGCATTTTGACGTATATTCTACCTAAGGCCAAACATTGTATTAGAAAATGGGAAGCGGCTCGCGAAATTGACGTACTGTCCCGTTTTCTGTTTTGGGTCCTCTGGTAGGTTAGGATACGGGACTTAGGTACGACAATTTCTTTAAGTTGGGAACGTTAGGAGGACGGTCTGGTGTGGGGATGGAGGCAGTGGTTGTGTGTGGCGGTGTGTGTGAGGGTGGAGGTAGTGGTTGTGTGAGTGAGGTGTGAGGGAAGTAGTGGTTGTGTGAGTGAGGTGTGAGTGGCAGAGTGAGGTGGGAAGCAAGGTGTGAGTGAGGGACGGTGTTGACCCACAGCTCCTAGTCTCACACAGGAAATTTCCCCAGGGCAGCAGCTGCCTTACGACGAGAGACACAACATTGTTCAAAATAAATGAACTGAAGCGTTTTGGAATCTCAGTAAACATGCACAGATACCATACTGTCACACATGACATTACGAGATGTACAAGGAATTTATTTTATCACATACAAAAAATATATAAATTCTCCAGAAAAATAACAAAGTCCCCCCCCCCCCCCCGGGGGGAAAGAGCACCAGGAACAGGACAGCCAAAAACAGCTCATTTGTAAACGCCCAAATTAGAGCACAAATTATAAAGAAGAGGGCAGTACTATAGAGGCAGTTACAGTCATAACTAGCGAGGATACAATTGCTCTCAGGAAGGCCTGGGGCCAGATTCATGAAGCAGTTACGCAAGCACTTACGAACCTGTACATCTTTTCTCAATCTTTGGCGGCTTTGTTTACAATTATTAAACAGTTAATGAGCTCCGAAGCACCAGGAGGCTGTTTATAACAATAACAACAGTTGAATGGCAAGTTTTCACGCTTGTAAACTGTTTAATAAATGTAATCAAAGCCGTCAAAGATTGAGGAAAGATGTACACGTTCGTAAGTGCTTGCGTATCTGCTTCGTGAATCTGGCTCCAGGAGAGCACAGGCTCTACAAGACTAACACTCACATAGAGCTCCAGATAGTAGCAATGATATAGGGAAAATAATGCACAGACAGGACCGTCAACTGGTCAAGACGGACCAAGCAGTCACGGCTTCTCCACCATGTTCAGCACGGGGTCTTCACCGGCCCAAGACCCCAGCACATCGACCAGACCACACACTAGAAGGTGAAGGGACGACGACGTTTCGGTCCGTCCTGGACCATTCTCAAGTCGATTGTGACTTGAGAATGGTCCAGGACGGACCGAAACGTCGTCGTCCCTTCACCTTCTAGTGTGTGGTCTGGTCAACATACTTTTGCCACGTTATTGTGACTCCTCGCCTGCACCCCAGCACATCAAATGCTCAACCCAGCTCTTGGACAGACAAGATTTACAAACAAGATTCTTAGAACTTACAAGATTCTCTAAAATGAGTCTGGCTGTTGGCGTCTCTGAATCCTATCAGACCTCTCTTTTTCGGAGCTGTAAAAAAATGATGGGAATATCAGGCCCATTGCCGTTGACAACGTCCTCTCCGACGCCTCTCAGCTAAGGCTGCAGTGTGATCTGTCAGCCAGGTAGCAGCTACCACGCTGAAACCTATCAGCTCGGGTTTGGGATCCCCATAGGCTGTGATGCTGCACAACACGCTGCGTGAGCATTTCCCAAAGTAGAAGGCACAGGTTAAGCTTGACTTTAAAAATGCCTTCAATCAAGTCAAAAGGAGACGGGCCGTCCTCCAAGCTGTACCTAGCCACCTCTTTTGTATCCGTTCATCCACTTGTGTAACAGTGGTGCCTCGGAGCTTCTCTTTGGACAACGTGAAAGACTTTCGTGAAGAGGTCCAACAGGGTCATAACTTGCCCCCCTTTTTTTCGGGGGGGGGGGGGAGGGGCTAAGTTGTCAAAGAGGTCACCGACAGTTTAACAAACGAGCTAATCTGGTTCCTGGATGTTCTTGTTGTTTAAGATTCGCTACTTGGAACTTTTTGTTGCAAGTAGCACGGGCTATGGTGAGCCCGTAGTGGACTGTGTGGTTCCTGGATGGTGGCACTCTTGCCGGAACCCCAGATACCATTATGGAGGACATAAGGAACATGCAGGAGCAAGGAGCGGCCCCACAGCTCTGTCTTAACACATGCAAGTATGAAACAGTCTCCCCCAACCCATACATCACACACCAAATAAAAAGTGTTCTGTCAGACATTGGCACTATTGAGCCAGCTACCTACTCACCTAGTTGTGCTTGCGGGGGTTGAGCTGGAGCTCTTTGGTCCCGCCTCTCAACTGCCAATCAACAGGTGTACAGGTTCCTGAGCCTACTGGGCTCTGTCATATCTACATCTGAAACTGTGTATGGAGTCAGCCTCCACCACATCACTGCCTAATGCATTTTCATCTGTTAACTACTCCTAGGTTAATAAAGTACCAAAGAGCTCAACCCCCGCAAGCACAATTAAGTAAATACAGTACTGGGGGAAACAGCAGTGGTGTTGGACTGCGAGAGTGAGCGAGGGGACACCACACACACACACGCTTGCGAGAGTGAGAGCTGTCGGCAGGTGGGTCACACACAGGTAAAAACTGCACACGTGGTGAGCCTGGACAATACTTGCGGCAGACGGACGATAAGGGCTTCTCCATCACCCAAACGGCTTTATTTATCTGACACCTGGCTTATCTATGACACTTCTCTTACCTAAGACACCTGCCTTATCTATGATACCAAGCAAAAAATCAATAACTAATAAAAGCAAAGAGAATATCTTTATTCTGACGTTCCGTCGTTCTGAGGAAGACGGCGGACGCTTTTATGCCGCGGGGACGAGGTTAAACGAGTCCAAGAATGCTTTGAGAAGATTTAAACCACTAACCTAACCTGAGCAGGTGCTGAGTGTGTAGGCTCCCAGGCTGGTGGCTGGACCAATCACTAAGGGCCACCACTCATGTCACCCAGCCACACCTCACCACACCACACCACACCACACCACACCACACCACACACCCACGCCGCATCTCCCATGCCATATATCTGTTGCAAATTGCCCGTAGATTGTGGCTCCATCACGCCAGCCTCTTGTGCATGCATGCAGTACCACAGGAAAGTTTAAGACAGCAGAGAGCAACTTGCAGGTCAAGTTGAAACTATTTTTCTTTTCCAAAGACAAGTTCGGAACTTTACCCTCACGCTGATTTCTTGCCAGACCCGAGGCAGACCTTTCACGGTACTTGTTCCTGTGTGTT
The DNA here is from genome assembly GCF_040958095.1 of Procambarus clarkii. Taxonomy (NCBI): domain Eukaryota; kingdom Metazoa; phylum Arthropoda; class Malacostraca; order Decapoda; family Cambaridae; genus Procambarus; species Procambarus clarkii. The sequence goes on from NC_091204.1 coordinate 15,858,310, forward strand.
CCAGGGCGGTGTGTGACCTGGGGGGGGGGGACTGGTGTGACCTTGGGGGGACTCTGTGTGACCTGGGGGGGGCTCTGGTGTGACCTGGGGGGTGGACTGGTGTGACCTGGGGGGACTCTGGTGTGACCTGGGGGGGGCTCTGGTGTGACCTGGGGGGTGGACTGGTGTGACCTGGGGGGGGGTGGACTGGTGTGACCTGTGGGGGGGACTGGTGAGACCCTGGGGGAGTTGGGGGAAGTCCCTCACAGCTGGGGGTGCTTGATAGCTGGGTGGACAGCGCTTCGGATTCGTAGTCCTGAGGTTCCGGGTTCGATCCCCGGTGGAGGCGGAGGACAAATGGGCAAAATGTTTCTTTCACCTTGATGCCCCCCCTGTTACCTAGTAGTAAATAGGTACCTAGGAGATAGACAGCTGCTACGGGCTGCTTCCTAGGGGTGTGTAACAAAAAAGTAGGCCTGGTCGAGGACCGGGCCGCGGGGACGCTAAGCCCCGAAATCATCTCAAGATAACCCAGGTGAGTGAGGCAGACTAATAGAACAAGACAAACAAATAACATCACAGAATGTAAGATAAAGGAAGTATCCCTACATTGTTACAGTTAGCAAAACACTAGTTATCAAAGACAGATAATATTCTTAAAAAGATTCCCCTACCCGCAAGATAACGCAAGTTTAGGGAGTTAGTAAATGTTACTCTTTTCTTTTCTGATAAGGTGTTCACTTGAGACAGTTAATAAGCAATTCCCAGATGTGTCTAGGTGCAATTAGTGACAGGATGAAACAACCCAGCGGGTTTTCTTCCTATTGGGGAGTGTTGTACATGCTGCTATGGCGGTGTGTCCACTCACAGGATGAGTGCCGCTGCCCAATACTGTCACTATGGCGGTGTGTCCACTCACAGGATGAGTGGCGCTGCCCAATACTGTCACTATGGCGGTGTGTCCACTCACAGGATGAGTGGCGCTGCCCAATACTGTCACTATGGCGGTGTGTCCACTCACAAGATGAGTGGCGCTGCCCAATACTGTCACTATGGCGGTGTGTCCACTCACAGGATGAGTGGCGCTGCCCAATACTGTCACTATGGCGGTGTGTCCACTCACAGGATGAGTGGCGCTGCCCAATACTGTCACTATGGCGGTGTGTCCACTCACAGGATGAGTGGCGCTGCCCAATACTGTCACTATGGCGGTGTGTCCACTCACAGGATGATTGGCGCTGCCCAATACTGTCACTATGGCGGTGTGTCCACTCACAAGATGAGTGGCGCTGCCCAATACTGTCACTATGGCGGTGTGTCCACTCACAAGATGAGTGGCGCTGCCCAATACTGTCACTATGGCGGTGTGTCCACTCACAGGATGAGTGGCGCTGCCCAATACTGTCACTATGGCGGTGTGTCCACTCACAGGATGAGTGGCGCTGCCCAATACTGTCACTATGGCGGTGTGTCCACTCACAGGATGAGTGGCGCTGCCCAATACTGTCACTATGGCGGTGTGTCCACTCACAGGATGAGTGACGCTGCTGTAGCGGTATGGTCACTCAAGGCGAGTGACGCTGCCCAATAAACTCGCCCTCCGGGTCAAATTAAAACAAAAATTAAGAAATGAACAAGTCTTTAAATATATAAAGTTTGGTATGAGATAATAAACAGTCTGTTGCCTCTCGGTTCAAAATGAAATATGAATCCAAACTGAACCTAACAACTTATTTAAATGAAAATAAGAACTAATTATTTTTTCCATATGATGTAGATGGAGATAGATAGGCTGTGACTCATACGTCAGGCTGCGAGCAGCCGCGTCCAACAGCCTGGTTGATCAGTCCGGCAACCAGGAGGCCTGGTCGACGACCGGGCCGCGGGGACGCTAAGCCCCGGAAGCACCTCAAGGTAGATGAGGAATGTGACATCACTGTGAAGTCAGAATGCTCATGATTACACAGGTTTAACATCATCCTGTTGCAAAGGAGCTCACGAATGATGGCGATGATAAAAAACTGATAATCATTTTCAGAAACACTATCTCAACTAACCGTGAACGGAAAACAAATATGAACATGTTCAAACATTCTCAAAATATGTGGAAAAAAAAATATGGAAGCAGTAAATTCCTTTCATTGAAGCTGATGGAGGTTGTTGTAAACTCCGAGTATTGAAAAATGCTCAAGTCAGGGTTTAATGTCAACAGGAATTTGCATATACTGTTCGCGGGTCACTTTGTGCACCAGTGAATATGTTAGGGGCGAGATGCAGCAGCCTGGGTCCTGTAGTGTGTTGCTGTGCACGTGAGTGGGGGAGGTGGGGGTGCTGAGCACAGGTGACATGCATCCCAGTGGGGGTACTGAGCACAGGTGACATGCATCCCAGTGGGGGTACTGAACACTACTAACATGCACATCTCTGGAGGGGTACTGAGCACTAATAACACACACACATTAGTGAGGATACTGAGCACTAGTGACACCCACATCAATGAAGGGGTTCTGAGCACTAGTGATATGCACACCATTAAGAGAGGGAGTAGATACTGAGCACTCTTAAATCCCAAACACACTTAACACTCTCATTTCCCAAGGTTATACTGCACAGGTACAAGTCCCTGATGCACAGTTCAACCTTTTCGCCTGTGTATATTCAGCAGAATTCCAACAGAAGCTAAACTTACAGGAGTTAGGAAACTATGTTTTATATTCACGTTTTCTATATCCATTTTCTAATTTGTCGCACGACTCTTGAAACTGTGCGAAGTCAGAAACTCTTAATTAATTCAGAGAAATTGCCAGTTTGAGTCCTAATGGATTAGCGCTTTCCCCTGATGTCTCTCTTCCGTTTTCGGGTTGATTACTGCGTTGATGTGCATCCCGGGACCTTATATCCCAGCTGCTAGACTGATCCCATATCCCAGCTGCTAGACTGATCTCATATCCCAGCTGCTAGACTGATCTCATATCCCAGCTGCTAGACTGATCTCATATCCCAGCTGCTAGACTGATCTCATATCCCAGCTGCTAGACTGACCCCATATCCCAGCTGCTAGACTGATCCCATATCCCAGCTGCTAGACTGATCCCATATCCCAGCTGCTAGACTGATCCCATATCCCAGCTCCTAGACTGATCTCATATCCCAGCTGCTAGACTGATCTCATATCCCAGCTGCTAGACTGATCTCATATCCCAGCTGCTAGACTGATCTCATATCCCAGCTGCTAGACTGATCTCATATCCCAGCTGCTAGACTGACCCCATATCCCAGCTGCTAGACTGATCTCATATCCCAGCTGCTAGACTGATCTCATATCCCAGCTGCTAGACTGATCCCATATCCCAGCTGCTAGACTGATCCCATATCCCAGCTGCTAGACTGATCTCATATCCCAGCTGCTAGACTGATCTCATATCCCAGCTGCTAGACTGACCTCATATCCCAGCTGCTAGACTGATCTCATATCCCAGCTGCTAGACTGACCTCATATCCCAGCTGCTAGACTGATCTCATATCCCAGCTGCTAGACTGATCTCATATCCCAGCTGCTAGACTGACTTCATATCCCAGCTGCTAGACTGACCCCATATCCCAGCTGCTAGACTGACCCCATATCCCAGCTGCTAGACTGACCTCATATCCCAGCTGCTAGACTGACCCCATATCCCAGCTGCTAGACTGACCCCATATCCCAGCTCCTAGACTGACCTCATATCCCAGCTGCTAGACTGACCCCATATCCCAGCTGCTAGACTGACCCCATATCCCAGCTGCTAGACTGACCCCATATCCCAGCTGCTAGACTGACCCCATATCCCAGCTGCTAGACTGACCCCATATCCCAGCTTCTAGACTGACCCCATATCTCAGCTCCTAGACTGACCCCATATCCCACTAACCACCAACCACCACTAACCACCACCACCACCACCACCACTACCACCACCACTAACTACCACCAACCACCACTAACCACCACCACCACCACCACTAACTACCACCAACCACCACTAACCACCACTACCACCACCACTAACCACCAACCACCACTAACCACCACCACCACCACCACCACCAACTACCACCAACCACCACTAACCACCACCCACCACCACCACCACCACTAACTACCACCAACCACCACTAACCACCACCACTACCACCACTAACCACCACCACTACCACCACTAACCACCACCACCACCACCACCACTAACTACCACCACCACCACTAACCACCACCAACCACCACTAACCACCACCCACCACCACTAACCACCATAGGGATCAACAATATGGTGGTATGCCACAGGCGTGACCAGGCGACTACCAGGTGGAGTATTGATCATATGGTGGTGACTCACCAGCTGCACTACCACCACCACCACCACCACCCCCTCCACCACCCAAGTCACCACACAACCTTCCTGCTGGAACATTGTTGCTGACCTGGTGACTGGTTTGGGTAGTCGTGTTCATCCTCTCTCTCTCTCGACGACGTAGAGAGAGCGACGGTCTCGCTTCATGCAGGTAGCTGTTCAATGCCCGTTCGTCCGAGTGGTTTGGCACCATTCCTTTCCCCCCGTCCCATCCCCAAATGCTTATCCTGACCCCTTCCAAGTGCTATATAGTCGTAACTCTCTCTCTCTCTCTCTCTCTCTCTCTCTCTCTCTCTCTCTCTCTCTCTCTCTCTCTCTCTCTCTCTCTATCTCTCTCTCTCTCTCTCTCTCTCTCTCTCTCTCTCTCTCTCTCTCTCTCTCTCTCTCTCTCTCTCTCTCTCTCTCTCTCTCTCTCTTATGTCATCCCAAGAAGCTAATTTATTAAAATTTCGTAAGAATGTATTTGCTTTTATTAAACTACAATAAATATGTCTAGTAGTTACATGACTGAGGTTCAAACTATCTGTCAGCGGTTAGAGGAGACGGGGGAACAAAGGCAGTTAGCTGACAGTAGCTACAACAGTCAGCTGACAGTGGCTATAACAGTCAGCTGACAGAGGCTACAACAGTCAGCTGACAGTGGCTACAACAGTCAGCTGACAGTGGCTACAACAGTCAGCTGACAGTGGCTACAACAGTCAGCTGACAGTGGCTACAACAGTCAGCTGACAGTGGCTACAACAGTCAGCTGACAGTGGCTACAACAGTCAGCTGACAGTGGCTACAACAGTCAGCTGACAGTGGCTACAAAAGTCAGCTGACAGTAGCTACAACAGTCAGCTGACAGTGGCTACAACAGTCAGCTGACAGTGGCTACAACAGTCAGCTGACAGAGGCTACAACAGTCAGCTGACAGTAGCTACAACAGTCAGCTGATCTGGAACACAACAGTCAGCTGACACAACAGTCCGCTGACAGCGGATAAGGCAGGCGGCTGACGACAGAGAGCGAGCCACTACAGACTGACAAAGCGGCCAATTAGTAGAGAGACTGTGGGAGGTAATCTCCAGGGCGCTCATCCATGATATTACTGCGTGATAAGTGGCTCTTTAGCGCATTCTTGCAACAGGGGAATGCAATCTCAGCGATAGCGACGTAGCGATAAGTTGCCGACCGAGCGAGTCGCCATCTTTTTCTCTCGCTCGCTCTTTGAGCCGTTCAGGCTTCTCATACGTTTTAACTACCTCGAGCACTATCCCTTCCGGTTTGAAGAAATAGCAAGAAACTTTGAAGAAAACTTAAGGGAAATAAACTAGGAATTTTGGAAAGGGAAGGGGAAAATCAGGGGAAAAGCGCCAAGCCATTACGACTATATATTATATAAACTTTGGAAATATATACGAAACTTTGGATAAATTTTGAGAAACTTTGGGGGGATAAATTTTGAGAAACTTTGGGGGATAAATTCGACATATACAAACGTGTGTGTGAAATTTTCCTTGAAAACAGCTATCCAACCTTGAGCAAATTTCCCCTCTGTCGCTGTGAGTCCCATTACGTCGGAAAACTTTCAGAAACTGACGAATATTTTCAGATTTTCAACTTCTTATCCCATTCAACTTGACTCAACAATGTTGAGGATCTTCTTTCTTAGGTCTGGCTGTGAAGGAAGTGTTGTTTGTTTTGCTGGTTGACTATTGTTTGCTGGTCGACTCTTTGGTTTGCTGGTCGACTCTTTGGTTTGCTGGTCGACTCTTTGGTTTGCTGGTCGACTCTTTGGTTTGCTGGTCGACTCTTTGGTTTGCTGGTCGACTCTTTGGTTTGCTGGTCGACTATTTGGTTTGCTGGTCGACTCTTTGGTTTGCTGGTCGACTCTTTGGTTTGCTGGTCGACTCTTTGGTTTGCTGGTCGACTCTTTGGTTTGCTGGTCGACTCTTTGGTTTGCTGGTCGACTATTTGGTTTGCTGGTCGACTCTTTGGTTCGCTGGTCGACTATTTGGTTTGCTGATCGACTATTTGGTTTGCTGATCGACTCTTTGGTTTGCTGGTCGACTCTTTGGTTTGCTGGTCGACTTTTGTTTGCTGGTCGACTTTTGTTTGCTGGTCGACTCTTTGGTTTGCTGGTCGACTCTTTGGTTTGCTGATCGACTCTTTGGTTTGCTGGTCGACTCTTTGGTTCGCTGGTCGACTATTTGGTTTGCTGGTCGACTTTTGTTTGCTGGTCGACTTTTGTTTGCTGGTCGACTCTTTGGTTTGCTGGTCGACTCTTTGGTTTGCTGATCGACTCTTTGGTTTGCTGGTCGACTCTTTGGTTCGCTGGTCGACTATTTGGTTTGCTGATCGACTATTTGGTTTGCTGGTCAACTCTTTGGTTTGCTGGTCGACTTTTGTTTGCTGGTCGACTCTTTGGTTTGCTGATCGACTATTTGGTTTGCTGGTCGACCTTTTGTTTGCTGGTCGACTTTTGTTTGCTAGTCGACTTTTGTTTGCTGGTCGACTCTTTGGTTTGCTGGTCGACTATTTGGTTTGCTGGTCGACTTTGGTTTGCTGGTCGACTTTTGTTTGCTGGTCGACTCTTTGGTTTGCTGGTCGACTATTTGGTTTGCTGGTCGACTTTTGTTTGCTGGTCGACTTTTGTTTGCTGGTCGACTCTTTGGTTTGCTGGTCGACTATTTGGTTTGCTGGTCGACTTTGGTTTGCTGGTCGACTTTTGTTTACTGGTCGACTTTTGTTTGCTGGTCGACTTTTGAAAAGATGCATCAGAAATGAAAAACTGCAAATTGCATAAGTTGTATTCATGGGTTTTACATGCACGGACTAATGTGTATGAGTATGTTTACGCCAGGGACCAATGTGTATGAGACCCATGTGTATTAGTGTGTACTTGTGTGGCCGCGTTTAGTTCGTGACTGACAGACAATATGGACAGTGGCCGATGCAGGTGAGAAGCTTTGGTCCAGTTTCGACGCACCACAGACCAGCACCGAGCACCACAGAGCACCATAGACCAGCACCGAGCACCACAGAGCACCACCGAGCACCACACACCAGCAGCGAGCACCACACACCAGCACAGAGCACCACACACCAGCATAGAGCACCACACACCAGCACAGAGCACCACACACCAGCACAGAGCACCACACACCAGCATAGAGCACCACACACCAGCACAGAGCACTACAGAGCACCATAGACCAGCACCGAGCACCACAGAGCACCACAGAGCACCACACACCAGCAGCGAGCACCACACACCAGCACAGAGCACCACACACCAGCACAGAGCACCACACACCAGCACAGAGCACCACAGAGCACCATAGACCAGCACCGAGCACCACAGAGCACCATAGACCAGCACAGAGCACCACAGAGCACCATAGACCAGCACAGAGCACCATCGAGCACCACACACCAGCAGCGAGCACCACACACCAGCACAGAGCACTACAGAGCACCACAGACCAGCACAGAGCACCACAGAGCACCACCACAGCACGGAACACCGCCACCATTATTCCCACAGACTCACGAGCCACAACAAAAAGATCTATCTGAAGCGACACTTTTATAGTAAGAACAAAAGCCACAAAAAACTCATGGCTTCAACAAAGACAAAACTCACGCACTCTTGAGACGTCAAGACAAGACGATCTTTATTCCTTCCTGACTTGACAATGGAACAGAACGAACCTAAGGGTCATCACGGTCTCGTGTCTACAATGTTTTGGATTAATTGTGTCGTTTTCAAGGGCGTTTTGGATTAATTGCTTCGTTTTCAAGGGCGTTTTGGATTAATTGTGTCGTTTTCAAGGGCGTTTTGGATTAATTGTGTCGTTTTCAAGGGCGTTTTGGATTAATTGTGTCGTTTTCAAGGGCATTTTGGATTAATTGTTTCGTTTTCAAGGGCTTCGAAGCCTCAAGACCTCTGCCTCGGCCCTTACGCAGTTGCTGTCATCTTGCAGCCCGTCTTTATAAACTAAGGCCTAAAGTCCATTCCAACCATCCGCCAAACCCGCTGTTTTTGAATGAAAAACAGTTTACACACGACTCACAGCTGATGACGTTCGAACACTTCCGGAACAAGTGCTTCACTGACGACTTGTGTTCGAACCACAACGCTGTAAATGCTTCACACACGTACTACAAATACAAATATTCGCCAACAGAACCTAAACACCTAACTAAACATATGCCTAAATATGCACAATATTCTAATATATAACAATATTAATTTAGATTCGAGAAAATTCCTGTTTTGAATGAACAGGATGTGAAAATTGCTAAATGCATCTTTGGGGTCGACTGCCAGATGGAATGGACTTCAACGAGCACTGGGGGGCATTGAGACTTAGCGTGTGAGCAGTGGTAGCGAGAGGTAGTCGAGTCGTGTTGAGGGGGGGGGGGGTGTAGTCGTGTTGGATGGTGTGTGGTCGTGTTGGAGGGGGGGGTGTGGTCGTGTTGGGGGAGGGGGGGTGTGGTCGTGTTGGGGAATGGGGGGTAGAAGAGAATTGCATATATTTTTAACCACTGTTTCTGTGTAAGAGTAAAGTGTACATTTTTTCCAAATTAATATTTCAATATACATAAATTATATATAGGATGTCTTTTCAAAAGATGAAATTTGATACAGTATATTATATATATTCAAATTTTGGTATTTCTTGTTTTTGTTCTTTGTTCAACAATTACAAATGTTCTTTGTAATTCTTTGTTCAACAAATATCTTGTTTTTCCAGCAGCGAAGGTTGGATCATGACACACAGGAAACGTCTTGGGCTCTAGATAAGACCACCTGTATAACACCACCTGGATTAGACCACCTGCCTGCATAAGATCACCTGGATTAGACCACCTGGATTAATACCATCTGGATAAAAGACGCTGAATCAGCGCCCTTCTCTAAGGGGCCCTGGATAAGAGCGCCGTCACTACAGTGTGACGTCGAAGCTTGTGCCACTGAAGAAGCAGCATTAGTGAAGCCACTGAAGCATGTACCACTGAAGCAGCAGCATTAGTGAAGCCACTGAAGCATGTACCACTGAAGCAGCAGCATTAGTGAAGCCACTGAAGCATGTACCACTGAAGCAGCAGCATTAGTGAAGCCACTGAAGCATGTACCACTGAAGCAGCAGCATTAGTGAAGCCACTGAAGCATGTACCACTGAAGCAGCAGCATTAGTGAAGCCACTGAAGCATGTACCACTGAAGCAGCAGCATTAGTGAAGCCACTGAAGCATGTACCACTGAAGCAGCAGCATTAGTGAAGCCACTGAAGCATGTACCACTGAAGCAGCAGCATTAGTGAAGCCACTGAAGCATGTACCACTGAAGAAGCAGCATTAGTGATGCCACTGAAGCAGCAGCATTAGTGAAGCCACTGAAGCATGTACCACTGAAGAAGCAGCATTAGTGATGCCACTGAAGCAGCAGCACTAGTGAAGCCACTGAAGCATGTACCACTGAAGAAGCAGCATTAGTGAAGCCACTGAAGCATGTACCACTGAAGCAGCAGCATTAGTGAAGCCACTGAAGCATGTACCACTGAAGAAGCAGCACTAGTGATGCCACTGAAGCATGTACCACTGAAGCACCAGCACTAGTGATGATGCCTCTGGCGTCCGGGTTAATCAGGTTAGCGTCGAGAGTGGTGGAAGACAGAGTCACCACAGCCCTGCCTCCAAGCGCCCACAGGCTACCCTGGAGGTGAAAGACACACCATCGGCCAGGTCCTGGTGCGGAGAGACACGCCACCATCGGCCAGGTCCTGGTGCGGAGAGACCTCCGTCAGCTGGACACATCACAGCGGGTCCGCCCTTCGGCCAGCAATGCTGACGCCTCACTGACCGACGATGGGGTTCACAAGGTGAGAAATAAAGGCGCCAAAACAAATGCCAAACAAAAGTAGTAGTCACACATGTTATTCTAGAATGTTCTAGCACCATAATATATATATATATATATATATATATATATATATATATATATATATATATATATATATATATATATATATATATATATATATATGTATATATATATATATATATATATATATATATATATATATATATATATATATATATATATATATATATATATATATATATATATATATATAGTAAATCTTTCTACCCGAAAGAGGTGATTCTGAGTAAGTCAAGTGAACGGATCGAGTTCGACCAGCATAATGGAAGAGGTCGAGGAAGGGGACCAGAGGGGAGATAGAGAGAGAGTGAGAGAGAGAGAGAGAGAGAGAGAGAGAGAGAGAGAGAGAGAAGAGACAGAGAGAGAGACAGAGAGAGAGAGAGACAGAGAGAGAGAGAGACAGAGAGAGAGAGAGAGAGAGAGAGAGAGAGAGAGAGAGAGAGAGAGAGAGAGAGAGAGAGAGAAGGCACAAGAGTGTCCATTCTGGGACTCAAATATACACAAATAGGTATATATTCCTTTACCTATTCTGACTATTTTATTATTTTTTTGTTCTCGTGTGCTGAAGGTAAAGCTTATGTCGCCTGTGTGTGTGTGTGTGTGTTTGTGCTCTTGTTCTTGTTCGTGTGTTTGTTTTGCTCTTGTCAGGTCCGGAGTTTACACTTACTAGTTATGGGGTTTACATTGGAGAGAAATGTTAAAGTTTTGTACGTAGTTGTGGTTTACACTGTACGTAGGTGAGGTTTACACTGTACGTAGGTGAGGTTTACACTGGTGTGTACGTAGGTTAGGTTTACTCTGGTGTGTACATAGGAGTGGTTTACTTGCAGACTGACGCCCGTGGTGAGGGTAAGTGGGCGTGGGTGGCTGAGACTGGACGCCCACCACGCCGCCCTCATTGCCGCCCTCTACACCATTGTAAGTATGAGTACACTCACTCACACACTCACTCACACCCACTCACACTCACACACACACACACACACACACACATACACACACACACACACACACACACACACACACACACACCACACACACACACACACACACACACACACACACACACACATACACTCACACACACATTGTATCGTAAGTATAAGCGTACATATATTCAGATTCAATAATGAATGTAACAAAAATATTATATTAAACAAAAGATTACACAAGCTATGTCAGTCCCACATATGTCCGTCCCACATATGTCATTCGAGACCCATATGTCAATCCCACATATGTCAGACCCACATATTTGAACCCTCATATCAGTCCCACATATATACATTAATATCCCACATGGATATGCAATATCCATGCATATCCACCCATGAGCAGTCTTATCAGTGCACAACGTTGCAATTCCATCAACACAAGCTGTGCTACATAGTCTCTCTGGCTAACAATTTAATCCCAATAATTACCTCTATCGTCCACAAAGCCATCGAAAAATCCATATACTTTTTTTTCCCCGCGAAAGGGATTAATACTTGATTAATCTCCTGATGCCATAAATCAAATTCTCATTAATCTCTACACAACAGCGTGAATGAGGTAATTGTGTCATTGTGTGTGTGTAATATTCGTTTTTCATAATTGTGAATAAAAGAAAATTTGTTTTTTTAGGGGAATTATGTTAACAAATTCTAGTGTGTGTGTGTGTTGTGTGTGTGTGTGTGTTTGTGTGTACTCACCTAGTTGTGTTTACGGGGGTTGAGCTCTGGCTCTTTGGTCCCGCCTCTCAACCGTCAATCAACAGGTGAAACAGGTGTGTTTGCGAATGTGTAATTAACTATTTGTGCTTGCCAGGATGGTGTTTCAGATCTTGGGCCCCGCCTCTCAACATTTAAATGTTATTGTTTTCCTTGTGAATTCCTTCTTTTGCACGAAAGAAAGACGCTTTCCTCGTTTCTTCTGTTTTACAGTGTAGGTTGATGATAAACTTTAGCTCTTTGGCCCCGCCTCACAACCTCCAGTCGATTGATTGAATTATTCCGAACCCTTTGGCTTGTTATATCTGCATCTGTGTATGAAGTTTTCCTAGATGATTCTACATCCTGTCTACTCTGATACTCTACTTTCTAACATCCCTAGCGATCATATGAGTGCTTTCTTCCCCTCTCTGTGTCCCATTCGTTTGTGATATCTTGTTCTTGTCTATCTCCTTATATACGTCACTTTATGATGGACTGGCATCACAGGTATTATTTATATATATATATATATATATATATATATATATATATATATATATATATATATATATATATATATATTATATATATATATATATATATATATAACTGAAAACTCACACCCCAGAAGTGACTCGAACCCATACTGCCAGGAGCAACGCGACTGGTATTACAGGACACCTTAATCCACTCGACCATCACGACCGGACAAAAACTGACTGTAGCCGAGGCTATTTGTCCATCAGCCCGCCGGCACTCGGATGGTAATATATATATATATATATATATATATATATATATATATATATATATATATATATATATATATATATATGATATATATGGCTCGTGTTCCTTGAATGATCTTAGTGCTAATCTTAGTGACGTCACTGATACATCGTTACATCCCGCCGAACGAGAAGCAATTCTAATTTTTCAGACCGAATTTGCCGTTATATAAGTCGCGCCGAATTGATCAGGAAATTTTATTAATTTTTGTCTGAATATGTTATTTATTTATTGAAGGTTATTTCCAAATAGTTTTACGGAGATTAACATGTGATTTTGTTCATGTAAATACAGTGTATGTTGATGGCTGGTGGCTAAATACAGTAAATACAGTGTATGTTGATGGCTGGTGGCTAAATACAGTAAATACAGTGTATGTTGATGGCTGGTGGCTAAATACAGTAAATACAGGTTGGTGGCTGAGGGTAAACCAGCGTTCCAGCCACGGGTAAATGGGGTAATTAATCTCTTCAGCGAATAAAGCCAATTCATAACGTTTGGAAACTCAGGTTCGAAGCCAAAATGAAGGGATGTGTAATGAGCGTCCTCATCGTAACGTTATAGTGGAAGTCAAAGTGATGGTATCCGGCCACACCACAGCCGGACCTTGTGGGTTTACCTACGCAAATGTAAACTCAGTGTTATTGCTTCAGGTAAAGTGATACTTGACTATGGTAAACCTGGACGGATGTGTTTACTCTCTAAACGTGAAAACCTTCCCAAAGTTGTTCGACACGTCTCTCAATGAATATTAAATTAAAACATATCGTGTGTGTGGTTTAATACATATGTCCCAGGTTGGAATCCCAGGCGAGAGAGAAATGGTGTGGATCGTTTCCTTTCACCTAATGCCGCTCTGTATTATCACACAACCATCTTTACTACACACAACCACCATCACTATAACCATCTTTGCTACAGCCTATGTGCCTCACTGTAACCCGCTTCACTATATGCACTCACATCAATACATAAATTACATATACCAGACCTAATCATATCGAAAATAATATGCTGAATGACATTCAGCATATTATTCAGTTATTATTCAGTTATTCAGTTATTATTGGTATTATTTCCCATTTCAAGAAGGGGTCGACTGCCTCTCCCCCCCATTTCAGGGGGGAGGGGTCGACCCCGACCCGCCTGTGATCATCCCTGAACAACCACCCGTCACCCTGCAAAGTTTGGGGCGGCTATCCCCAAGTGGCTGACCTCGAAACAGTTTATTTCATATGTGAACGCTATTTAAATGGTTCTAAATAAATAATAGAATATTTTATGAGCCACTGTTGGGGCCTGATCCTCTCTTCGTGTGACGCAAAGTGTGTGTGTTGAACCACTGGACTACCCCGCTTAAAATATCCACTTAGTCTAATGAATAATATATATATATATATTATCTTTCCCAGCTAATTAGGGCAAAGAGGAATAGCAAATTAACATATGAGCATCGATACACTCCCGAAAACAGCATACTGGGTGAGTGTGAGGGACCGTTGAGGCAGCACAATGGGAGCAGAACACAGAAAGTAGTTCAACAGTGAATGGTAGAGATAGCCAAGATGGGTAAACAAGACCTACTCATCGTGTTAGCTCAGCTGGTTGTGAAGGCCAACACCCCGCGGCTCCCGCCGTGTGTGCCCGCCAAACACCAAAGACGTAAGGCAAACACGCGCCAAATGTACACACAAGCTAAACCAAAGCTAGGGTGAGAGAGAGAGCTTAACGGATCAGAGAGAGAGAGAGAGAGACAGACAGACAGACAGATAGACAGAGAGAGAGAGAGAGAGAGAGAGCTTAACGGATCAGAGAGAGAGAGAGAGAGACAGACAGACAGACAGATAGACAGAGAGAGAGAGAGAGAGAGAGAGAGAGAGGAGAGAGGAGAGAGAGAGAGAGAGAGAGAGAGAGAGAGAGAGAGAGAGAGAGAGAGAGAGAGAGAGAGAGAGAGACAGAGAGACAGAGAGAGAGAGAGACAGAGAGACAGAGACAGAGAGAGAGAGAGAGAGAGAGAGAGAGGAGAGAGAGAGAGAGAGAGAAGAGAGAGAGAGAGAGAGAGAGAGAGAGAGAGAGAGAGAGAGAGACAGAGACAGAGAGACAGAGACAGAGAGAGAGAGAGAGAGAACGGAACAGGATAAAGCAGCAAGCCATTACGACTATACAACACTTGAAGGGATCAGGATAAGGATTCGGGATGGGACGGGTGGAAAGGAATGATACCAAACCACTTGGACGGTCGGGGATTGAACGCCAACCAGCATGGAAGCGAGACCATCGCCCTACCGTCCAGCCCAAGTCGTTGGGAGGCAGTAAGTTGAACAATAAGCTTGTGAAGGTTTGTCCTTGAATATACAGAAAGGCGACTGCAGCTTTTATTGCTATATTGTCTCAGGTCCTGGCTAGCAAGGACTACGGAACAAATACACCACAGTACGACTGGCTTCACTAAGTACACATGCTACCATAGACCTGGGCCAGATTCACGAAGCGGTTACGCAAGCACTTACGAACCTGTACATCTTTTCTCAATTTTTGGCGGCTTTGTTTACAATTATTAAACAGTTAATGAGCTCCGAAGCACCAGGAGGCTGTTTATAACAATAACAACAGTTGATTGGCAAGTTTTCATGCTTGTAAACTGTTTAATAAATGTAACCAAAGCCGTCAAAGATTGAGGAAAGATGTACACGTTCGTAAGTACATGCGTAACTGCTTCGTGAATCTGGCCCCTGGCCCCAAACCTATTGATCCCAGCCTGAGAGTCACTTTGAAATTCTCGCGGTACTTCCTCTTATGTATCTTAAAGCCTTAAGGAGGGTCTTAAGTGCATGTGTGACGCCCGACCTCGCTTCTCTTTACCCTGGGAACACCCCAGTGGTCGTACGGGTCTTTCTGTGTGAAGAGAATCCAATGCTTTATCCCACATTAACGGGGAATTATGCGTGAGAGAGTTTATCGTTCTTGGTTCAGTTGTGGCATCGTGATTAAATTTTGCTGAGTAGTGTTATTGATCT
>NC_091204.1:15874607-15938667 GCF_040958095.1 Procambarus clarkii
GGATGGTGCCCAACCGCTTGTGGACGGTCGGGGGATTGAACGCTGACCTGCATGAAGCGAGACCGTCATTTTATATATATATATATATATATATATATATATATATATATATATATATATATATATATATATATATATATATATATATATATATATATATATATATATATATATATATCTCCAGGAAAGGTTTCTACATGAAAGCACCAAACTTTTGTTGTCTGACTATCATATTTGGGGAGAAAAATGACGGCTTGGCAGAAGAAACTTCCCAAATGACAGGAGCTGTGAGTGACAGCTGAACGAGCCGCGTCCCTCTTCTCTGTCACAACCATCAAAGTCTTCTCCTGTTTGATCTGTCTTGTTCAGAAAGTATTTTAACGAAGACGAAAAGATAAATCCGTTACAAAGGCCTTCGCTCTCTCTCTTCTGCCTTTGTGATAGAACACTTCTTGTTAAGATTCGACAAAAACAGGAATGTCGTTGTCGCATTTCAGTTGTTCATCACGCAGAGGGACAGTAAACGAGCAACCATACTGTTGTTGTTGGCTTGGAGCATGTGTTACTCCAGGGGACACACTCCTGATACTTAGGGAGCCGGTCGGCCGGACGGACAGCACGCTGTACTTGTGATCCAGTGGTCCTGGGTTCGATCCCAGGCGCCGGCGAGAAACAATGGGCAGTTTCACCCTATGGTCTGTTACCTAGCAGTAAAATAGGTACCTGGGTGTTAGTCAGCTGTCACGGGCTGCTTCCTGGGGGTGGAGGCCTGGTCGAGGACCGGGCCGCGGGGGACACTAAAAAGCCCCGAAATCATCTCAAGATAACCTCAAGATAACCTCAAGATGTGTTCGAGTGGGAGGGACTCACCCTCGACCCCTACTACACACCCTCCGTTAGTAGTAGTAGATCTAGGCAACAGTTCCGTTTCCAACTATATACATTATACCTTACGCCACTAAAACATCTTTCAAGCTCTTTGATCAGGCATCTTAACATCGTTGGTAAAATGAAATTGGATTTACCCGTAAATATCTTGATTTATATATGTAAATTCTCGTCAGTTAATCACATGGTTCAGTCGTTAGGAGCGAGAGGTGCGCGAGGCTCTTCCTCCCCCCCCCCACACACACATTCCATGAAATCATGGTATGGGAGGAATGTCATGGGGGGGGGGACCTACCATCTATGGTGGCATGGGATGAGACACTCAGAGTGGCCTCTTATGTCTCTCTGATGATCTGATTGTGACTTCCTGAACCCCGCCACCAACACTCTGTCGTAACTCATACAGTTTTCAGTGTTAAATACTTCATTCATCGCTATGAATGTCAGTACAACCACCACGACTACTTCCACCACCATCATCACCACATCGGCCACCACCAACACCACATCTACCACCATCACCACCACCACTACCAGCACCTCCAACTCCACCGGTACCAGCACCGCCAACTCCACCTCTACCACCACCGCCAACACCACATCTACCACCACCACCAACACCACATCTACCACCACCACCAACACCACATCTACCACCACCACCACCACCTCTACCACCACCACCAACACCACATCTACCACCACCACCAACACCACATCTACCACCACCACCACCACCACCTCTACCACCACCACCAACACCACATCTACCACCACCACCACCACCACCTCTACCACCACCACCAACACCACATCTACCACCACCACCAACACCACCTCTACCACCACCACCAACACCACATCTACCACCACCACCAACACCACATCTACCACCACCACCAACACCACCTCTACCACCATCAACTCCACAAACTCACCACAGACATTTTCCTCGTTCGTCATATAACCAATTCTCATTGTGTATGTGTTGATCTAACTCGTTTAATTATAGAAAATGAAGACGTATCTATTATCAATGGACTTGTGTGTGTGTTCAAAATACACTTAGCTTTGAGTCCAGGTTTTAATATGTGCTTAACAGCCAGCTGCAAGGGAAATGAGCGATTCCTTAATGAGCAACCGTCAAGAGTGAATATTAAACTCGGTAACATTTTAATGCGGCTTCGTTGAAGAATTCTGAATTCGCTGCTTTACCAATGTGAGGATATATTTCGGGGGATTATTTTTGACTTTTTGAAAGTTTTTGAAAGTTTTTTGACAGTTGATGGGGGAACTTTGAGGGGGTGGAAGTTCTGCTTGTGTCTTGAGCCTGTCAGGCATCATGTCCCCAAACCTGATCAACCAGGCTGTGACTCATACGTCAGGCTGCGAGCAGCCTCGTCCAACAGCCTGGTTGATCAGTCCAGCTACCAGGAGGCCTGGTCGACGACCGGGCCGCGGGGGGACGCTAAGCCCCGGAAGCACCTCAAGATAACCTCAAGATTAACCCGCTCAAAGTCCCACAAGACGAAGGTATCCAGGTGTTCCTACCAGCTGGGCAGGTGGAATTACTTTTACTTAGAAATAGAATTTATAATATGTGTATTTACCTGATTTACAACCAGCCATTGTTCAGAATTTGTATTGCACGCACCCAACCATTTCTCAGACGAATACGGATGTAAGTGAAAATAACAAGATTTTTTCAAGACACTACACTACCGTAGACCTTGAAGGAGAAGGAAAGAGGTAATATATATATGTCAGTGTATTAATAACCAAATTTTCAGAAGTAACCAAGAACCTTTCTCAAGGTGCTGTATACAGTGTTCTGATAATATATACAGAACACATATGTAATATATACAGAGAGAGACGGGGGGGGGGGCCAAGCAGACGCCAAGATAGTCACCTTATCATTAAATAAGACTAAACAGCCACGAACCACCGAATACATTCCTGAATGTTAACATACGAATGTGTGCTTGACTACTGCTATGCACAAGTAATGGGATACAGCTGATCTGGGATACAGCTGGACTGGGATACAGCTGGACTGGGATACAGCTGGACTGGGATACAGCTGGACTGGGATACAGCTGGACTGGGATACAGCTGGACTGGGATACAGCTGGACTAGGATACAGCTGGACTGGGATACAGCTGGACTAGGATACAGCTGGACTGGGATACAGCTGGACTAGGATACAGCTGGACTGGGATACAGCTGGACTGGGATACAGCTGGACTGGGATACAGCTGGACTAGGATACAGCTGGACTGGGATACAGCTGGACTAGGATACAGCTGGACTGTGATACAGCTGGACTAGGATACAGCTGGACTGGGATACAGCTGGACTGGGATACAGCTGGACTGGGATACAGCTGGACTGGGATACAGCTGGACTAGGATACAGCTGGACTAGGATACAGCTGGACTGGGATACAGCTGGACTGGGATACAGCTGGACTGGGATACAGCTGGACTGGGATACAGCTGGACTAGGATACAGCTGGACTAGGATACAGCTCACGTTTCAAGCACAACATGCGATCATATTAAAGTTTTTTGGGATTCCTGGTCGAGGCATATTAGAGCCAGGCTAATTAAAAAATGACCGAAATTAAAATTGTGTAATCTGGTTTGATTTATCGTGTTGGTTCTTTAATGGTAAAAATGGGTTTTATCACTAATCTGGCCTCTGAGAAGACTTTTTGTTCCTAATGCAGAACACTTCATCTTGTGTGTGTGTGTATGTGTGTGTGTGTGTGTGTGTGTGTGTGTGTGTGTGTGTGTGTGTGTGTGTGTGTGTATACGTATTTTACTATTTATTCTATCTTTTTTGCAAGCTGTTCCAGCTATAATCCACTCTTTGTATGTTACGTGTTCTCAATCGGTGTTTAGAGTCCATATGGTGACGCCTAAAGTGCTTTCTTGCGTCGTGAAGCATATTCATGACTCAAGTATTCCTGCGGTTGATGGCTACTGATGATGCCACCAACTCAGCTAATGCTGAGTACTCGAATATGCCTTAAGAGAAGAGTCTCTCCTTCACCACACAAGAGCCGTGGTGGAGGAGCTGGACCGGTCCACACGCTGGACCGCGCCTCCAGGCTTCTCAACGCTGATTGGAGAACTCGCTGGTGTCTTGAATAGCCGCCAATCAGCACCTCGTGCAGAGAAGGGAAGCCAACTGGGCTAACTCGCAGACACACACCGGTTGGTTCACCAATATTCACGTCAAGACTGTAGGAGTTGGTATGAGATATGTTGGTATGTTGAGGTGGTATGTTGGTGGGAAGCTGGGGTGGTATGAGGAAGGATGTTGTGGATTCTGGTGGATTTATCCTGGGATCTTCCAATGATTTATTCTAGAATCTTTTGTAAAGATTTGCTCCTTCATCAATTTATTTTAATATTACCCAGGAAACATGCCTTAACCTAATGTAACCAAATATAACCTAACCAAATATAACCTAACCAAATATAACCCAACATAACTAAGTACAACTAAGTATTGTAGCAAAGAACCACACAAAGGTCACTTAAAGACGCTAGAGTCGCCTTACTTAAACAAAGACGCAAGAGTCACCTTACTTAAACAAAGACACAAGAATCACCTTACTTAAACAAAGACACAAAAGTCACCTTACTTAAAGACACAAAAGTCACCTTACTTAAAGTCGCAAGAGCCATCTTACTTAAACAAAGACACAAGACTTCCCACTGGCCTCGAGAGAATTGTTTAAAAAAAAAAAAACTAACAAAAAAAAAACTAACGAACTCTGATGGATTTCGGAAACTCTAACGACACATCCGGGACTTTAAGGTGGCTGAGGTTCGGAAAAATATAAAGAAAACGAGAATTCAATTTCAAAAATAAAAAAGACGGTGGCCTTCACATATGCAACAGAGGGGGGAGGGGGGAGGGGGGGGATGTTATTTAACACACTAGTCGAAGGGAAATATTGCATCTGAATCTGGCAAAAGCAATCAGGACAATGACCAAAATTTCATTTATTTCTGTTATAGGTGTTTTCAGGTCCGCGGCAATGAGCATATCGTTGATGGAAGCAATATCGGAATTGCTCTCCTATCAAGGAATGCGAGAGTGGTATTTGGACATTGACTTTCAAATTATGAAGTTAATATGGCCAGATAAAAGGCCTTCCATGGCTGCTGTTCTGCTGGTGATAAGTGCAGTAGCTGTCAGAGGCAGATGGCTGGCACTGGACCAGAGAGGCAGATAACAGGCACTGGACCAGTCGAGACACAGCAACACTGGACCAGTCGAGACACAGCAACACTGGACCAGTCGAGACACAGCAACACTGGACCAGTCGAGCCACAGCAACACTGAACCAGAAGCACAGTTACCAGACATGAAGCAGCCAGGAATAGTGACAATAGGAAGTTCCACCCGAGTCCCGACCATTAAATATAGACAGACATCCTTGTGAGTGAGAGTAACAGAGAATGTCCTCGTCCAGTTAAATATATCTGAAACTCCACACTACACACTTGTCTATATGTGACTCTGTGGTATATGTGTCTGTCCCTACGGGCACCCTGAGTGCCAGGGTGAACGAAGGAGACCCTAGGGTGTAAGAGGGAGTAATCCAGGGGGTACTTGGAAGACTGCTAGGGGGGTATGAGGAAGATTAGCAGGGTGTAAGAGGAAGTGAGGGGGCCAAGAGTGTACCAGGAAAAGCTCCAGGGTGTAAAAGCGTACCAGGAAGAGCTCCAGGGTGTAAAAGTGTACCAGGAAGAGCTCCAGGGTGTAAAAGTGTACCAGGAAGAGCTCCAGGGTGCAAAAGGTGTACAAAATTGGACTAAGCGGGCGACACTGTGAGATATAGTGGAGATGGGATAGGGAGAATGCGAGATGGGTGGGGGAGTAGGTAATGGGTAGGGGAGATTAGGGCAGGTCGGATTGAGGGAGGGGAAACGAAGGGGAAGGACAAGGGGAGCTATATGAGGGCAAGGGGAAAGGCAGGCGAGGGTAAGAGAAGGCAGGGGGAGGGCAGTTGGCGTGATGGTGGAGGCTGAGAGAGAGAGAGAGTTAGGCTGTTATAGGTTCACTACGGTGATGGAAGGGGGGTGTGGGTCCCAGCGGCGTGCTGGGACAGTGAACTGGAAGGGGTGTAGGCGCTGATAAGAGGACTGGGAAGGGTGATGTGACGCGGAACTAGAGAGAGAGGGTGTGTGTGGGGGTGTTTGTGTGTGGGTAGGTGGGTGTTTGGGTGTGTGTGTGTGTGTGTGTGTGTGTATTATTTGTAAGTTAAGCTAGTTGTTAGCTTTTAGACCCCGCCTTTCTAAGTATCTAATGTACTGAATACACACACACACACACACACACACACACACACACACACACACACACACACACACACACACACACACACACACACACGCACGCACAAGCACACGCACACACACAGAGAAACACGCGCGCGCAAGCACGTGTTCTAAGTACCCATTTACTGCTAAGTGAACCGAGTCAAAAGGTGAAAAAAAAAACTGCCCAGCTGCTTCTGCCTCGGCCAGGAATAAAACCAGGGTCCATGAACTGCGACTTGTGATCGCTGTCCGCCCGTCCACGAGGACCCAACATGTGCCACATATGTGGAGGTGAGCTCTCTATACTTCCAACAAGCAACTAAGAGCACTAATCCTGAACTTAAAAAGCGCAATATAAAGTTTGAGCTCTTGACACTCTCAGCCCAGCTCTCAGAGTGCCTGGACTTGTGAAGTAAAGAGAAAATAATAGCGCCTGGCTAAGAGTCCTCCTCCCACATGCAGGCGGTATACATAAACGCAGTATACATACACGTGGTATTCATACACGGTGTATAGTGGTGTTGGGTATACCTTCGGGGGTATCCGGTCAAATTGCAGCATGTGTACTTCATCTCTCCTGTCTCCCATGATGCTAGTTCCTCTCCCTTGTTGATCACTTGATGATAACTGCCCTTCCGTGATGATATTCTAGAGGCTATGACACCCCAGTGAGCACAAGACTGTAATGGCTATGACAACCCACAAGACTGTCATGGCTATGACACCCCACAAGACTGTCATGGCTATGACACCCCACAAGACTGTCATGGCTATGACACCCCAGTGAGCACAAGACTGTAATGGCTATGACAACCCACAAGACTGTCATGGCTATGACACCCCACAAGACTGTCATGGCTATGACACCCCAGTGAGCACAAGACTGTAATGGCTATGACACCGCACAAGACTGTCATGGCTATGACACCCCACAAGACTGTCATGGCTATGACACCCCACAAGACTGTCATGGCTATGACACCCCAGTGAGCACAAGACTGTAATGGCTATGACAACCCACAAGACTGTCATGGCTATGACACCCCACAAGACTGTCATGGCTATGACACCCCAGTGAGCACAAGACTGTTATGGCTATGACACCCCAGTGAGCACAAGACTGTTATGGCTATGACACCCCAGTGAGCACAAGACTGTCATGGCTATGACACCCCAGTGAGCACAAGACTGTCATGGCTATGACACCCCACAAGACTGTCATGGCTATGACACCCCACAAGACTGTCATGACTCTTCATAACATAATATTTTACAGTTCCACTTCAACTTTATTATTTTTTTCAATGGAAAGTATATATATGAAGGAGTGTGATGAGTCATGGTATAAGGCACATAATCCTCTGGCCTCTCCCGGCTCACGTGACGGCCTCGTTAAGTCCAAGATCATAGTTAAGACGCTTAACTAATGAAGGTCTCCTAAAAAAATAATTTTTTCTCTCTGTGATCCGGTGATAACGATGCATTTTTAAGCCTGTTTACGATTTTTTTTATATTAATCTTCGAAATTATGTTGAGAATCTTGTCGTGTAATAATGATAAACTTTGTAATGTTATCTCAAGATAATTACATATTGCAACAGAGCATTGTATTTTTTGAGAATAATAATTTAAGGTAACTTTTGAGACTATCTGGACAGAATTATAATGAAAATAATAATAGCCTAATAGAGGTCAACCCGTTCTCGCACTTTCTTACAGTCAATATTGACTTATTAAATATGTGCATATGTGACATACTAAACATACTAGTTTACCTTGAAAAGCTTCATAGAAAACACCGACCTTACCTAACCTTCTTAGTATGTTAAGATAAGCATCTTATTGCTTCGTAATTACAATTATTACTTAACCTATACCTATAATAGGTACCACCAAATTTCATCATGAAAGGAAAGCATATACTGGAAGACTTATCGAGATCTCTTCAGTAACATAAATATTGTATTCTCTGTGACTGTCTTTGGGTAGCACGCGGTCCAAAGGTTCTACTCGGCTTCCTGTTGTGTCAGGCGGGCTCCAGCAGCCTCGTGGAATAGTAGATTAGATTATATTATTAATATTAGAATAGTAGATTAGCAGTGATCTACTCTCTTGACTTGGTCAAGAGAATTTGGCTTCAACCACGTTCTGGCAGCTGCTGCGACGGCGCTGGAACCAAGCGTATTGGCGTTTGCCTTTCCATTGGATAATTTCGGCGCTGTGGAGAGGGGGTGACCTGCTGCATGGGTAACAACTTCTCCTCCATCTTAATGTCACTAGACACAAAACAAGAAGACGAGATGGAATAATTTTCTCCCCAAATTAACTCTTGTCAGAGAAGTGTATATGTAAGGTACTTGGGTCTCCTGCTCTTGGCAGGTTAATCAACTCGATCCTAAGTTAACTTTCGCCTTGGAAGTAGTACTCAAACGTTCTTATCAAGCTAGAACAAACCCTTTAGTGACCTTTAAGCTGCTTATTATCCAACTAATAATGAAATCAGCTTAAAACAATTTTTCCCCTTGACGTTAGAGGAAGTCAATTTACTTACTCAAGGGACTCTTGACCATTAGAGCTTCCCCTAGTAATTTATAGTAGGAATACTTACAATTAATTTGAAACAGGCTTACCTCAGGGTAGAGTATTGAGCCATACACATTTAATGTGTTGACGTATTCACTAGTAACTGATATTCTCACTCAAGCTGGTCTAAGCTGTGGACTTTCAGACAGCAGACATCTGTACCATGGCTGCCAGTAGCAATATACTACAAGGTTTTATGGACCAGTGTGGTATTATTATTGACATAGTGAAAACAATGACCCTTTGGGGGAAAACATAAACTCGACGACCTTACAGGTTTTAAAGTGGTTTCTTTGATTTGTTAAAGATTTCAGAAGTTAACATATTGAAACATATATCATTACGTTAAATATTTTGATGTTGGGCTTCAACAGTGATATTGTGGTTGTGGTTAATTCGTAGGTTGTGTGGTAGTGGAGTGGTGGTGATGGTGGTGGTGGTGGTGATGGTGGTGGTGATGATGGTGGTGGTGATGGTGGTGGTGGTGGTGTGATGGTGGTGGTGGTGGTGGTGTTGGTAGTGATGGTGATGGTGGTGGTGGTGATGGTAGTGATGGTGATGGTGGTGTGGTGGTGGTGATGGTGATGGTGGTAGTGATGGTGGTGTAGTGGTGTGGTGGTGATGGTGGTGGTGATGATGCTGGTGCTGGTGGTGATGGTAGTGATGGTGGTGGTGGTGATGTGATGATGATAGTGGTGATGGTGTGGTGGTGATTATAGTGGTGGTGGTGATGGTAGTGGTGGTGGTTGTGTTAATGATGTGGATAATGGTAATTATATTATTGCTTGTATCTCAACATCAACACCACTACTACCAAAACATCTTAACCAATTTCATCAATTTGTCACGAATGTTTTCATGTATAATGATTAAGCTGAAGTTCTTACACGATAAAAGGTTCGGGGATCATGAAAAGTTTGGCATTTTACGAGGCTGTCTTAATCATATTTGAGAAAATATTTTAAGGTTCCACCCCCCCAAAGAAAAAACCCAGGCCTCATTATAGTAGGTAAACAATTGTGCATTGAGTAAGTGGCACTTCCTCTGATGGTATAGTGCCAAGGCGTTTGTGCTGTATCTCTCTCCCTCCCTCTCTCTCTCTCTCTCTCTCTCTCTCTCTCTCTCTCTCTCTCTCTCTCTCTCTCTCTCTCTCTCTCTCTCTCTCTCTCTCTCTCTCTCTCTGTCTCTCTCTCTCTGTCTCTCTCTCTCTCTCTCTCTCTCTCTCTCTCTCTCTCTCTCTCTCTCTGTCTCTCTCTCTCTCTCTGTCTCTCTCTCTCTCTCTCTCTCTCTCTCTCTCTCTCTCTCTCTCTCTCTCTCTCTCTCTCTCTCTCTCTCTCTCTCTCTCTCTCTCTCTCTCTCTCTGTCTCTCTCTCTGTCTCTCTCTCTGTCTCTCTCTCTCTCTGTCTCTCTCTCTCTCTCTGTCTCTCTCTGTCTCTCTCTCTCTCTCTCTCTCTCTCTCTCTCTCTCTCTCTCTCTCTCTCTCTCTCTCTCTCTCTCTCTCTCTCTCTCTCTCTCTCTCTGATCCAAAGATGAACCTTTCACCTGATGCATCTGGTAACCAAGCAGTAAATACTTAGGGTGATATAATTGTCAAACATACATAAATGATATCAAAATATTATCCGAACAATGAACAAAAAAAAAAATTGAAAAATTACAGGCGTTAATTTGAAAAAAGACCGATACCATTATTTAATAGAGATTCAATTCATTTCATATTGAACATATATTGAACAATATTGCAACACCCCCTCTGGCAACGTGAACCCCCCAAAGAGTGGCCGTCCTGAAATATGAATCCCCGACCCGAGGCCTCGGGCACTGTTGTTGGTGGAGCTCACCTTTGATGCAATGAATGTTCGATAAATCTAATTATTGGGACTCAAATCCCAATGCAATGAAACAATATATTTGTTTATATTGTTCAGTGATGAACACCACAAAGGCATCTGTTTTGTGGTTCGGTCGGCAATTGGAAAAGGTTTTGTGAGAGCTCTCAATTACGTGATGTTGAAATGTTTGATATGTTGATGTTGATATGTTGATACTTAGATAGTTGTGCTTGTGGGGGGTTGAGGTCTGCTCTTTGGTCCCGCCTCTCAACTGCCAATCAAAACTGTTGTACAGATTCCTGAGCCTACTGGGCTCGATCAATCGACTTGAGAAGGGTCCAGGACGGACCGAAACGTCGTCGTCCCTTCACCTTCTAGTGTGTGGTCTGGTCAAACTAGTTCAGCCACGTTATTGTGACTCATCGCCTGTATAATGGGCTCTATCATATATACTCTTGAAACTGTGTATGGAGTCAGCCTCCACCACATCACTGCCTAATGCATTCCATCTGTTAACTACTCTGACACTGAAAAAAATATTTAACGTCCCTGTGGCTCATTTGGGGACTGAGTTTCCACCTGTGTCCCCTTGTTCGCGTACCACCCGTGCTAAACACTTTATCTTAATCTACTATGTCAAATCTTCTGAGAATTTTATAGATAGTGATCATGTCTCCCCTAACTCATATCTTATAGTGTCGTGAGGTTCAGTTCCAGTAATCTTTCCTCGTAGCTCATTCCTCTCAGCTCGGGGACTAGCCTGGTAACATACCCCTAAACCTTTTATAACTTCGTTTTGTGTTTGACTAAATGTGGACGCCATGCTGGAGCCGCATATTCCAGTTTTGGTCTGACATATGTGGTATACAAGATTCTGAATGATTCCTTGCACTAGTTTCTAAAGGCAGTTCCTATGTTCGCAGTCTTGCAAACACCGCTGATGTTATCCTTTTGATGTGGCCTTCAGGGAACAGCTCTTTCTCTCGTCCTGACCCCCTGAAGGATGTCCTCTCCAAGCTGGTACCTTGTGCTTGGCCTCCTGCTCCCTACGCCAATCTTCATTACTTTGCACTTGCCCGAGTTAAAGTCTAGTAGCCATTTGTTAGACAATTCCTTCAGTCTGTCCAGGTCATCCTGTAGCCTCGTGCTGTCCTCCTCTGTCTTAATCCTCATAATTTTAGTGTGTGAAGTGGTAACGACATGCTATCATGAGGTTATCTTGAGAGGATTTCTGGGCTTTAGTGTTCCCGCGGCCCGGTCCTCGACCAGGCCTCCACCCCCAGGAAGCAGCCCGTGACAGCTGACTAACACCTAGATACCTATTTTACTGCTAGGTAACAGGGGCATAGGGTGAAAGAAACTCTGTCCAATGTTTCTCGCCGGCTCCCAGGATCGAACCCTGGACCACAGGATCACAAGTCCAGCGTGTTGTCCACTCGGCCGACCGACCGGCTCACCGTAACCACGGTTTGAACAATGAGATGTGAATTAAAACTTAAAAATAGATATATAAGAAACATGAGGTTTGACATTCGCTGCATTACATAAGAAGCAGCTTTTGAGCCGGAGCTCAGGAGGTAGAGTTTGACCCTGCAAACATATATTAGGAGAATACATTTATAGTTCACAAACATATTCATAATGACATGTGCACGGTTGTCAAAATTAATGACAACTTCAGGTTTTAAACACGGTGCGAGTTAGAATGTAATACACAACGTACGTCAGACCAGGAATGGTATACGCAGCTCCAGCATGCAGCCTTTCCCTCGTGGAATATATATATATACAGAGAAACTGAGGCAAGAGAAAATATATACTAAAAAACTGCTTCCAGGACTGAGAGGAAAAAGAATTTAAAAAATCGACTACATATGCTGGCCTTATAGGAAGAGGAAATGTCGTCATGACTTTCAAAACTGACAGAAAACGTGACAGAAAACGTGTCTGTCAACGTGACAGAAAAGAGGGAAACGAATCAGTAGGAGTGGACACAGGGGGGGGGAGGGAACTATCACTTGAGCGCTGACAATATCAGTAAGTGCTCACTGAGTGTTGAGTAAGGAGAGCACGGGAAGGCGCGACTAATGACTCCTAAACCTTACCCGGGGCAATTGCCTCTAAACAAATATATAACTGCCAAAAATATATATATTAATTATGGATATTTGCAGACGAGGAGTCACAATAACGTGGCTGAAATATGTTGACCAGACCACACACTAGAAGGTGAAGGGACGACGGCGTTTCGGTCCGTCCTGGACCATTCTCAAGTCGATTGGAGCACAATCGACTTGAGAATGGTCCAGGGGCCAGATTCACAAAAACACTTACGCAAACACTTACGAACCTGTACATCTTTTCTCAATCTTTGGAGGCTTTGTTTACAATTATTAAACAGTTAATGAGCTCCGAAGCACCAGGAGGCTGTTTATAACAATAACAACAGTTGAATGGGAAGTTTTCATGCTTGTAAACTGTTTAATAAATGTTATCAAAGCCGTCAAAGATTGAGGAAAGTTGTACACGTTCGTAAGTGCTTTCGTGAATCTGGCCCCAGGATGGACCGAAACGTCGTCGTCGCTTCACTTTCTAGTGTGTGGTGTTTTTTCAAGATATACTTATTGTTCAAATCGCTGCGGCGTTTTTCTACCCATCGGCTGCATGCCGTGTTTGGACACGCTTGACGCGTCCGAGAAACTCACACAAAAATCACACACACACACACACACCCGTTTTAAAATACGGTGGAAAACAATCTCCAACACTCCTCTCCTGAATTTAAAATGACAAGAGAAAAGTGTGAAGAACGCTTTTGGTATGGAAATTAAAAGGAATTTTTTGCTCTAGGGTAAATTTAATATTTTAATTTAATGGATATTACGGTTTTTGATTGTCGTGTGTGTGTGTTCACCTAGTTGTGCTTGCGGGGGTTGAACTCTGGCTCTTTCGGCCCGCTTCTCAACTGTCAATCAACGGATTTTTTTCTCCCACACTCTCTCACACACACACACACACACACACACACACACACACACACACACACACACACACACACACACACACACACACACACACACACACACACACACACACACACACACACACACACACACACACACACACACACACACACACACACACATCCAGGAAGCAGTCCGTAATAGATGTCTTAACTCCCAGGCACCTATTTACTGCTAGGTGAACAGAGCATTAGGGTGAAAAACTTTGCCCATTTGTTTCCCCCATCGCCGGGGATCGAACCCCGGACCAGAGGACTACGTGTCCAGCGTGCTGTCCACTCAGCACGTGTGTGTGTGTGTGTGTACTCACCTAGTTGTGTGCGTGTGTGTGCGCGCACGCTAGGGAGCCGGTCGGCCGAGCGGACAGCACGCTGGACTTGTGATCCTGTGGTCCTGGGTTCGATCCCGGGCGCCGGCGAGAAATAATGGGCAGAGTTTCTTTCACCCTATGCCCCTGTTACCTAGCAGTATAATAGGTACATGAGTGTTAGTAAGCTGTCACGGGCTGCTTCCTGGGGGTGGAGGCCTGGTCGAGGACCGAGCCGCGGGGATACTAAAAAGCCCCGAAATCATCTCAAGATAACCTCTCAAGATAACGCCTATCTATACCTATCAGTGACAGAATGTCTGTTCAAAGTAGGCAGCTTCACGAAACTTTGCAGGGTGAATGGTCTGGGTTACGGGCTGTACATAGGGTGGTCGGCTACCGAGCCCCATGTTCTTGCTTTGCATTAAATATCCAATTCCGCTAATATCCAATCTCACCAAATAAAAAATTCTATCCTTACATTCATTTAAACACCGATAAGTTTTTTTTTATGTTTTAACCAAAACTAACTTAACAGCCTCATCAAACCAACACAGGCTGAGTGTTATTCAGCATGACCTAACTTGAGCAACATTCGTCTGATAATAAATAATAACATATGTAGCAATTCATATATAGTTGACCAGACCACACACTAGAAGGTGAAGGGACGACGACGTTTCGGTCCGTCCTGGACCATTCTCAAGTTGATTGTGCTCAAATCGACTTGAGAATGGTCCAGGACGAACCGAAACGTCGTCGTCCCTTTACCTTCAAGTGTGTGGTCTGGTCAACTTACTTTAAAAATCTGCTTATTGGACAACCCCATCCCTGCTAACGAGAGAGAGAGAGAAAGAGAGAGAGAGAGAGAGAGAGAGAGAGAGAGAGAGAGAGAGAGAGAGAGAGAGAGAGAGAGAGAGAGAGAGAGAAAGAGAGAGAGAAAAAATCTTACAGCTTTACTCAGTAAGACATTAGTAATTATACTAACAAAACAGTGATGTTTACATGCTACTTCTCTAATGTTCCAGCTGTTGACATTGAAAATATTGGTTAAAACCTACACAAAATAGGGGAAAAATTGGAGGTGAATTACAAACCCTGTCGTTTGCTGCGGGTATAATTGACTGAAGAGCTTTAGTACTTGAGGTTATCTTGAGGTTATCTTGAGGTTATCTTGAGATGATTTCGGGGCTTTAGTGTCCCCGCGGCCCGGTCCTGGACCAGGCCTCCACCCCCAGGAAGCAGCCCGTGACAGCTGACTAACACCCAGGTACCTATTTTACTGCTAGGTAACAGGGGCATAGGGTGAAAGAAACTCTGCCCATTGTTTCTCGCCGGCGCCCGGGATCGAACCCGGGACCACAGGATCACAAGTCCAATGTGCTGTCCGCTCGGCCGACCGGCTTCCAATTACTATTACTGTGTACCCTGGAAACACAAACCGAAACTGTCTCTATTTTCCGCTTGTTACAACTTGTAATAAAGTTGTTACATCTTGGCTTAACGTGTTTATGACGTATTAGAACGTTGTTACAACTTGCTATATTGGTTGTTATAACTGGTTAGGAGGTGTTAAAACTTGTTCGAACGTTGTACCAACGTCGTAGTTTCGGTGTGTGTTTGGCGGGTATCGCCAAACATGGAGTAAACAACCTCTTCCAACCATGTTTATCACCCTCGTTGCATCTGGGTGCAAACAAATTAATATTCGAGTTTTGTTACATAAATTCTATTTATACTTTTGTTGTAGTTTAATATTCTCACACTGCATGGATACTTCTGTATAGCTGATTGTTTAAATGGCGGTGTATTCAGGAACTGACAGGTAAAACTGATGTTTACTTGACAGATTTGTATTGTGGGCATAACGTTTTTGGTTACAACAATGGAGATAGGGTGGTGTATGACTGGGAGACCTGGGTGTATGACTGTGTATGACCTGTATGGAGAATGACTGGGAGATCTGGAAGGGTGTATGACTGTGTATGACTGGAAGACCTGTATGGAGAAGGACTGGGAGATCTGGAAGGGTGTATGACTGTGTATGACTGGAAGACCTGTATGGAGAAGGACTGGGAGATCTGGAAGGGTGTATGACTGTGTATGACTGGAAGACCTGTATGGAGAATGACTGGGAGATCTGGAAGGGTGTATGACTGTGTATGACTGGAAGACCTGTATGGAGAATGTCTAGGAGATCTGGAAGGGTGTATGACTGTGTATGATTGGAAGACCTGGATGGAGAATGACTGGGAGACCTGGAAGGGTGTATGAAGAAGTCCTGGACACCTAGTGCCAGATTCACGAAACAGTTCGCAAGCACTTACGAACCTGTACATCTTTTCTCAATCTTTGACCGCTTTGGTTACATGTATTAAACAGTTTACAAGCATGAAAACTTGCCAATCAACTGTTGTTATTGTTATAAACAGCCTCCTGGTGCTTCGGAGCTCATTAACTGTTTAATAATTGTAAACAAAGCCGCCAAAGATTGAGAAAAGATGTACAGGTTCGTAAGTGCTTGTGTAACTGCTTCATGAATCTGGCCCCCTAGCCTTTCCACCCACCTCCGGGTACTCCATCTAGTGTTTAAAAGTGACACAAACTCATCAAAATGACATACTTTTACATTCATAAAAATACATGTAATTATAGTCATGTTAAATAGTTTTTGTTATTAAATTTTAAATTTTACGTTCTACGATCCTTTAACACAAATATTTCGTTATAATTTTGCAAAAAGGGGAAAGGGTGGGCTCCTAGGTCAGGTGCAATTCGATATTGTAAGCGTTAAATAATTACTCATTTTAATTACTAGTAGCTTGAGGCAAGAGGCTGTTAAGCACCTGGGCTCATTACGGAGCTGTAATCGAGCCCGTCGGCTCTGAAACTGGGCGCTCTAGTGGTTCCCGATAGACAGAGGCCCGACAGATCAGACGGGAGGCAGTTTGTTCTTCCGTTATATTTCCTGTCTGAATCATGTCACATGTTCCATCACTCATCTCCGAGTCGTGTCATGTACGCCAGCGGTGTGACTGAGTGACATGTACATGTGAGTGTGTGACAAGTCCGTGTGAATGTGTGACAAATGCGTGGGAATGAGTGCCAAGTCCGTGTGAGTGAGTGACATGTACGTATGAATGAATGTCAAGTCCGTGTGAATGATTGACATGCGCGTGTATCGTCAGGCTTAAATTTGGCCCATTAAGCCCGTGCTTAACGGGCTTCACGGACCTGTTGCAACACTTAACCAGTGCAACAAGGGACTGTAACGAGCTCTGATACGAGCTCGTAATGACCACTAACACCATCAGGTGTGAGGGAGACGGCGTGGTCTGACCCAAGGAGCTGCCAGCCTCTGACTGGCAGACCTTCCAGCCTCTGACTGGCAGAGCTTCCAACCTCTGACTGGCAGACCTTCTAGCCTCTGACTGGCAGAGCTTCCAGCCTCTGACTGGCAGAGCTTCCAGCCTCTGACTGGCAGAGCTTCCAACCTCTGACTGGCAGACCTTCCAGCCTCTGACTGGCAGAGCTTCCAGCCTCTGACTGGCAGACCTTCCAGCCTCTGACTGGAAGAGCTTCCAGCCGCTGACTGGCAGGGCTTCCAACCTGTGACTGGAAGAGAGCGCGGGGAACGTAAACTCAAGGAACGGATGTGGTCAATTTAGAAATTGATACGAACTCGTATACGTATCAGACGAAGAAAGGGAGTTAAATCACTCATTCTGTACTGTTCTACAGTTCTGGAATTCAAGGAAGGCGGTCGTCAGGCAATTGGTGTAAATCAAGCAGCTCTTCGAATTGGAAGAAATTATTGAGGAAGGAAGAGTAAGTAGCCGAAAATGAGGGTAGTTATCCAAGACGTATGAGAGGAGGGTAGTTTGTTCTTTGTGTAGTCTTGTAGTTGAGTAAAGAGCAAACAGAAGGGGGAAATCAGGATGTAAGGATCAGAGAGATTTGACACTGAAGGAGGCCACTTAATAAAAGCAACCAAT
The DNA here is from genome assembly GCF_040958095.1 of Procambarus clarkii. Lineage (NCBI taxonomy): Eukaryota > Metazoa > Arthropoda > Malacostraca > Decapoda > Cambaridae > Procambarus > Procambarus clarkii. Next base: position 15,892,579 of record NC_091204.1, read on the forward strand.
CAGGTGAACAAGGGGGTTAATCAGCCAATCAGCGAGGGCTTGAGGAGTAAATCAACCAATCAGAGAGGGATTGGGATCTTTATTCACCTTGTGCCAAGGGTGCCATCTTGCATTTTAAACTACAGATGCCTTCAGCTGTCAGATGAACTGTTTGTTTACAATGACAATCCTCCGTGAATGTGATATATATATATACACACACATACACACATATATATATATATATATATATATATATATATATATATATATATATATATATATATATATATATATATAAAGCGTTACCGACCCCCATCAAAGGCCTAAACACGTGGGTAAAACAGTGAGAACAAATAAGCCTTAGTGTTCACCCGGCTGTGAGAACCTTTGTTCCAGCCACCAGATAAAAGCACTCTGTCGGTGAGACCAAAAATCTCTAGTTGATGCAAATGTTGTAGTTTACAGCACCCGAGGTGCGGGGGATGCTGCTTGCAACACTGTGGCTGTCAACATGATGGTGCGGGGATGATGCTTGCAACACTGGCTGTCAACATGATGGTGCGGGGATGCTGCTTGCAACACTGGCTGTCAACATGATGGTGCGGGGATGCTGCTTGCAACACTGGCTGTCAACATGATGGTGCGGGGATGTTGCTTGCAACACTGTGGCTGTCAACATGATGGTGCGGGGATGATGCTTGCAACACTGTGGCTGTCAACATGATGGTGCGGGGATGCTGCTTGCAACACTGGCTGTCAACATGATGGTGCGGGGATGCTGCTTGCAACACTGTGGCTGTCAACATGATGGTGCGGGGATGATGCTTGCAACACTGGCTGTCAACATGATGGGGTGGTGATGATGCTTGCAACACTGTGGCTGTCAACATGATGGTGCGGGGATGATGCTTGCAACACTGGCTGTCAACATGATGGTGCGGGGGATGCTGCTTGCAACACTGGCTGTCAACATGATGGTGCGGGGATGATGCTTGCAACACTGGCTGTCAACATGATGGTGCGGGGATGATGCTTGCAACACTGGCTGTCAACATGATGGTGCGGGGATGATGCTTGCAACACTGGCTGTCAACATGATGGTGCGGGGATGATGCTTGCAACACTGGCTGTCAACATGATGGTGCGGGGATGATGCTTGCAACACTGTGGCTGTCAACATGATGGTGCGGGGATGATGCTTGCAACACTGGCTGTCAACATGATGGTGCGGGGATGATGCTTGCAACACTGGCTGTCAACATGATGGTGCGGGGATGATGCTTGCAACACTGGCTGTCAACATGATGGTGCGGGGATGATGCTTGCAACACTGTGGCTGTCAACATGATGGGGTGGTGATGAGCATGTGGGGTGGGCCGGCGGGAAGAAATGGTGCTCAACCAATTGGACGGTCGGGGATTGAACGCCGACCTGCATGAAGCGAGACCGTCGCTCTACCGTCCAGCCCAAGTGGCGAGGAAGGAGGATTTAGCTTGTAGTAACACCACAGTGGTACCGTGCTCCCCCCTTACCCACGCCAACTATGTCGCCCCAGTTCGAGCCCTGGGTGAGATCAGTCTACTGAGCACTGATCCTTTACACCTCTAGTCACCCATCAGTAATTGTGGACCTGGTTGTAAACCGACTAGCGGATCGCGTTCCAAGGAGTAGACAAAGGCTCAAGATAAGCTCTGGGAAGGACAATGTCTTAAACCCGGTGACAAGTGACAAGTCTTCCTCGTGTTCTCATCCCTGTAGAACACAAAGAACAAGTAGAACAAAACTACAGCTGACACGAGGCCTCGGGCATCTTAAGTCCACTACGGGCTCACCATAGCCCGTGCTACTTGAACATTTGTGTCCTAGGTAGCGAATCTTAAACAACAACAACATCAGTCATCTTCGTGACACAAATACGTCCAGTGAGGAATGTACTTCCGCCGGAGATCCAGCAGATACCTTTAGATACCAATAACTTTTTTCTTGACTTAATTAGAATTACAATCTTATTTTCTTAGTGTTTCTGTGTGTTTGATCTGTACCAGAAAGATTTGTTTTTTTTTCCTCCTTCTCTTCTTGTGTTTCCTCATATTCCTCCTCTTCTTCCTCCGGCAAGAATGCTGCCCAATCAGCTCTGACACTTTCCCACACAACTATTCTCTTGAGATGTCTCAACAACCCCGCGTCCCGTCTTCAATAGTTCTCCCAGGTCATGGGGTGGGCGGGTGGCTTATTCTTCACATGTAATATTATTTCTAAACTCTCAAAGACATTTTTTTGTTGCGAGTGAACGTATGACTCAGTGTGTGTGTGTGTGTGTGTGTGTGTGTGTGTGTGTGTGTGTGTGTGAGTTTGGTAGAGTGCTTGCGTGTGTCATATTTGTCGTGTGCCATACTTGTGTGTGTGTCGTAGTCATATTTCCTATAGGCATCAGATTTTTGAAAACTGCAGTTCAATTTAGGCAAAATCTTACCGTAAATTGATCTTACATTGCAATCTTTCACTGCGTCTCAAGCTGACAGGGGTGCAGCCTCCAGGACCCGCAAGACGCGACGGAGCGTGAAGACACAGATGAAAGAAAGAGGAAATGTCGAGCTTTGAGAAGCAATATTAAAAATATTCTGACGCGCAGCTCATAAAAGTGTGACGCGAGGTTTGTGGGTGTTCAGTCTTGCGAGAGGTGAAGAGTAACATGTTTCACGCAGCTCTGAGCACATGAACGCACACGCGCGTGCACGCACATTAGGAAGTGATGTGGTGGAGGCTGACTCCATACACAGTTTCAAGTGTAGATATGATAGAGCCCAGTAGGCTCAGGAACCTGTACACCTGTTGATTGACAGTTGAGAGGCGGGACCAAAGAGCCAGAGCTCAACCCCCGCAAGCACAACTAGGTGAGTACTAGGTGAGTACACACACACACACACACACACACACACACACACACACACACACACACACACACGCTAAAGACAGTTGAGAGGCATGCCGAAAGAGCAGAACTCAACCCCTGCAAGCACAACTAGGTGAATACACACACACATACACACACACACACACACACACACACACACACATACACACACACACACACACACACACACACACACACACACACACACACACACACACACACACACACACACACACACACACACATACACACATACACACACACACACACATACACACATACACACACACACACACACACACACACACACACACACACACACACACACACACACACACATACACACACACATACACACACACACACATACACACACACACACACACACACACACACACATACACACACACACACACATACACACACACACACATACACACACACACACACACACACACACACACACATACACACACATACACACACACACACACACACACACACACACACACACACACACACACACACACACCGACATAAGAGAAATCGGTTTTGAGGACCCAGTAGGAATGAGCGACCACAGTGTACTGGTGTTTGAGTACTTGATTGAAGAAGGGTTATTGAACTCGAGGAGGGATACCGAAACCAAAAGGTTAGCATACCGAAAGGGAAACTATGAGGGGATAAGAAAATTCCTAACAGATATAGCATGGGAAACAGAGCTCAGGGGAAAGACGGCCCAAGATATGATGGATTACATCACGCAGAAGTGCAAGGACGCAGCAAACAAGTTTGTCCCAGTCCAAAAGGAAAACAGAGAAATGAAGATGAGAAACCCATGGTTTAATCAAAGATGTAGGCTAGCTAAGCAGCAAAGTAAAAGGGCATGGAGAAACTATAGGAATAACAGGACACTGGAGAGCAGAGAAAGATACCAGAATGCCAGGAATGAATATGTCAGGATGAGAAGAGAGGCAGAAAGACAATACGAAAATGACATCGCAAGCAAGGCAAAGACTCAGCCTAAATTGTTGCATAGCCACATTAGGAGAAAAACAACAGTAAAGGAACAGGTTATGAGATTAAGGATAGGGGCGGAAGGATTCACTACAAATGACAAGGAAGTGTGTGAGGAATTGAATAAGAAATTCCAGGAGGTCTTCACCTTAGAACAAGGAGAAATTCCAGAGGTAAGTGAGGGAATAGCTAACCAGGAACCACTGGAAGAGTTTGAGATTACCAGTGGGGAAGTAAGGAAGTGTTTACTAGAGTTGGACGTGACGAAGGCTATAGGCCCAGATGGAATCTCCCCTTGGGTTCTAAAGGAAGGAGCAAGAGAACTGAGCCTACCACTCTCCATAGTGTATAACAAATCACTGGCAACAGGGGAACTGCCAGATATTTGGAAAGCTGCTAACGTAGTCCCGATATACAAGAAAGGGGATAGACAGGAGGCACTGAACTACAGGCCAGTGTCCCTAACCTGCATACCATGCAAGCTGATGGAGAAGATTGTGCGAAAAAAACTAGTGGAGCATCTGGAGCGAAGGAACTTTGTAACACAGCATCAACATGGGTTCAGGGATGGCAGGTCCTGCCTCACAGGGTTACTTGAATTCTACGACCAGGCAACAAAAATAAGGCAAGAAAGAGAAGGGTGGGCAGACTGCATATTTTTGGATTGTCAGAAAGCCTTTGATACAGTGCCACACAAGAGGCTAGTGCGAAAGTTGGAGATGCAGGCTGGAGTGAGAGGGAAGGTACTCCGGTGGATAGAGGAATACCTAAGCAACAGGAGACAACGAGTCTGTGTGAGGGGTGAAGTCTCAGATTGGCGAGACGTCACAAGTGGAGTCCCGCAGGGGTCAGTCCTCGGACCTATACTGTTTCTGGTATATGTAAATGATCTCCCAGAGGGTATAGATTCGTTCCTCTCAATGTTTGCCGACGATGCAAAAATTATGAGGAGGATTGAAACAGAGGATGATAGTAGGAGGCTACAAGATGACCTGGATAGACTGAGTGAATGGTCCAACAAATGGCTGTTGAAGTTCAACCCGAGTAAATGCAAAGTAATGAAACTAGGCAGTGGAAACAGGAGGCCAGGCACAGGATACAGAATAGGAGATGAAGTACTTAATGAAACAGACAGAGAGAAAGATCTAGGAGTTGATATCACACCAAACCTGTCTCCTGAAGCCCACATAAAGAGAATAACGTCTGCGGCATATGCGAGGCTGGCTAACATCAGAACGGCGTTCAGGAACCTGTGTAAGGAATCATTCAGAATCTTGTACACCACATATGTAAGACCAATCCTGGAGTATGCGGCCCCAGCATGGAGCCCGTACCTTGTCAAGCACAAGACGAAGCTGGAAAAAGTCCAAAGGTATGCTACTAGACTAGTCCCAGAACTAAGAGGCATGAGTTATGAGGAAAGGCTGCGGGAAATGCACCTCACGACACTGGAAGACAGAAGAGTAAGGGGGGACATGATCACAACCTACAAAATCCTCAGGGGAATCGACCGGGTAAACAAGGACGAACTTTTCAACACTGGTGGGACGCGAACAAGGGGACACAGGTGGAAGCTGAGTACCCAAATGAGCCACAGAGACGTTAGAAAGAACTTTTTCAGTGTCAGAGTAGTTAGCAAATGGAATGCATTAGGAAGTGATGTGGTGGAGGCTGACTCCATTCACAGTTTCAAATGTAGATATGATAGAGCCCAATAGGCTCAGGAATCTGTACACCAGTTGATTGACGGTTGAGAGGCGGGACCAAAGAGCCAGAGCTCAACCCCCGCAAGCACAATTAGGTGAGTACAATTAGGTGAGTACATACACACACACACACATACACACATATATATGTAGCGGCAATGAGATGTTTTATACATCATTATGCACCTTTACAACTTAAACTTATCACTGATACGTCAGTTTAGTGAAGAAACTGTCATCTGACACTCCAGGAATATCAGCTGGTGTGGGTCAAGACTTTCTTCTGAAAGACTTGAAAGGTTAACCAAACCACTCACCAGAAAGTGAAGGGACGACGACGTTTCGGTCCGTCCTGGACCATTCTCACAATCGACTTGAGAATGGTCCAGAACGGACCGTAACGTCATCGTCCCTTCACTTTCTAGTGTGTGGTTTGGTCAACGTATTTTAGTATTGTGACTCCTCGTCTGCACTTGACAGGTTAAGTTGACCAAGGTTACTGTGTACTTTTCCAAGACACTAGAAGCTCATATGGTGAAAGTAAGTTACAGTTTAAAATATATTAAATGGCCAATATGGTCTCCTGGTTAGGCATTTAAAAGCTAGAGTTGTTATGAACAAGGACACTTATTAGACCAACTAATGTGTAACTGTCATTATTATATGTATCTTGCGAAATATGTGGGGGGAGCTATTAGTTATATATATACTAAGAATGATACAAATGTCCTTACATGGTTATACTTAAACAAGTAGTTTAAGTATAAGTTTTTTAAGTATTAGTTTTTAAGTTGTTTTAGAGTGCATTACGAAGTGGATATTTAGTATTGAGAGGTCAGTTAACTTCCCCTTGACATGTCTTAGATTAATCTACACTCTAAGGTGACTTCATTTTTAAACATTAGTTTCTTGAAGGTTACAGTTTTCTGAAGTCAGGTTTTTATAAGTGAGGTCTTAGAGGGCAAAATGTTAAAAGGAAAATGTTAAATGTTTATGTTTCAAAGTTAAGGAATATATATACATTAGTGTCTATAAGACAATGCATGTTTTTTAAGCATGAAATTAGCACTTTAAGACCGTACTGGTTTCTTTAGGCAGGGCCAAGATTATGAAAGATAATGGTTCATTAAGACCAGGCTCTTTCCTAACAACCAATTCCATTCTAAAGACCAAGCTAGTTCATAACTATCGATTACTTTCTAAAGACTAGATTAGTTCTCATCATTTTACCTTGTTAGGACCAAGCTGCTTCCCAAACGACAAGCTGGGAGCAAGTAGGTGAATGGACCAATCAGAACTTTTAATCAGGTTTCACAGTAAAATGACTTGTAGAGGGAGCAGGAAACTAGGTGACATGGGAGAGTCAGTCTGGATGACCACAGCCATAAAGAGGAAGGGAGGGACTAAGACAAGGTCTTTTTTCCTGCAGCAGTCTTTGTCGGGTGGTTTCCTGAGCCCTGAGTGACGTACTCGTCCAGGGCTTGACCTTTGACCCATATTTAGATTGTGCCTTCCGACCTCTCTCCTGCTCTCTGATCTTGTGAACTCTTTTTCTCATTTTTCCTTTTTGACTGTCTGGCTTTTGCTCTTCCTCTAATCCTTCCAGCTTCTCGCTCTACCTCCGTCCTTCTCTCTATACATCTCTCTCTTCCCTCATTTATTCCTCCTCGCCACTCTTCCCCTTCTGTCCTAAATATCTCACTTTATTTCTCTATCTCTATACCTCTCTCAGTTCTGTCCGTCCGTTTCTCTTTTCCATCTTCTTCTTCATTATCTCCCTGATCTCTCCATCTCTTCCTATCTCTCCCCCTTCCTACCTCTCTCCCCCTTCCTACATCTCTTCCCCTTCCTTCCTCTCTGTCCCCCTTCCTCCCTACCACATTACTCACAGCCATTTATCCTTCCACCCCAATTCTTTTCTGGGGTCCACCCTTCGTCTGCTGCCTCTCTCACCTACTGTCGGCTTCCGCGTCACTCCCCTTCACTCACCGCGGCGGAGAGGCATTGTATCTTCCGTTTACTGGTTTGCGAAGTCGGTATTCCGTCCCGTCCTCGCTAATAGTGCATCGTATTTTGACCTATAAATTCCCTGTCCCTAAGGCCAAAAACTGGCGTACTGCGGCACGCAAGATTGACGCGATGTCCCGTTTTCTGTTGGTGGGTCTTCGGTTAAGGTTAGATTCGGGGAGTTTCGTGCATTAGTTTCATTAGGGTCGAGAAGAGGGACCCACCGGGTGGTGAGGGGGCCATTGGGACCACGTGGGGAGGTTGTCCTCATCTGCTGCGAGGGACCGTGAATGGTGGTTACGGGCTATTCATGCCCGTGCCACCTCTTGGGTGGGCAGATCTTCGTGAATCATTGAGGGATGGTGGCTAGGCAGAGAGGGAGAGGAGGGAGGAGAGGGAGGGTGGGAGAGAGCAAGGACGGTGGTGAGAAAAGAAGGGACTAATGAGTAGGGAGGAAGTTGATAAAGAAGATGACTGTTGGAAGTGGAAGAATATCACATGAAAGTAAGTGAACCATATGTGAGGTGAGAAGAAAAGTTAGAAAAGGTTAGGAAACAGAAATTACCCACCAAGCACACAGCGAAACTACGACGTTGGTACAACGTTCGAACAAGTTTTAACACCTCCTAACCAGTTATAACAACCAATATAGCAAGTTGTAACAACGTTCTAATACGTCATAAACACGTTAAGCCAAGATGTAACAACTTTATTACAAGTTGTAACAAGCGGAAAATAGACACATTTTCGGTTTGTGTTTCCAGGGAATTCGAGGCAGTGGGAAAGAGGCCAGAGGAGAGTACGGAATGAACGAGAAGAATAAGAGAAGGAAGAAGGAGAGAGACATTACTCTAACTTAAACTAATCATCCACTCCATCAACGAGTGTTATTGGTACAGAACTGGAGCTCTGCGGCTCGCTTAAGAAAACAATGAATACATCGCTAACTGAAGTAAGTGAAATGTGGAGTGTCGCCACCGTAGACGTATTATCAAAGAAAGGTAAACCTCTGTATGAACTATATGTGTAACAGATCTCTCACCCTGTCCATGGAGGACAGAAGAAAATGTATATATGCTGGTTAGCATTCTAAATGTCTGGCCACGCCTGTGGTAGATAATAATAAAAACTGTGTATGACTAACCATCCTACTGTGATGGGGATTTTTAGCATCACTTAGCTAGTTTTTGCCACAATATGTATTCCCCTACATATTGTCTAGGGTCGCTGCACAAATGCACATGTACATAAATGTGTTAGTCAAAAAATACCATGAGGGTAATTCTTAGTGTCCCAAGATGCACAAGAATCATCAACATGAGAGAAGAAGTGAAGTGACACACACCCTTCACTATATGACACACCCTTCACTATATGACACACTCTTTACTATGTGACACACCCTTCACTATATGACACACCCTTCACTATATGACACACCCTTCACTATGTGACACACCCTTCACTATATGACACACCCTTCACTATATGACACACTCTTTACTATATGACACACCCTTCACTATATGACACACCCTTCACTATGTGACACACCCTTCACTATGTGACACACCCTTCACTACGTAAAGTAGAGCGTTGTGTATATCTCAGGATAATGGGGTATACAGAAGGATGGCGGGTCTATCTTGTCTATCTTGTAGTAGCAGCCAGCTGGGCTGTGGGTGCTACTACACTACCAGCTGGGTCATGGGCGGGGCACCACCTGAGCTGCACAGGACACTGTACAATTACTGAGGGAAGGGGAGTATAGAGCCCATCATACAGCACGGTAAGTAATGAACGGCTAACTGCAGCCCGGGTGAGATGGTCTCGGAGTCTATACACCCTGAACTGTGAAGATTTAAGTATCTCTGATATTGAGATTTAAGTATCTCTGATACTTAAATGAACAACACATTAAATACAAGCGTGTGGTATAAACATTAGATCTATCATAATCTTCCATTTCCAAGTACAAATTAGACCCATATATAGATTCTGAATAAATTTGGTATATTAAATCAAATATCTAATTCACATCACAATACATAGTTTTATTGAATCATTTATGTAAGTAATTCCTTTTGATTTATTTCACATTCATACACCAAGGCTGGCTTTAACAATAAGCTTTTGTAAGCATCACATATTATTTGTTTTTGAGATATATTAAAGCGCATTAGGGACGTGAGTGTTAATAATTCCTGCATTTGACACTCAAATTGTCAGCCCATGCTGCTAAAATGATAGCATTAGAGCATAGACTTGGTCAGGCGTACCACTGTGTGCTGTTATACCCTCCAAAAGGTTCATAGTTGAACAAATCCACAAGGGCCGTGATGATGAGGGTTCGAACCAGCGTCGTTCACAGCTGTTTTGACTTAGTCCAAATGACATTCTAATAAACCGGAAGCATAACTAAAGCAACAAACCAAATCTGTCCAGGCAATCGTAGGCCTATTATAATATATATATAGATATATATATACCTTTTAGTAAGTCCAGGAATGTTTATATTTGTTTTTTTTTGTTCTCGAACGTGATATATATATATATATATATATATATATATATATATATATATATATATATATATATGCGAACAAGCCTGAATGGTCCCCAGGACTATATGCGAAAGAAAACTCACACCCCAGAAGTGACTCGAACCCATACTCCCAGAATGGGAGTTGCTTCTGGGAGTATGGGTTCGAGTCACTTCTGGGGTGTGAGTTTTCATTCATATATATATATATATATATATATATATATATATATATATATATATATATATATATATATATATATATATAATGGCTGGAGTCCTTTTGACCTCGCCAGATCATTGTCAAAGATTAACTAACATTGACACTGAAGAGAATTGAATTAAATTGAATTATCAGGAAAAAGCGCCAAGCCATTACGTCTATATAGCACTGGGAAAGAGCCAGTATAAGGATTTGGGATGGGACGGGGGGAAGGAATAGTGCCCAGAAGTTCACTGGAACTTTGTAAATAAAATCATGTGTCTTCTGTGCCTATGTTAGTCAAGCTAGCAACTACCCGGGGTGGTCGAAAGGACTCCAACCATTATTTCTGATTTCATATGCGGTTATTGCGTATTTAATAGATCGGCGATTACTTGACCGAGACCTGGTAATGTGGGTAGAGTAACTTTTGGGCCAGCCTTACAGATCATTGTCTTGTTTACTGTACAGGTAACGATGTGCTCCATCCTCCAGCGATGTCACCAAGGAGTGTTCGGGCCATCTGGCCATCTGTTCTCAAGTAACACGACATTACACGTCTGCCGCAACACTTACAGGTACGTACACTTAGGGGTTATGTACACTTACAGTTATGTACACTTAGGGTATGCACACTTCTGGTACGGATATCTTGCACCAGCAGGTCTTCAAGTGTATGTCTCCACACTGAGCCTCAGACAAGCAGGTGGTGTTGCAGTACCACCACAATCTTCTTGAGATGATTTCGGGGCTTTTAGTGTCCCCGCGGCCCGGTCCTCGACCAGGCCTCCATCCCCAGGAAGCAGCCCGTGACAGTTGACTAACACCCAGGTACCTATTTTACTGCCAGGTAACAGGGGCATAGGATGAAAGAAACTCTGCCCATTGTTTCTCGCCTCGAATGGTGGTGTCACAAGACACCACCGTTCCCATGCTGACACGAGGGTGTACGGGTTCACTACATGGTGTGGACCAACATAAGGGAGGTGGAAGGTGTAGCTACACCACATGACCCCACACCCTCCATAGTCCCTTCAGATCTCCATCGTCAAACCAAGATTATCCCTTGTCCAAGATAGGACAGGCGCCGCGGCTTCTATAATTCTATTGCCTCAGGATCCTTGTAGGTGATGCCCGCCCGGATGTTTCTGTAGAATCTCATCACTCCCCACAGCGCCAGGATCTGTGGGACGCCAGACATTAGTGATAGGAGACATTCCAGGGGACACAAAAGTGAAGGAATGTCTGCAGCAGGAGGTGAGACAGTGGTGTAGGGAGAGACTGTAGGCATTAGGGAGGAGTAGACGATCTCTCACAACACTATATATACAGGAATGGTAGCAATAATCTCCAGGAATAGGGAATATAGCCTATTCCTAGGGAATATTCCCTATTACTAGGGAATAGGCAGGCAGAGAGAGAGATTTTTCAGATGAAATGACATGCATGTTTATGAGTGTGAATATATATATATAAATATATATATATATATATATATATATATATATATATATATATATATATATATATATATATATATATATATATATATATATATGTCGTACCTAGTAGCCAGAACGCACTTCTCAGCCTACTATGCAAGGCCAAATTTGCCTAATAAGCCAAGTTTTCATGAATTAATTGTTTTTCGACTACCTAACCTACCTAACCTAACCTAACCTAACTTTTTCGGCTACCTAACCGAACCTAACCTATAAAGATAGGTTAGGTTAGGTTAGGTAGGGTTGGTTAGGTTTGGTCATATATCTACGTTAATTTTAACTCCAATAAAAAAAATTGACCTCATATATAATGAAATGGGTAGCTTTATCATTTCATAAGAAAAAAAATAGAGAAAATATAATAATTCAGGAAAACTTGGCTTATTACGCAAATCTGGCCTTGCATAGTAGGCAGAGAAGTGCGTTCTGGCTACTAGGTACGACATATATATATATATATATATATGTCGTACCTAGTAGCCAGAACTCACTTCTCAGCCTACTATTCAAGGCCCGATTTGCCTAATAAGCCAAGTTTTCCTGAATTAATATATTTACTATAATTTTTTTCTTATGAAATGATAAAGCTACCCGTTTCACTATGTATGAGGTCAATTTTTTTTTATTGGAGTTAAAATTAACGTAGATATATGACCGAACCTAACCAACCCTACCTAACCTAACCTAACCTATATATATAGGTAAGGTTAGGTTAGGTAGCCAAAAAAAGCTAGGTTAGGTTAGGTTAGGTAGGTTAGGTAGACGAAAAAACATTAATTCATGAAAACTTGGCTTATTAGGCAAATCGGGTCTTACATAGTAGGCTGAGAAGTGAGTTCTGGCTACTAGGTACGACATATACATATATATATATATATATATATATATATATATATATATATATATATATATATATATATATATATATATATATATATATTCAGAATTTATGGTGTTAAATATAGAGGAAAAGAATCTGCAAATTAATAAGAGGTAAAATTCCTATTTACGTTTGTGAAGTTTAATACTGAATACATAATTGACTGAGCAGAAAATTCCATTACTGAACGGTTGTTGCGAATGATTAAAAATAATAATAATGGCTAGCGTATGTACGTGATTTTTGAGATTAATTATTCCATAATAAAGGGGAAATTTTCAATGATTAAATGTTATCAATGTTATCAAATGTATATTTCATATACTTACATTTAAAAACAGTCTAGTGACAAAGAACGCCATTTCTGCTTTGCATATGATGTCGAATCTCTGAAATATTAGAGATTATTATGATGGTAATGACACGAGAGAGAGAGAGAAGGGAAGGGAACTGTCAGGGGGAAAGTACTAAGCCATTACCCTGGAAACACAAACCCAAACTGTCTCTATTTTCCGTTTGTTACAACTTGTAATAAAGTTGTTACATCTTGGCTTAACGTGTTTATGACGTATTAGAACGTTGTTACAACTTGCTATATTGGTTGTTATAACTGGTTAGGTGGTGTTAAAACTTGTTCGAACGTTGTACCAACGTCGTAGTTTCGGTATGTGTTTGGCGGGTTAGGACTATATAACACTGGGAAGGGGGTCAGGAATAGGATTTGGGATGGGACGGAGGGGGAAAGAAATGGTGGACAACCATTTGGACGGTCGGGGATTGAACGTCGACCTTCATGAAGCGAGACCGTTGCTCTACCGTCCAGCCCAAAAGAGAGAGCGAGAGAGAAAGGGGGAGAGAAAGAGAGGAGGGGGGGGGGGGTAGAGAAAGAGGGAGAATTAATGTGTCCTTTCTAGTTTAGTGACATTTACAAATGTGTCTAAGCATATGTATATGAACACTGGTACCACACAGGACGATACATATATGGAACTCAAGTACAAAAAATATAACAGATGCTCGAATTTGCTCCCATAATTTTACAGGACATGTAGTATATCACTGACGTCAAGACATAATGTCATATATGTAGGAAACAGTGCTGTCAAATTAATATAAGACATAATGCCATATATATATATATATTGGACATTGTGCCGTACTTTGATGTCAAGATGAAATAATTACTCATCTAAGTGTGCTTGCGGGGGTTGAGCTCTGGCTCTTTGGTCCCGCCTGTGTATATATAACGGAGACATTGTGGTAGTGGGCTCACCTTGTTGATGTGGTCTCTGAGGACGTTGGAGTACATGCAGCAGACGGCCTCCAGGGCCATGAAGGTGATGTTGGCCACCACCCACGGCGTCACTAAGCCACACCGCTCCTGCTGGCCCACAGTCACTCTCAGTACTGGTCTCTATCACCCTTAACTGCTTGATACATCACCATTCAGCCCTCACTTCTCGCTACTCTTACCTGTACGCATCACCATTTATCTAAAACTTCCTCTCAGTCTCCATCACGGGTTATTCATGCCCGTGCCAGCACTTGGGTGGCTTAATCTTCATCAATCATTCTACAAATAAGGAATACAATTCCAAATGAATTGTATTCGAAGAATACGAATTCATTTGGAATTCGTTGCATAGTGAGCTATATGGAATTCGTTTCTTTATATGAAGAAACGAATTATGGGAGAATTTTGGAGAACTGCAGATTATATATATAAGTGGAGCTTGAGGTATGGGCACCTTGCTCTGGGAGACTGATGGCAGGAATTTTCGATTACAGTTTTTAATGAAAGACGGCCCATTACGGGAGACAGAGTGGAGGCATAAATTGAATGCATAAATTGAAAGGGAGAGTTTGAACAAATATGGCTGTGGGTGTACGGTGCTTAGGGCCATATTCCCCGAGACCTGCCTCCTATCCCTGAGATTTTGTGAGAGCTGATGTGGTAGAAATGATGTTTTCCTAAAGCTGTAGAAATAATATTTTGAGCCTGTACCCACGGGCACACACACACACACACACACACACACACACACACACACACACACACACACACACACACACACACACACACACACACACACATACACACACACACACACACACACACACACACACACACACACACACACACACACACACATATATATAGCTCCCCATGCAAGTTACTTTCAATTAGCAACTATGTTATACACTACATTATATTTATCTGCTAACAGACACAGCTACTGCTAGCTTTATCATACTGTTTCCACCAATATTGGCACTTGTACTAACTTCTACTACAGTTGCATGTACTGTAGCTAACTTTGCAAGTAATAGTACTGCTACTACTACTCTTACTACTACTATTCATACTACCACTACTCTACTACTATCACTTTCACTAAGTCTACTCATATATATCTGTTTTCCTACGAATACTGTTATTATTTTAAGTGAACAAATCTACAAGGGCCGTGACGCGAAGAGAAATTATTTTATTTCTGTTCCCTCCTGCTACTTCTCTTTTATATTTCTACTATGACATCTACTTCTACTTCTACTTCTACTACCTACGCAGTCACTGACCTTGCATATACCTGCGACGAGTAGGCTGCTGAGGACAATGAGGGTAATGTGTGTACACACCGTCGACATGTAGGAGATCTGCACACCTGTAGCACATGTTTATATTAGTGATCTACACACACCTGTAGCACATGTTTATGTTAGTGATCTGCACACACCTGTAGCACATGTTTATGTTAGTGATCTGCACACCTGTAGCACATGTTTATGTTAGTGATCTACACACACCTGTAGCACATGTTTATATTAGTGATCTACACACCTGTAGCACATATTTATGTTAGTGATCTGCACACCTGTAGCACATGTTTATATTAGTGATCTACACACACCTGTAGCACATGTTTATATTAGTGATCTACACACACCTGTAGCACATGTTTATATTAGTGATCTACACACACCTGTAGCACATGTTTATGTTAGTGATTTACACACCTGTAGCACATGTTTATGTTAGTGATCTACACACCTGTAGCACATATTTATGTTAGTGATCTACACACACCTGTAGCACATGTTTATGTTAGTGATCTGCACACCTGTAGCACATGTTTATATTAGTGATCTACACACACCTGTAGCACATGTTTATATTAGTGATCTACACACCTGTAGCACATATTTATGTTAGTGATCTACACACCTGTAGCACATGTTTATGTTAGTGATCTACACACCTGTAGCACATGTTTATGTTAGTGATCTGCACACCTGTAGCACATGTTTATATTAGTGATCTACACACACCTGTAGCACATGTTTATATTAGTGATCTACACACACCTGTAGCACATGTTTATATTAGTGATCTACACACCTGTAGCACATATTTATGTTAGTGATCTACACACACCTGTAGCACATGTTTATGTTAGTGATCTACACACCTGTAGCACATATCTATGTTAGTGATCTACACACACCTGTAGCACATGTTTATATTAGTGATCTACACACCTGGAGCACATGTTTATGTTAGTGATCTACACACCTGTAGCACATATTTATGTTAGTGATCTACACACACCTGTAGCACATGTTTATGTTAGTGATCTACACACCTGTAGCACATGTTTATATTAGTGATCTACACACCTGTAGCACATATTTATGTTAGTGATCTACACACACCTGTAGCACATGTTTATATTAGTGATCTACACACACCTGTAGCACATGTTTATATTAGTGATCTACACACACCTGTAGCACATGTTTATGTTAGTGATTTACACACCTGTAGCACATGTTTATGTTAGTGATCTACACACACCTGTAGCACATGTTTATGTTAGTGATCTACACACCTGTAGCACATGTTTATATTAGTGATCTACACACCTGGAGCACATGTTTATGTTAGTGATCTACACACCTGTAGCACATATTTATGTTAGTGATCTACACACACCTGTAGCACATGTTTATGTTAGTGATCTACACACACCTGTAGCACATGTTTATGTTAGTGATTTACACACCTGTAGCACATGTTTATGTTAGTGATCTATACACCTGTACTATCACATGATATCAATGACTGTAGTGACTGATATATAATGTAAATAGCTACAGTGACTGATATCATGTTTAATATGATATCATTTCCAAATATCATGATATTTGGAAATGTTTAAGCCAGAGTCAGGCTGGACAAACCTGGTGTTCCTGATTGATTCGTTCATCTTTCACATATATTTAACCAATAATAATTTTGATAAGACTGATCGCCTGATAATACTACTGGTTTCTGAAATTTCTCTGAAACTCTGTAACTGTTTTTTTCTTATCAATAAGGTTTTAGAATTCATGATAAACTTGCCGTGAAGAGAAGCCTTCAGTGAGGGGAGATGAAGTGAGAGAAGCTCTCAGTGAGGGGAGATTTTGGGGAGAGAAGCCTTCAGTGAGGGGAGATTTTGGGGAGAGAAGCCTTCAGTGAGGGGAGATTTTGGGGAGAGAAGCTCTCAGTGAGGGAAGATTTTGGGGAGAGAAGCTCTCAGTGAGGGAAGATTTTGGGGAGAGAAGCTCTCAGTGAGGGAAGATTTTTGGGAGAGAAGCCTTCAGTGAGGGGAGATTTTGGGGAGAGAAGCCTTCAGTGAGGGGAGATTTTGGGGAGAGAAGCTCTCAGTGAGGGAAGATTTTGGGGAGAGAAGCCTTCAGTGAGGGGAGATTTTGGGGAGAGAAGCCTTCAGTGAGGGGAGATTTTGGGGAGAGAAGCCTTCAGTGAGGGGAGATTTTGGGGAGAGAAGCCTTCAGTGAGGGGAGATTTTGGGGAGAGAAGCTCTCAGTGAGGGTAGATTTTGGTCAGAGAAGCCTTCAGTGAGGGGAGATTTTGGGGAGAGAAGCCTTCAGTGAGGGGAGATTTTGGGGAGAGAAGCCTTCAGTGAGGGGAGATTTTGGGGAGAGAAGCTCTCAGTGAGGGGAGATGAAGTGAGAGAGAAGCCCTCAGTGAGAGAAGATGAAGTGAGAGAGAAGCCCTCAGTGAGAGAAGATGAAGTGAGAGAGAAGCCCTCAATTGAAGAATGAAGCAGAGTAAAAGGCAGACATGAGAGTGTGTGTGTGTGACCATAAGCCGGAGTATCAACAAGACTCACCATAATAGACCTCCTGGAGATGGTGAGGGTGCCTGCTGTTGACCACCAGCCTCCAACTGTACACCACCATCACCATCACAGATGCGCACTGCACGTTCACCATCACCATGTACAGTGACACCATACACATGAAGAAATTAGTAGCAGTTGGCGGTAACAGTGATAATTGGAATGGAATTGTTAAAAATATGGGTATTATAGTTTGTTATAGAGAAAGTGTTATTTGTTCTTGGGGTGAAGTTAGTAGGGAAGGGGGTAGTGTGGTTGGTTCACCAGTGGGCGTAGTGTGGGTGGTTCACTAGTGGGCGTAGTGTGGTTGGTTCACTAGTGGGCGTAGTGTGGGTGGTTCACTAGTGGGCGTAGTGTGGGTGGTTCACCAGTGGGCGTAGTGTGGGTGGTTCACTAGTGGGCATAGTGTGGGTGGTTCACCAGTGGGCGTAGTGTGGGTGGTTCACTAGTGGACGTAGTGTGGGTGGTTCACCAGTGGGCGTAGTGTGGGTGGTTCACTAGTGGGCGTAGTATCGTTATTCCACCACACATTGAACCTCTCCCTAACAGCACTTTGGTAATAGATCAATAACACTACTCAGCAAATATTTAATCACGATGCCACAACTGAACCAAGAACGATAAACTCTCTCACGCATAATTCCCCGTTAATGTGGGATAAAGCATTGGATTCTCTTCACACAGAAAGACCCGTACGACCACTGGGGTGTTCCCAGGGTAAAGAGAAGCGAGGTCGGGCGTCACACATGCACTTAAGACCCTCCTTAAGGCTTTAAGATACATAAGAGGAAGTACCGCGAGAATTTCAAAGTGACTCTCAGGCTGGGATCAATAGGTTTGGGGCCAGGGGCCAGATTCACGAAGCAGTTACGCATGTACTTACGAACGTGTACATCTTTCCTCAATCTTTGACGGCTTTGGTTACATTTATTAAACAGTTTACAAGCATGAAAACTTGCCAATCAACTGTTGTTATTGTTATAAACAGCCTCCTGGTGCTTCGGAGCTCATTAACTGTTTAATAATTGTAAACAAAGCCGCCAAAAATTGAGAAAAGATGTACAGGTTCGTAAGTGCTTGCGTAACCGCTTCGTGAATCTGGCCCCAGGTCTATGGTAGCATGTGTACTTAGTGAAGCCAGTCGTACTGTGGTGTATTTGTTCCGTAGTCCTTGCTAGCCAGGACCTGAGACAATATAGCAATAAAAGCTGCAGTCGCCTTTCTGTATATTCAAGGACAAACCTTCACAAGCTTATTGTTCAACTTACTGCCTCCCAACGACTTGGGCTGGACGGTAGGGCGATGGTCTCGCTTCCATGCTGGTTGGCGTTCAATCCCCGACCGTCCAAGTGGTTTGGTATCATTCCTTTCCACCCGTCCCATCCCGAATCCTTATCCTGATCCCTTCCAAGTGTTGTATAGTCGTAATGGCTTGCTGCTTTATCCTGTTCCGTTCTCTCTCTCTCTCTCTCTCTGTCTCTGTCTCTCTGTCTCTGTCTCTCTCTCTCTCTCTCTCTCTCTCTCTCTCTCTCTCTCTCTCTCTCTCTCTCTCTCTCTCTCTCTCTCTCTCTCTCTCTCTCTCTCTCTCTCTCTCTCTCTCTGTCTCTGTCTCTCTGTCTCTCTCTCTCTCTGTCTCTCTGTCTCTCTCTCTCTCTCTCTCTCTCTCTCTCTCTCTCTCTCTCTCTCTCTCTCTCTCTCTCTCTCTCTCTCTCTCTCTCTCTCTCTCTCTCTCTCTCTCTCTCTCTCTGTCTATCTGTCTGTCTGTCTGTCTCTCTCTCTCTCTCTCTGATCCGTTAAGCTCTCTCTCTCTCTCTCTCTCTCTGTCTATCTGTCTGTCTGTCTGTCTCTCTCTCTCTCTCTCTGATCCGTTAAGCTCTCTCTCTCACCCTAGCTTTGGTTTAGCTTGTGTGTACATTTGGCGCGTGTTTGCCTTACGTCTTTGGTGTTTGGCGGGCACACACGGCGGGAGCCGCGGGGTGTTGGCCTTCACAACCAGCTGAGCTAACACGATGAGTAGGTCTTGTTTACCCATCTTGGCTATCTCTACCATTCACTGTTGAACTACTTTCTGTGTTCTGCTCCCATTGTGCTGCCTCAACGGTCCCTCACACTCACCCAGTATGCTGTTTTCGGGAGTGTATCGATGCTCATATGTTAATTTGCTATTCCTCTTTGCCCTAATTAGCTGGGAAAGATAATATATATATATTATTCATTAGACTAAGTGGATATTTTAAGCGGGGTAGTCCAGTGGTTCAACACACACACTTTGCGTCACACGAAGAGAGGATCAGGCCCCAACAGTGGCTCATAAAATATTCTATTATTTATTTAGAACCATTTAAATAGCGTTCACATATGAAATAAACTGTTTCGAGGTCAGCCACTTGGGGATAGCCGCCCCAAACTTTGCAGGGTGACGGGTGGTTGTTCAGGGATGATCACAGGCGGGTCGGGGTCGACCCCTTCCCCGCTGAAATGGGGGGGAGAGGCAGTCGACCCCTTCTTGAAATGGGAAATAATACCAATAATAACTGAATAACTGAATAATAACTGAATAATATGCTGAATGTCATTCAGCATATTATTTTCGATATGATTAGGTCTGGTATATGTAATTTATGTATTGATGTGAGTGCATATAGTGAAGCGGGTTACAGTGAGGCACATAGGCTGTAGCAAAGATGGTTATAGTGATGGTGGTTGTGTGTAGTAAAGATGGTTGTGTGATAATACAGAGCGGCATTAGGTGAAAGGAAACGATCCACACCATTTCTCTCTCGCCTGGGATTCCAACCTGGGACATATGTATTAAACCACACACACGATATGTTTTAATTTAATATTCATTGAGAGACGTGTCGAACAACTTTGGGAAGGTTTTCACGTTTAGAGAGTAAACACATCCGTCCAGGTTTACCATAGTCAAGTATCACTTTACCCTGAAGCAATAACACTGAGTTTACATTTGCGTAGGTAAACCCACAAGGTCCGGCTGTGGTGTGGCCGGATACCATCACTTTGACTTCCACTATAACGTTACGATGAGGACGCTCATTACACATCCCTTCATTTTGGCTTCGAACCTGAGTTTCCAAACGTTATGAATTTGGCTTTATTCGCTGAAGAGATTAATTACCCCCATTTACCCGTGGCTGGAACGCTGGTTTACCCTCAGCCACCAACCTGTATTTACTGTATTTAGCCACCAGCCATCAACATACACTGTATTTACTGTATTTAGCCACCAGCCATCAACATACACTGTATTTACTGTATTTAGCCACCAGCCATCAACATACACTGTATTTACATGAACAAAATCACATGTTAATCCCCGTAAAACTATTTGGAAATAACCTTCAATAAATAAATAACATATTCAGACAAAAATTAATAAAATTTCCTGATCAATTCGGCGCGACTTATATAACGGCAAATTCGGTCTGAAAAATTAGAATTGCTTCTCGTTCGGCGGGATGTAACGATGTATCAGTGACGTCACTAAGATTAGCACTAAGATCATTCAAGGAACACGAGCCATATATATCATATATATATATATATATATATATATATATATATATATATATATATATATATATATATATATATATATATTACCATCCGAGTGCCGGCGGGCTGATGGACAAATAGCCTCGGCTACAGTCAGTTTTTGTCCGGTCGTGATGGTCGAGTGGATTAAGGTGTCCTGTAATACCAGTCGCGTTGCTCCTGGCAGTATGGGTTCGAGTCACTTCTGGGGTGTGAGTTTTCAGTTATATATATATATATATATATATATATATATATATATATATATATATATATATATATATATATATATATATATATATATATATATATATATATATAAATAATACCTGTGATGCCAGTCCATCATAAAGTGACGTATATAAGGAGATAGACAAGAACAAGATATCACAAACGAATGGGACACAGAGAGGGGAAGAAAGCACTCATATGATCGCTAGGGATGTTAGAAAGTAGAGTATCAGAGTAGACAGGATGTAGAATCATCTAGGAAAACTTCATACACAGATGCAGATATAACAAGCCAAAGGGTTCGGAATAATTCAATCAATCGACTGGAGGTTGTGAGGCGGGGCCAAAGAGCTAAAGTTTATCATCAACCTACACTGTAAAACAGAAGAAACGAGGAAAGCGTCTTTCTTTCGTGCAAAAGAAGGAATTCACAAGGAAAACAATAACATTTAAATGTTGAGAGGCGGGGCCCAAGATCTGAAACACCATCCTGGCAAGCACAAATAGTTAATTACACATTCGCAAACACACCTGTTTCACCTGTTGATTGACGGTTGAGAGGCGGGACCAAAGAGCCAGAGCTCAACCCCCGTAAACACAACTAGGTGAGTACACACAAACACACACACACACACACACACACACACACACACTAGAATTTGTTAACATAATTCCCCTAAAAAAACAAATTTTCTTGTTTATTCACAATTATGAAAAACGAATATTACACACACACAATGACACAATTACCTCATTCACGCTGTTGTGTAGAGATTAATGAGAATTTGATTTATGGCATCAGGAGATTAATCAAGTATTAATCCCTTTCGCGGGGAAAAAAAGTATATGGATTTTTCGATGGCTTTGTGGACGATAGAGGTAATTATTGGGATTAAATTGTTAGCCAGAGAGACTATGTAGCACAGCTTGTGTTGATGGAATTGCAACGTTGTGCACTGATAAGACTGCTCATGGGTGGATATGCATGGATATTGCATATCCATGTGGGATATTAATGTATATATGTGGGACTGATATGAGGGTTCAAATATGTGGGTCTGACATATGTGGGATTGACATATGGGTCTCGAATGACATATGTGGGACGGACATATGTGGGACTGACATAGCTTGTGTAATCTTTTGTTTTAATATAATATTTTTGTTACATTCATTATTGAATCTGAATATATGTACGCTTATACTTACGATACAATGTGTGTGTGAGTGTATGTGTGTGTGTGTGTGTGTGTGTGTGTGTGTGTGTGTGTGTGTGTGTGTGTGTGTGTGTGTGTGTGTGTGTGTGTGTGTGTGTGTGTATGTGTGTGTGTGTGTGTGTGTGTGTGTGAGTGTGAGTGGGTGTGAGTGAGTGTGTGAGTGAGTGTACTCATACTTACAATGGTGTAGAGGGCGGCAATGAGGGCGGCGTGGTGGGCGTCCAGTCTCAGCCACCCACGCCCACTTACCCTCACCACGGGCGTCAGTCTGCAAGTAAACCACTCCTATGTACACACCAGAGTAAACCTAACCTACGTACACACCAGTGTAAACCTCACCTACGTACAGTGTAAACCTCACCTACGTACAGTGTAAACCACAACTACGTACAAAACTTTAACATTTCTCTCCAATGTAAACCCCATAACTAGTAAGTGTAAACTCCGGACCTGACAAGAGCAAAACAAACACACGAACAAGAACAAGAGCACAAACAAACACACACACACACACAGGCGACATAAGCTTTACCTTCAGCACACGAGAACAAAAAATAATAAAATAGTCAGAATAGGTAAAGGAATATATACCTATTTGTGTATATTTGAGTCCCAGAATGGACACTCTTGTGCCTTCTCTCTCTCTCTCTCTCTCTCTCTCTCTCTCTCTCTCTCTCTCTCTCTCTCTCTCTCTCTCTCTCTCTCTCTGTCTCTCTCTCTCTCTGTCTCTCTCTCTCTCTGTCTCTCTCTCTCTCTCTCTCTCTCTCTCTCTCTCTCTCTCTCTCTCTCTCTCTCACTCTCTCTCTATCTCCCCTCTGGTCCCCTTCCTCGACCTCTTCCATTATGCTGGTCGAACTCGATCCGTTCACTTGACTTACTCAGAATCACCTCTTTCGGGTAGAAAGATTTACTATATATATATATATATATATATATATATATATATATATATATATATATATATATATATATATATATATATATATATATATATATATATATACATATATATATATACATATATATATATATATATATATATATATATATATATATATATATATATATATATATATATATATATATATATATATATATATATTATGGTGCTAGAACATTCTAGAATAACATGTGTGACTACTACTTTTGTTTGGCATTTGTTTTGGCGCCTTTATTTCTCACCTTGTGAACCCCATCGTCGGTCAGTGAGGCGTCAGCATTGCTGGCCGAAGGGCGGACCCGCTGTGATGTGTCCAGCTGACGGAGGTCTCTCCGCACCAGGACCTGGCCGATGGTGGCGTGTCTCTCCGCACCAGGACCTGGCCGATGGTGTGTCTTTCACCTCCAGGGTAGCCTGTGGGCGCTTGGAGGCAGGGCTGTGGTGACTCTGTCTTCCACCACTCTCGACGCTAACCTGATTAACCCGGACGCCAGAGGCATCATCACTAGTGCTGGTGCTTCAGTGGTACATGCTTCAGTGGCATCACTAGTGCTGCTTCTTCAGTGGTACATGCTTCAGTGGCTTCACTAATGCTGCTGCTTCAGTGGTACATGCTTCAGTGGCTTCACTAATGCTGCTTCTTCAGTGGTACATGCTTCAGTGGCTTCACTAGTGCTGCTGCTTCAGTGGCATCACTAATGCTGCTTCTTCAGTGGTACATGCTTCAGTGGCTTCACTAATGCTGCTGCTTCAGTGGCATCACTAATGCTGCTTCTTCAGTGGTACATGCTTCAGTGGCTTCACTAATGCTGCTGCTTCAGTGGTACATGCTTCAGTGGCTTCACTAATGCTGCTGCTTCAGTGGTACATGCTTCAGTGGCTTCACTAATGCTGCTGCTTCAGTGGTACATGCTTCAGTGGCTTCACTAATGCTGCTGCTTCAGTGGTACATGCTTCAGTGGCTTCACTAATGCTGCTGCTTCAGTGGTACATGCTTCAGTGGCTTCACTAATGCTGCTGCTTCAGTGGTACATGCTTCAGTGGCTTCACTAATGCTGCTGCTTCAGTGGTACATGCTTCAGTGGCTTCACTAATGCTGCTGCTTCAGTGGTACATGCTTCAGTGGCTTCACTAATGCTGCTTCTTCAGTGGCACAAGCTTCGACGTCACACTGTAGTGACGGCGCTCTTATCCAGGGCCCCTTAGAGAAGGGCGCTGATTCAGCGTCTTTTATCCAGATGGTATTAATCCAGGTGGTCTAATCCAGGTGATCTTATGCAGGCAGGTGGTCTAATCCAGGTGGTGTTATACAGGTGGTCTTATCTAGAGCCCAAGACGTTTCCTGTGTGTCATGATCCAACCTTCGCTGCTGGAAAAACAAGATATTTGTTGAACAAAGAATTACAAAGAACATTTGTAATTGTTGAACAAAGAACAAAAACAAGAAATACCAAAATTTGAATATATATAATATACTGTATCAAATTTCATCTTTTGAAAAGACATCCTATATATAATTTATGTATATTGAAATATTAATTTGGAAAAAATGTACACTTTACTCTTACACAGAAACAGTGGTTAAAAATATATGCAATTCTCTTCTACCCCCCATTCCCCAACACGACCACACCCCCCCCTCCCCCAACACGACCACACCCCCCCCTCCAACACGACCACACACCATCCAACACGACTACACCCCCCCCCCCCCTCAACACGACTCGACTACCTCTCGCTACCACTGCTCACACGCTAAGTCTCAATGCCCCCCAGTGCTCGTTGAAGTCCATTCCATCTGGCAGTCGACCCCAAAGATGCATTTAGCAATTTTCACATCCTGTTCATTCAAAACAGGAATTTTCTCGAATCTAAATTAATATTGTTATATATTAGAATATTGTGCATATTTAGGCATATGTTTAGTTAGGTGTTTAGGTTCTGTTGGCGAATATTTGTATTTGTAGTACGTGTGTGAAGCATTTACAGCGTTGTGGTTCGAACACAAGTCGTCAGTGAAGCACTTGTTCCGGAAGTGTTCGAACGTCATCAGCTGTGAGTCGTGTGTAAACTGTTTTTCATTCAAAAACAGCGGGTTTGGCGGATGGTTGGAATGGACTTTAGGCCTTAGTTTATAAAGACGGGCTGCAAGATGACAGCAACTGCGTAAGGGCCGAGGCAGAGGTCTTGAGGCTTCGAAGCCCTTGAAAACGAAACAATTAATCCAAAATGCCCTTGAAAACGACACAATTAATCCAAAACGCCCTTGAAAACGACACAATTAATCCAAAACGCCCTTGAAAACGACACAATTAATCCAAAACGCCCTTGAAAACGAAGCAATTAATCCAAAACGCCCTTGAAAACGACACAATTAATCCAAAACATTGTAGACACGAGACCGTGATGACCCTTAGGTTCGTTCTGTTCCATTGTCAAGTCAGGAAGGAATAAAGATCGTCTTGTCTTGACGTCTCAAGAGTGCGTGAGTTTTGTCTTTGTTGAAGCCATGAGTTTTTTGTGGCTTTTGTTCTTACTATAAAAGTGTCGCTTCAGATAGATCTTTTTGTTGTGGCTCGTGAGTCTGTGGGAATAATGGTGGCGGTGTTCCGTGCTGTGGTGGTGCTCTGTGGTGCTCTGTGCTGGTCTGTGGTGCTCTGTAGTGCTCTGTGCTGGTGTGTGGTGCTCGCTGCTGGTGTGTGGTGCTCGATGGTGCTCTGTGCTGGTCTATGGTGCTCTGTGGTGCTCTGTGCTGGTCTATGGTGCTCTGTGGTGCTCGGTGCTGGTCTATGGTGCTCTGTGGTGCTCTGTGCTGGTGTGTGGTGCTCTGTGCTGGTGTGTGGTGCTCTGTGCTGGTGTGTGGTGCTCGCTGCTGGTGTGTGGTGCTCTGTGGTGCTCTGTGGTGCTCGGTGCTGGTCTATGGTGCTCTGTAGTGCTCTGTGCTGGTGTGTGGTGCTCTATGCTGGTGTGTGGTGCTCTGTGCTGGTGTGTGGTGCTCTGTGCTGGTGTGTGGTGCTCTATGCTGGTGTGTGGTGCTCTGTGCTGGTGTGTGGTGCTCGCTGCTGGTGTGTGGTGCTCGGTGGTGCTCTGTGGTGCTCGGTGCTGGTCTATGGTGCTCTGTGGTGCTCGGTGCTGGTCTGTGGTGCGTCGAAACTGGACCAAAGCTTCTCACCTGCATCGGCCACTGTCCATATTGTCTGTCAGTCACGAACTAAACGCGGCCACACAAGTACACACTAATACACATGGGTCTCATACACATTGGTCCCTGGCGTAAACATACTCATACACATTAGTCCGTGCATGTAAAACCCATGAATACAACTTATGCAATTTGCAGTTTTTCATTTCTGATGCATCTTTTCAAAAGTCGACCAGCAAACAAAAGTCGACCAGTAAACAAAAGTCGACCAGCAAACCAAAGTCGACCAGCAAACCAAATAGTCGACCAGCAAACCAAAGAGTCGACCAGCAAACAAAAGTCGACCAGCAAACAAAAGTCGACCAGCAAACCAAATAGTCGACCAGCAAACCAAAGAGTCGACCAGCAAACAAAAGTCGACCAGCAAACCAAAGTCGACCAGCAAACCAAATAGTCGACCAGCAAACCAAAGAGTCGACCAGCAAACAAAAGTCGACTAGCAAACAAAAGTCGACCAGCAAACAAAAGGTCGACCAGCAAACCAAATAGTCGATCAGCAAACCAAAGAGTCGACCAGCAAACAAAAGTCGACCAGCAAACCAAAGAGTTGACCAGCAAACCAAATAGTCGATCAGCAAACCAAATAGTCGACCAGCGAACCAAAGAGTCGACCAGCAAACCAAAGAGTCGATCAGCAAACCAAAGAGTCGACCAGCAAACCAAAGAGTCGACCAGCAAACAAAAGTCGACCAGCAAACAAAAGTCGACCAGCAAACCAAATAGTCGACCAGCGAACCAAAGAGTCGACCAGCAAACCAAAGAGTCGATCAGCAAACCAAAGAGTCGACCAGCAAACCAAAGAGTCGACCAGCAAACAAAAGTCGACCAGCAAACAAAAGTCGACCAGCAAACCAAAGAGTCGACCAGCAAACCAAAGAGTCGATCAGCAAACCAAATAGTCGATCAGCAAACCAAATAGTCGACCAGCGAACCAAAGAGTCGACCAGCAAACCAAATAGTCGACCAGCAAACCAAAGAGTCGACCAGCAAACCAAAGAGTCGACCAGCAAACCAAAGAGTCGACCAGCAAACCAAAGAGTCGACCAGCAAACCAAAGAGTCGACCAGCAAACCAAATAGTCGACCAGCAAACCAAAGAGTCGACCAGCAAACCAAAGAGTCGACCAGCAAACCAAAGAGTCGACCAGCAAACCAAAGAGTCGACCAGCAAACCAAAGAGTCGACCAGCAAACCAAAGAGTCGACCAGCAAACAATAGTCAACCAGCAAAACAAACAACACTTCCTTCACAGCCAGACCTAAGAAAGAAGATCCTCAACATTGTTGAGTCAAGTTGAATGGGATAAGAAGTTGAAAATCTGAAAATATTCGTCAGTTTCTGAAAGTTTTCCGACGTAATGGGACTCACAGCGACAGAGGGGAAATTTGCTCAAGGTTGGATAGCTGTTTTCAAGGAAAATTTCACACACACGTTTGTATATGTCGAATTTATCCCCCCAAAGTTTCTCAAAATTTATCCCCCCAAAGTTTCTCAAAATTTATCCAAAGTTTCGTATATATTTCCAAAGTTTATATAATATATAGTCGTAATGGCTTGGCGCTTTTCCCCTGATTTTCCCCTTCCCTTTCCAAAATTCCTAGTTTATTTCCCTTAAGTTTTCTTCAAAGTTTCTTGCTATTTCTTCAAACCGGAAGGGATAGTGCTCGAGGTAGTTAAAACGTATGAGAAGCCTGAACGGCTCAAAGAGCGAGCGAGAGAAAAAGATGGCGACTCGCTCGGTCGGCAACTTATCGCTACGTCGCTATCGCTGAGATTGCATTCCCCTGTTGCAAGAATGCGCTAAAGAGCCACTTATCACGCAGTAATATCATGGATGAGCGCCCTGGAGATTACCTCCCACAGTCTCTCTACTAATTGGCCGCTTTGTCAGTCTGTAGTGGCTCGCTCTCTGTCGTCAGCCGCCTGCCTTATCCGCTGTCAGCGGACTGTTGTGTCAGCTGACTGTTGTGTTCCAGATCAGCTGACTGTTGTAGCTACTGTCAGCTGACTGTTGTAGCCTCTGTCAGCTGACTGTTGTAGCCACTGTCAGCTGACTGTTGTAGCCACTGTCAGCTGACTGTTGTAGCTACTGTCAGCTGACTTTTGTAGCCACTGTCAGCTGACTGTTGTAGCCACTGTCAGCTGACTGTTGTAGCCACTGTCAGCTGACTGTTGTAGCCACTGTCAGCTGACTGTTGTAGCCACTGTCAGCTGACTGTTGTAGCCACTGTCAGCTGACTGTTGTAGCCACTGTCAGCTGACTGTTGTA
This sequence comes from Procambarus clarkii, assembly GCF_040958095.1. NCBI lineage: Eukaryota > Metazoa > Arthropoda > Malacostraca > Decapoda > Cambaridae > Procambarus > Procambarus clarkii. Next base: position 15,921,930 of record NC_091204.1, read on the forward strand.
GCCACTGTCAGCTGACTGTTGTAGCCTCTGTCAGCTGACTGTTATAGCCACTGTCAGCTGACTGTTGTAGCTACTGTCAGCTAACTGCCTTTGTTCCCCCGTCTCCTCTAACCGCTGACAGATAGTTTGAACCTCAGTCATGTAACTACTAGACATATTTATTGTAGTTTAATAAAAGCAAATACATTCTTACGAAATTTTAATAAATTAGCTTCTTGGGATGACATAAGAGAGAGAGAGAGAGAGAGAGAGAGAGAGAGAGAGAGAGAGAGAGAGAGAGAGAGAGAGAGAGAGAGAGAGAGAGAGAGAGAGAGAGAGAGAGATAGAGAGAGAGAGAGAGAGAGAGAGAGAGAGAGAGAGAGAGAGAGAGAGAGAGAGAGAGAGAGAGACGACTATATAGCACTTGGAAGGGGTCAGGATAAGCATTTGGGGATGGGACGGGGGGAAAGGAATGGTGCCAAACCACTCGGACGAACGGGCATTGAACAGCTACCTGCATGAAGCGAGACCGTCGCTCTCTCTACGTCGTCGAGAGAGAGAGAGGATGAACACGACTACCCAAACCAGTCACCAGGTCAGCAACAATGTTCCAGCAGGAAGGTTGTGTGGTGACTTGGGTGGTGGAGGGGGTGGTGGTGGTGGTGGTGGTAGTGCAGCTGGTGAGTCACCACCATATGATCAATACTCCACCTGGTAGTCGCCTGGTCACGCCTGTGGCATACCACCATATTGTTGATCCCTATGGTGGTTAGTGGTGGTGGGTGGTGGTTAGTGGTGGTTGGTGGTGGTTAGTGGTGGTGGTGGTAGTTAGTGGTGGTGGTGGTGGTGGTGGTTAGTGGTGGTAGTGGTGGTGGTTAGTGGTGGTAGTGGTGGTGGTTAGTGGTGGTTGGTGGTAGTTAGTGGTGGTGGTGGTGGTGGGTGGTGGTTAGTGGTGGTTGGTGGTAGTTGGTGGTGGTGGTGGTGGTGGTGGTTAGTGGTGGTTGGTGGTTAGTGGTGGTGGTAGTGGTGGTTAGTGGTGGTTGGTGGTAGTTAGTGGTGGTGGTGGTGGTGGTTAGTGGTGGTTGGTGGTAGTTAGTGGTGGTGGTAGTGGTGGTGGTGGTGGTGGTGGTTAGTGGTGGTTGGTGGTTAGTGGGATATGGGGTCAGTCTAGGAGCTGAGATATGGGGTCAGTCTAGAAGCTGGGATATGGGGTCAGTCTAGCAGCTGGGATATGGGGTCAGTCTAGCAGCTGGGATATGGGGTCAGTCTAGCAGCTGGGATATGGGGTCAGTCTAGCAGCTGGGATATGGGGTCAGTCTAGCAGCTGGGATATGAGGTCAGTCTAGGAGCTGGGATATGGGGTCAGTCTAGCAGCTGGGATATGGGGTCAGTCTAGCAGCTGGGATATGAGGTCAGTCTAGCAGCTGGGATATGGGGTCAGTCTAGCAGCTGGGATATGGGGTCAGTCTAGCAGCTGGGATATGAAGTCAGTCTAGCAGCTGGGATATGAGATCAGTCTAGCAGCTGGGATATGAGATCAGTCTAGCAGCTGGGATATGAGGTCAGTCTAGCAGCTGGGATATGAGATCAGTCTAGCAGCTGGGATATGAGGTCAGTCTAGCAGCTGGGATATGAGATCAGTCTAGCAGCTGGGATATGAGATCAGTCTAGCAGCTGGGATATGGGATCAGTCTAGCAGCTGGGATATGGGATCAGTCTAGCAGCTGGGATATGAGATCAGTCTAGCAGCTGGGATATGAGATCAGTCTAGCAGCTGGGATATGGGGTCAGTCTAGCAGCTGGGATATGAGATCAGTCTAGCAGCTGGGATATGAGATCAGTCTAGCAGCTGGGATATGAGATCAGTCTAGCAGCTGGGATATGAGATCAGTCTAGCAGCTGGGATATGAGATCAGTCTAGGAGCTGGGATATGGGATCAGTCTAGCAGCTGGGATATGGGATCAGTCTAGCAGCTGGGATATGGGATCAGTCTAGCAGCTGGGATATGGGGTCAGTCTAGCAGCTGGGATATGAGATCAGTCTAGCAGCTGGGATATGAGATCAGTCTAGCAGCTGGGATATGAGATCAGTCTAGCAGCTGGGATATGAGATCAGTCTAGCAGCTGGGATATGGGATCAGTCTAGCAGCTGGGATATAAGGTCCCGGGATGCACATCAACGCAGTAATCAACCCGAAAACGGAAGAGAGACATCAGGGGAAAGCGCTAATCCATTAGGACTCAAACTGGCAATTTCTCTGAATTAATTAAGAGTTTCTGACTTCGCACAGTTTCAAGAGTCGTGCGACAAATTAGAAAATGGATATAGAAAACGTGAATATAAAACATAGTTTCCTAACTCCTGTAAGTTTAGCTTCTGTTGGAATTCTGCTGAATATACACAGGCGAAAAGGTTGAACTGTGCATCAGGGACTTGTACCTGTGCAGTATAACCTTGGGAAATGAGAGTGTTAAGTGTGTTTGGGATTTAAGAGTGCTCAGTATCTACTCCCTCTCTTAATGGTGTGCATATCACTAGTGCTCAGAACCCCTTCATTGATGTGGGTGTCACTAGTGCTCAGTATCCTCACTAATGTGTGTGTGTTATTAGTGCTCAGTACCCCTCCAGAGATGTGCATGTTAGTAGTGTTCAGTACCCCCACTGGGATGCATGTCACCTGTGCTCAGTACCCCCACTGGGATGCATGTCACCTGTGCTCAGCACCCCCACCTCCCCCACTCACGTGCACAGCAACACACTACAGGACCCAGGCTGCTGCATCTCGCCCCTAACATATTCACTGGTGCACAAAGTGACCCGCGAACAGTATATGCAAATTCCTGTTGACATTAAACCCTGACTTGAGCATTTTTCAATACTCGGAGTTTACAACAACCTCCATCAGCTTCAATGAAAGGAATTTACTGCTTCCATATTTTTTTTTCCACATATTTTGAGAATGTTTGAACATGTTCATATTTGTTTTCCGTTCACGGTTAGTTGAGATAGTGTTTCTGAAAATGATTATCAGTTTTTTATCATCGCCATCATTCGTGAGCTCCTTTGCAACAGGATGATGTTAAACCTGTGTAATCATGAGCATTCTGACTTCACAGTGATGTCACATTCCTCATCTACCTTGAGGTGCTTCCGGGGCTTAGCGTCCCCGCGGCCCGGTCGTCGACCAGGCCTCCTGGTTGCCGGACTGATCAACCAGGCTGTTGGACGCGGCTGCTCGCAGCCTGACGTATGAGTCACAGCCTATCTATCTCCATCTACATCATATGGAAAAAATAATTAGTTCTTATTTTCATTTAAATAAGTTGTTAGGTTCAGTTTGGATTCATATTTCATTTTGAACCGAGAGGCAACAGACTGTTTATTATCTCATACCAAACTTTATATATTTAAAGACTTGTTCATTTCTTAATTTTTGTTTTAATTTGACCCGGAGGGCGAGTTTATTGGGCAGCGTCACTCGCCTTGAGTGACCATACCGCTACAGCAGCGTCACTCATCCTGTGAGTGGACACACCGCCATAGTGACAGTATTGGGCAGCGCCACTCATCCTGTGAGTGGACACACCGCCATAGTGACAGTATTGGGCAGCGCCACTCATCCTGTGAGTGGACACACCGCCATAGTGACAGTATTGGGCAGCGCCACTCATCCTGTGAGTGGACACACCGCCATAGTGACAGTATTGGGCAGCGCCACTCATCTTGTGAGTGGACACACCGCCATAGTGACAGTATTGGGCAGCGCCACTCATCTTGTGAGTGGACACACCGCCATAGTGACAGTATTGGGCAGCGCCAATCATCCTGTGAGTGGACACACCGCCATAGTGACAGTATTGGGCAGCGCCACTCATCCTGTGAGTGGACACACCGCCATAGTGACAGTATTGGGCAGCGCCACTCATCCTGTGAGTGGACACACCGCCATAGTGACAGTATTGGGCAGCGCCACTCATCCTGTGAGTGGACACACCGCCATAGTGACAGTATTGGGCAGCGCCACTCATCTTGTGAGTGGACACACCGCCATAGTGATCAGTATTGGCAGCGCCACTCATCTCTGTGAGTGGACACACCGCCATAGTGACAGTATTGGGCAGCGCCACTCATCCTGTGAGTGGACACACCGCCATAGTGACAGTATTGGGCAGCGGCACTCATCCTGTGAGTGGACACACCGCCATAGCAGCATGTACAACACTCCCCAATAGGAAGAAAACCCGCTGGGTTGTTCATCCTGTCACTAATTGCACCTAGACACATCTGGGAATTGCTTATTAACTGTCTCAAGTGAACACCTTATCAGAAAAGAAAAGAGTAACATTTACTAACTCCCTAAACTTGCGTTATCTTGCGGGTAGGGGAATCTTTTTAAGAATATTATCTGTCTTTGATAACTAGTGTTTTGCTAACTGTAACAATGTAGGGATACTTCCTTTATCTTACATTCTGTGATGTTATTTTGTTTGTCTTGTTCTATTAGTCTGCCTCACTCACCTGGGTTATCTTGAGATGATTTCGGGGCTTAGCGTCCCCGCGGCCCGGTCCTCGACCAGGCCTACTTTTTTGTTACACACCCCTAGGAAGCAGCCCGTAGCAGCTGTCTATCTCCTAGGTACCTATTTACTACTAGGTAACAGGGGGGGCATCAAGGTGAAAGAAACATTTTGCCCATTTGTCTCCGCCTCCACCGGGGATCGAACCCGGAACCTCAGGACTACGAATCCGAAGCGCTGTCCACCCAGCTATCAAGCACCCCCAGCTGTGAGGGACTTCCCCCAACTCCCCCAGGGTCTCACCAGTCCCCCCCCAGGTCACACCAGTCCACCCCCCCCCAGGTCACACCAGTCCACCCCCCAGGTCACACCAGAGCCCCCCCCAGGTCACACCAGAGTCCCCCCAGGTCACACCAGTCCACCCCCCAGGTCACACCAGAGCCCCCCCCAGGTCACACCAGAGTCCCCCCAAGGTCACACCAGTCCCCCCCCCCAGGTCACACACCGCCCTGGAACACACAGGAACAAGTACCGTGAAAGGTCTGCCTCGGGTCTGGCAAGAAATCAGCGTGAGGGTAAAGTTCCGAACTTGTCTTTGGAAAGAAAAATAGTTTCAACTTGACCTGCAAGTTGCTCTCTGCTGTCTTAAACTTTCCTGTGGTACTGCATGCATGCACAAGAGGCTGGCGTGATGGAGCCACAATCTACGGGCAATTTGCAACAGATATATGGCATGGGAGATGCGGCGTGGGTGTGTGGTGTGGTGTGGTGTGGTGTGGTGTGGTGTGGTGAGGTGTGGCTGGGTGACATGAGTGGTGGCCCTTAGTGATTGGTCCAGCCACCAGCCTGGGAGCCTACACACTCAGCACCTGCTCAGGTTAGGTTAGTGGTTTAATCTTCTCAAAGCATTCTTGGACTCGTTTAACCTCGTCCCCGCGGCATAAACGCGTCCCCGTCTTCCTCAGAACGACGGAACGTCAGAATAAAGATATTCTCTTTGCTTTTATTAGTTATTGATTTTTTGCTTGGTATCATAGATAAGGCAGGTGTCTTAGGTAAGAGAAGTGTCATAGATAAGCCAGGTGTCAGATAAATAAAGCCGTTTGGGTGATGGAGAAGCCCTTATCGTCCGTCTGCCGCAAGTATTGTCCAGGCTCACCACGTGTGCAGTTTTTACCTGTGTGTGACCCACCTGCCGACAGCTCTCACTCTCGCAAGCGTGTGTGTGTGTGGTGTCCCTCGCTCACTCTCGCAGTCCCAACACCACTGCTGTTTCCCCCAGTACTGTATTTACTTAATTGTGCTTGCGGGGGTTGAGCTCTTTGGTACTTTATTAACCTAGGAGTAGTTAACAGATGAAATGCATTAGGCAGTGATGTGGTGGAGGCTGACTCCATACACAGTTTCAGATGTAGATATGACAGAGCCCAGTAGGCTCAGGAACCTGTACACCTGTTGATTGGCAGTTGAGAGGCGGGACCAAAGAGCTCCAGCTCAACCCCCGCAAGCACAACTAGGTGAGTAGGTAGCTGGCTCAATAGTGCCAATGTCTGACAGAACACTTTTTATTGGTGTGTGATGTATGGGTTGGGGGAGACTGTTTCATACTTGCATGTGTTAAGACAGAGCTGTGGGGCCGCTCCTTGCTCCTGCATGTTCCTTATGTCCTCCATAATGGTATCTGGGGTTCCGGCAAGAGTGCCACCATCCAGGAACCACACAGTCCACTACGGGCTCACCATAGCCCGTGCTACTTGCAACAAAAAGTTCCAAGTAGCGAATCTTAAACAACAAGAACATCCAGGAACCAGATTAGCTCGTTTGTTAAACTGTCGGTGACCTCTTTGACAACTTAGCCCCTCCCCCCCCCCCCCGAAAAAAAGGGGGGCAAGTTATGACCCTGTTGGACCTCTTCACGAAAGTCTTTCACGTTGTCCAAAGAGAAGCTCCGAGGCACCACTGTTACACAAGTGGATGAACGGATACAAAAGAGGTGGCTAGGTACAGCTTGGAGGACGGCCCGTCTCCTTTTGACTTGATTGAAGGCATTTTTAAAGTCAAGCTTAACCTGTGCCTTCTACTTTGGGAAATGCTCACGCAGCGTGTTGTGCAGCATCACAGCCTATGGGGATCCCAAACCCGAGCTGATAGGTTTCAGCGTGGTAGCTGCTACCTGGCTGACAGATCACACTGCAGCCTTAGCTGAGAGGCGTCGGAGAGGACGTTGTCAACGGCAATGGGCCTGATATTCCCATCATTTTTTTTACAGCTCCGAAAAAGAGAGGTCTGATAGGATTCAGAGACGCCAACAGCCAGACTCATTTTAGAGAATCTTGTAAGTTCTAAGAATCTTGTTTGTAAATCTTGTCTGTCCAAGAGCTGGGTTGAGCATTTGATGTGCTGGGGTGCAGGCGAGGAGTCACAATAACGTGGCAAAAGTATGTTGACCAGACCACACACTAGAAGGTGAAGGGACGACGACGTTTCGGTCCGTCCTGGACCATTCTCAAGTCACAATCGACTTGAGAATGGTCCAGGACGGACCGAAACGTCGTCGTCCCTTCACCTTCTAGTGTGTGGTCTGGTCGATGTGCTGGGGTCTTGGGCCGGTGAAGACCCCGTGCTGAACATGGTGGAGAAGCCGTGACTGCTTGGTCCGTCTTGACCAGTTGACGGTCCTGTCTGTGCATTATTTTCCCTATATCATTGCTACTATCTGGAGCTCTATGTGAGTGTTAGTCTTGTAGAGCCTGTGCTCTCCTGGAGCCAGATTCACGAAGCAGATACGCAAGCACTTACGAACGTGTACATCTTTCCTCAATCTTTGACGGCTTTGATTACATTTATTAAACAGTTTACAAGCGTGAAAACTTGCCATTCAACTGTTGTTATTGTTATAAACAGCCTCCTGGTGCTTCGGAGCTCATTAACTGTTTAATAATTGTAAACAAAGCCGCCAAAGATTGAGAAAAGATGTACAGGTTCGTAAGTGCTTGCGTAACTGCTTCATGAATCTGGCCCCAGGCCTTCCTGAGAGCAATTGTATCCTCGCTAGTTATGACTGTAACTGCCTCTATAGTACTGCCCTCTTCTTTATAATTTGTGCTCTAATTTGGGCGTTTACAAATGAGCTGTTTTTGGCTGTCCTGTTCCTGGTGCTCTTTCCCCCCGGGGGGGGGGGGGGCCTTTGTTATTTTTCTGGAGAATTTATATATTTTTTGTATGTGATAAAATAAATTCCTTGTACATCTCGTAATGTCATGTGTGACAGTATGGTATCTGTGCATGTTTACTGAGATTCCAAAACGCTTCAGTTCATTTATTTTGAACAATGTTGTGTCTCTCGTCGTAAGGCAGCTGCTGCCCTGGGGAAATTTCCTGTGTGAGACTAGGAGCTGTGGGTCAACACCGTCCCTCACTCACACCTTGCTTCCCACCTCACTCTGCCACTCACACCTCACTCACACAACCACTACTTCCCTCACACCTCACTCACACAACCACTACCTCCACCCTCACACACACCGCCACACACAACCACTGCCTCCATCCCCACACCAGACCGTCCTCCTAACGTTCCCAACTTAAAGAAATTGTCGTACCTAAGTCCCGTATCCTAACCTACCAGAGGACCCAAAACAGAAAACGGGACAGTACGTCAATTTCGCGAGCCGCTTCCCATTTTCTAATACAATGTTTGGCCTTAGGTAGAATATACGTCAAAATGCGACGTTCTATTAAGGAGGATGGGTTGTTCACTCACACACACACACACGCGCATACAGGAAGACAGAAGAGTAAGGGGAGACATGGTCACTATCTACAAAATCCTCAGGTTAATTGACAGGGTAGATAAGGATAAACTATTCAACACTGGTGGTACGTGAACAAGGGGACACAGGTGGAAACTGAGTACCGAAATGAGGCACAGGGATGTTAGAAAGAACTTTTTCAGTGTCAGAGTAGTTAACAGATAGAATGCATTAGGCAGTGATGTGGTGGAGGCTGACTCCAAACACAGTTTCAAATGTCGATATGATAGAACCCAGTAAGCTCAGGAACCTGGGGCCAGATTCACGAAAGCACTTACGCAAACACTTACGAACCTGTACATCTTTTCTCAATCTTTAGCGGCTTTGTTTCCAATTAATAAACAGTTAATGAGCTCCGAAGCACCAGGAGGCTGTTTATAATAATAACAGCAGTTGAATGGGAGGTTTTCATGCTTGTAAACTGTTTAATAAATGTAACCAAAGCCGTCAAAGATTGAGGAAAGATGTACACGTTCGTAAGTGCTTGCGTAAGAGCTTTCGTGAATCTGGCCCCTGTACACCAGTTGATTAACTGTTGAGAGGCGGGACCAAAGAGCCAGAGCTCAACCCCCCCAAGCACAAGTAGAGTACACACACACACTCCGTCGCTCTCTCCAGCCTCACAATGCGCCATGGCCTATGCGGATTTAAGTATTCAGCAAGACTCAAGCATTAAAACTATGGGAACACATAAAGAGTTCAGTCAACACCTGATCGAGGACCTTCAGTCAGGAGGCCTGGTCGAGGACCGGGCCGCGGGGACGCTAAGCCCCGAAATCATCTCAAGATAACCTCAATATAACATGGGACGTTGTACGGAGGTTGTATTTAAGTCATCCATGTTATTGACTGCTGTGAGGCGCCGAAATGTAAATAAATGGACCTGATTCCATGCAGCAGATGGTTCAAGCCGTAAATAGGTACCTATAGGATTTAGGCAACTATTGTGGGTTGCATCCTGGTGAAGGTCATCAAAAGTTGTCATAAGTGGACCTCGTTAATCCTAAATACTAACCTCCTCTCCCCGCCAAAGGGAAACATTATTATATTCAATGACTCAGTGAGAATTGTCGAAATTCTGAGTTGTGACTCGATAGAGATCGGCGATTCAGCTAATTGGAAATGTCTTGTTATTAGAGTATTTACGTGAGTTGAAACGCTGTGTTCTGGGCATTGCTTTTCAATACAGATTTGGTTCAGTGAATAAGTTAGAATTCATTCTCGCGGGACACTGAGAAGTGTGTGTGAATGAAGCCCGAGGAACTTTACGTTCAGTGGTTCAATCAGTTGACTTCACTGGGTTGTTTTGTCTTTGAGTCTATTTCATATTTCTTATACACATTTTAATTTCATTCATTATATTTCCTCCATATTCGTATTTCTTCCCCTCTTATAGTTCCTCATTCTGTTCTTCTGTTGTTCTTCCATTTCCTGTGATACACATACTGTGTGTGTGTGTGTGTGTGTGTGTGTGTGTGTGTGTGTGTGTGTGTGTGTGTGTGTGTGTGCGTGCGTACGTGTAAAGTCGAATAAAAACAGACTAAAGACAAAAATTCAAATCAAAGAGAACCACACTATACGAGCACCATCATCACTCAGCACGGGGGTGGATCTGAACAAGGCTTTTAATCACTCGTCTGGCACAAACAGCCTGCTCAAACAGCCTGCTTAAAGAGACTGAGCTCAAACACCCACTTTATACCGCCTGCACAAACTTCTCGCTCACACATGCTGCTTAAGTATCCTGCTCATAAATCCTGATTACAAAAGCTTGCCTCTAAACAGCCTATTCGCTCAGTCTGCTCACACACCGCTGATGCTTAGGTAAACAACTCATTTTGATGACAACAATCTTCATGTTAAGAATGAAGGGCGTGATGAATACTGTGGAGCGTGAACCTCGAACTACAACTCATCAAAGAGACTAGAGAGAAAGGCTGGAATATTGAGATGTGACACATTATGCTGATGTTTGATGTGAGGATGTGGTTGGTTGATGTGAGGTGATGTATGGGGGATGTGGTGGAGTGATGAGTAGAGGATGTTATGATGAGTGTTGAGGATGAGTGATTATACTGTATCGTGCGGTGATGAGGTCTTTCCATGCGTGGTGATGTTGGGTGGCAACCCGTTCTCGCACTTGCTTACAGTCAATATTGGTTTATTTAATAAGTGCTTATGTGACATACTAATTGATTGTGAATATTTTAGTTTACCTTGAAAAGCTTCATAGAAAACACCGACCTCACCTAACCTTCTTAGTATGTTAAGATAAGCATCTTATTGCTTCTTATTTACAATTATTTTTTAACCTATTAACGGTATAGGTTAAGTAATAATTGTAATTAAGAAGCAATAAGATGCTTATCTTAACATACTAAGAAGGTTAGGTGAGGTCGGTGTTTTCTATGAAGCTTTTCAAGGTAAACTAAAATATTCACAATCAATTAGTATGTCACACATGCACTTATTAAATAAGCCAATATTGACCATAAGCAAGTGCGAGAACGGGTTATGGGTGGTGATGAGGCGATGTATGAGGATAACACGAGTGTGAGGTCACGTAGGATGAGGGATGAGGGTAATCCTCATGACTCCCACAGATATTTAAACCATTCGGCAGCTGATTTAATGTGATCCATCCTTTCCCTAGTGTGGAAATGTTCAGAAAAATGTAAAATTGTTCATTCAAATGAATTCTGCATCGTAAATGCTGAAGAGTTCCGTGGATAGGGGGGGGGTGGATAGAGAAGTTACAGAGGGGGGGGGGATAGAGAAGTTACAGAGGGGAGGGATAGAGAAGTTACAGAGGGGGGAGGTAGAGAAGTTACAGAGGGGGAGGGGACAGAGAAGTTACAGAGGGGAGGGATAGAGAAGTTACAGAGGGGGGGGTAGAGAAGTTACAGAGGGGGAGGGGACAGAGAAGTTACAGAGGGGAGGGTAGAGAAGTTACAGAGGGGGAGGGGATAGAGAAGTTACAGACGGGTGGGTAGAGAAGTTACAGAGGGGGAGGGGACAGAGAAGTTACAGAGGGGAGGGTAGAGAAGTTACAGAGGGGGAGGGGACAGAGAAGTTACAGAGGGGAGGGGACAGAGAAGTTACAGAGGAGGGAGGTAGAGAAGTTACAGAATCGTTAGTGCTGTATTTTAGCTGTTATGAGCTCAGGAAACCACACGTGCTCAGGAAAACTAATGTTTTCATATATTTTTCTCTATTATTTCTTTTTTAATAGTTGAAATTCTAGAGACTATACATATGTGGTTTGGATGTCATATATGACTTACTTGTTACTTACTGAGGGAGCCGGTGGCTGAGCGGACAGCACACTGGACGCGTGATCCTGTGGTCCCTAGTTCAATCCCGGGCGCCGGCGAGAAACAATGGCCAGAGTTTCTTTCACCCTGATGCGCCTGTTACGTAGCAGTAAATAGGTACCTGGGAGTTAATCAGCTGTCACGGGCTGCTTCCTGGGGGTGGAGGCCTGGTCGAGGACCGGGCCGCGGGGACACTAAGCCCCGAAATCATCTCAAGATAACCTCAAGATATACTCTTGAGAAAATCAACCGATCCTTTGTCTATTGTGTAAGGCGGTAAGTAATTAATTTCATAAATCACCCATTATTTAGCCTCTCGTGAATCTAAACTTATCCAATTAATAACCATAATTTCGAAGCAACTACAGTTTCCTTACTTTGGGTCTTGCAGAAGTAGAAAATATTCCTAGAGGCAGGATAGACCTGGGTAAATACTAGTTTGGAAACACAGTTCTTAATTTTGGGGGCAAATTACCGGTAGCCTAATAAAAGCGGCATCAAAAGATTGTTTCAAGCGTAGGTTAGACATCTATGAGTTTGGCTGGATATAAATAAGTTTCTCGCGTTTTCTCTCTATATCTACTATTTCTGTAATTAGTTCAGGAAGACTATCATCACAAATTATTAAATAATCACTATTATCATCGAATTCTCCATTAATTTTTTGTTTACTAATAAACGGGATTCGAACTGAGGCGGAAGAGACAACATCACTAATTGGTTTGATGCTCACTAAGGGACCAGTATATGCAGGCGATGAGTCACAATAACGTGGCTGAAGTATGTTGACCAGACCACACACTAGAAGTTGAAGGGACGACGACGTTTCTCATCGACTTGAGAATGGTCCAGGACGGACCGAAACGTCGTCGTCCCTTCAACTTCTAGTGTGTGGTCTGGTCAAAATGGACGAGTATATGGTTCATAAGATGGCCGCTCCATCCCCAGAGACCTCTGTAGCAGGGTGCCAGCACCCACCTGTAGCAGGGTGCCAGCCCCCACCTGTAGCAGGGTGCCAGCCCCCACCTGTAGCAGGGTGCCAGCCCCCACCTGTAGCAGGGTGCCAGCCCCCACCTGTAGCAGGGTGCCAGCCCCCACCTGTAGCAGGGTGCCAGCCCCCACCTGTAGCAGGGTGCCAGCACACACCTGTAGCAGGGTGCCAGCCCACACCTGTAGCAGGGTGCCAGCACACACCTGTAGCAGGGTGCCAGCCCACACCTGTAGCAGGGTGCCAGCACACACCTGTAGCAGGGTGCCAGCACACACCTGTAGCAGGGTGCCAGCCCACACCTGTAGCAGGGTGCCAACACACACCTGTAGCAGGGTGCCAGCCCACACCTGTAGCAGGGTGCCAACACACACCTGTAGCAGGGTGCCAGCACACACTTGTAGCAGGGTGCCAGCACCCACCTGTGACAGGTGTCAACGCGCTCATCAAAACTAGCAGCACAGCAGGACAAATGAGCCACAGAGACATTAGAAAGAACTTTTTCAGTGTCAGAGTAGTTAGTAAATGGAATACACTAGGAAGTGATGTGGTGGAGGCTGACTCCATGCACAGTTTCAAATGTAGATATGACAGAGCCCAGTAGGCTCAGGAACCTGTACATCAGTTGATTGACGGTTGAGAGGCGAGACCAAAGAGCCAGAGCTCAACCCCCCGCAAACACAACTAGGTGAGTACAGAGAGCCAAAGGTGGATCACATTGGTTCTCTGTGTCCAGGCGAGGAGCCAGAGATGGGCCAGGAGGCTGCTTCTGTGTTCCTGGTGATGAGGTAGAGATGAGTCAGGATGCTGCCTCAATGTTCCTTATGATGAAGCAGAGATGAGTCAGGATGCTGCCTCAGTGTTCCTTATGATGAGGCAGAGATGAGTCAGGATGCTGGCTCAGTGTTCCTAGAGATGAGGCAGAGATGAGTCAGGATGCTATCTCAATGTTCCTGGAGATGAAGCAGAGATGAGTCAGGATGCTGCCTCATTGTTCCTAGAGATGAGGCAGAGATGAGTCAGGATGCTGCCTCATTGTTCCTAGAGATGAGGCAGAGATGAGTCAGGATGCTGCCTCAGTGTTCCTGGAGATGAGGCAGAGATGAGTCAGGATGCTGCCTCAGTGTACACAACAGTGGGCCAAAGCTGTGACGCAGACCTCACACCACTAACAAACATATCCCCGGCAACTGTGCAGGCGGACGGCACAAACAGCGTGATGAAACAGAAGATAAAAATAATATCAAAATTTTCTAAGGAGGCAATAGAAGAATACAAATACTCAAAGACAGAGAAAGAGAAGGAGGAAGAGGAGGGTGTCTGTCTCCCAGGACGGAAGACAGAACGGGAGAGAGGACAGGAGGCAGGACAGGAGGCAGGACAGGAGAGAGGACGGGAGGCAGGACAGGAGAGAGGACAGGAGACAGGACAGGAGGCAGGACAAGAGCCGTGTTTGTAAAGTCCTTCATCATAACAAATGTCAAGAGCCTCTAGTGTCTTCCCTTCACCACAGAGCGAGGCGCTCTTTACCCCTCTCCAGGACGGCTGTCACAGCCTGGTTACTCTCTTAATACTGTGTTACGTAAGGTAACACTGTGTGACGCAGTTTAGTGTAGGGAAACTGTCTGTATCGCAATTTGTGTAATATAACTCTTAACCCAATTTCGTTCAATATAACGCAATTTGTCTAATGTAACGCCATGATACGCACGTTCGTATTAATAAACGCAATGTAATGTAATTTCTATAATGTAACGCACTATGTATAATGTACCACAATTATGAGGTGGAATAATGTATAATAATGGAATTAATAACAATACTTATATACTCATTATATCATCAAATGTAATACTTTATATTGAACAGTAATTATGTATCTTTAAATGTAATGACGTTTACATTGAAGATTTGCAATGATGCAAGATGAGACGAATTGCAGAATACATTTAATGCAATTTTATTTAACACATTTCTTGCAAGTTAAGCAGGTGAGTAAATCACGTGTTGCTGGAGAATGAGAACTGATTAACAAGTTACTCATTCAATATTACGTAATATTGAATGAGTAATATTGAGTAATATTGAAAGTAATAATATGTAATATTGAAGAAAATGTAATCACATGAAGATAACAGACTGTGATGCAATGCAATTTTAAGTTAATTATTGAAATGCAACATTTTATATATAAAATAGTTTTATAATATTTTATATGTATATAGTTTGGTGCAACATTAGTGCCATTATGTAGGTTATCTTGAGGTTATCTTGAGATGATTTCGGGGCTTTAGTGTCCCCGCGGCCCGGTCCTCGACCAGGCCTCCACCCCCAGGAAGCAGCCCGTGACAGCTGACTAACTCCCAGGTACCTATTTACTGCTAGGTAACAGGGGCATTCAGGGTGAAAGAAACTTTGCCCATTTGTTTCTGCCTCGTGCGGGAATCGAACCCGCGCCACAGAATTACGAGTCCTGCGCGCTATCCACCAGGCTACGAGGCCCCCGTAATGTAGAGTAATGCAAGGATGTTGTAATCTGATGTAAACTAATGAAATATACAGTTTACATCCACTTATAAAATTACAGCAGTTTACACAGAGGAATACAATTCATAACACTGTTATTTTGGGCCATGAAATACAATTCAGAACACTGTAATTTCAGGCATTTTAATAGTTTGATATAAAATGGAATCAAACGGAACGTATTGGAACAAGCCTACATAACTACACCGATACCTTATCTTGAGATGATTTCGGGGCTTTAGTGTCCCCGCGGCCCTGTCCTCGACCAGGCCTCCACCCCCAGGAAGCAGCCCGTGACAGCTGACTAACACCCAGGTACCTATTTTACTGCTAGGTAACAGGGGCATAGGGTGAAATTAGAAACTCTGCCCATTGTTTCTCGCCGGCGCCTGGGATCGAACCCAGGACCACAAGATCACAAGTCCAGCGTGCTGTCCGCTCGGCTCCTTAGGAGAGAGTGCCACACCACATACAACATGGCCGGGGCAAGAGTGCCACACCACATACAACATGGCCGGGGCAAGAGTGCCACACCACATACAACATGGCCGGGGCAAGAGTGCCACACCACATACAACATGGCCGGGGCAAGAGTGCCACACCACATATAACATGGCCGGGGCAAGAGTGCCACACCACATACAACATGGCCGGGGCAAGAGTGCCACACCACATACAACATGGCCGGGGCAAGAGTGCCACACCACATACAACATGGCCGGGGCAAGAGTGCCACACCACATATAACATGGCCGGGGCAAGAGTGCCACACCACATACAACATGGCCGGGGCAAGAGTGCCACACCACATACAACATGGCCGGGGCAAGAGTGCCACACCACATACAACATGCATGGAATGAGTAACCATGTAGCTCATACCCCTCACCTCGGGTACTAGTCTGGTGGCAAACCTCTGAACCTTCTCCAATTTAGTCTTGTCTTTGACAAGAAAGAGAGAGATGGAGACGGAGGGATGACGTGGGAGGGGATGAAAGGAAGACCCAGTGAGCCACAGCGAAGATCATTTTGACAATTATTTTGAAAAAAGAGCTCATTTCCTGAATCGCTTCTCTTGCCTCTCCATTGACTCTTGGTACAGAGCCAGAGGTCACCAGAGGCCAGAGGTCACTAGAGGCCAGAGGTCGCCAGAGGTCACCAGAGGCCAGAGGTCACTAGAGGCCAGAGGTCACCAGAGGCCAGAGGTCACCAGAGGCCAGAGGTCACTAGAGACCATGAGGGCATTCAGCTTTTAGAATTTCGCTTACTGGAGACCTTAAACAATCCCGAGGCAAACAGAATCCAATAAATTACCTTCCCGGCTAGGATATCCAGATGGAATAGGATATCTCCAATATCCTATTCCATCTGAAACGACACTTCACGTTTCCTATTTTACCCTATTACAACTCTGCTGTAATTGTCCTTCACGTTTGCAGCAGAGATATATGTCTAGTTCTGAGGTATGTTGAAATGTTTCAGAATCGGGTCTGATATATTTCGAGCATGCATGAATCAGAAGTAATAATCCGCAGATATATTTGGTTATATATATATATATATATATATATATATATATATATATATATATATATATATAT